>NW_013531711.1:1986262-2401780 GCF_000836235.2 Papilio xuthus | reverse complement strand
TGAGGGCGGCCTCCCCCCGTGAGGGTGCTGCCTCGGCAGCTGGCGCAGACAGGGCCGCGGACGACAACGAAAGCGTACCCGTGGTACCGTCCCGATGCGTTGGAGAAACAGAGGGGTTCCTCGTTCCCATAACTTATGCTATGTGTGTGGGGACTTGGGGTGCGGGAATATCTTTATTTCTTTATTTTAAGTGTTTAAACATCAATTACATAGTCTTAAAATTATATCACATTCTTTTCTTACATCTAAGTTAAAAAACATTAAAACAATTAAAAAATGTAAAATTAAAAGGTTACAAAGTGAAATCTGTATACAAGTTAAACACATTTTAAAATAAATCCAATAAAATATTAAAAACTATAAGAACAGAGGGGTTCAGTGAGTATGCCTCCGCTATGGAGGAGCATCCCACATAAAGTATTCCCCTCTGAAAAAAAAAAAATTAGGAGTCGTCGTCGTCGCTCGTCGTTGTCGGTCGTCGGTCGTCGTCTTCGTCGGTCGTCGTCTTCGTCGGTCGTCGTCTTCGGTCGTCGTCTTCGTCGTCGTCGTCGTCGTCGTCGGTCGTCGTCGTCGGTCGTCGTCGTCGGATAGCGCCTCCACGAGCAGCCGCATGCCGGTTTGCTGCGCCTCACACAATGCGCGCCATCAGTCTTCTGGTGGTGTCCGTAGATCTTCATTTTGACCGGCACCGATCCCACTTCTAATGTCGGAGAAACACTTTTCTCAACGACATCTATAGTGGTTGAGGACTTCGTGGGCGTCATTTAGGGTAAAGTGCAAGCACAAAACACGATGACCCAACTCGATCCGTCTCCACTTCACGACTATATTCGTAACAACTGTCAAAACGCCTTATATAAAGATGGTGCCTCGACCCTTCTCAAGCCCAGCTGGCTCTGCTCTGATTGGTCGTTACTTAAATTACGATAATAAAGTTATTTAGTCTAGGAAAAACGTAACTTATAAAGTAAGATCAAATTAAAAGTTATTAGAAGCTTTTACAATATCAATAAACATTAAAAATTGCACACTATACGTTAAACAGTAATTCAGTTGACAATGGCTACTTAATAACTTCCTACTTTAAATATATTGTTAGCTGAGGGTGGAACTTAAAAATAATGGTGCGGTGATGTCAATATAAGAGACCGCACCCTCATTTTCGGGACACACTCGCCACCGAACACTGAAGCCAGCGGAAGCTCTGCCCGTTTGACTAGCCAAAATAATTAATCATTTTAACTCTGATAGTTGATCAAGTTAATGTTATATTTCGAAATCATTTAAGTGTTAATTTAATTCAATCAATTTTGTTAGTTTTCTTATTAATTCAAAAAGTACTGTAGTAGTGTATAAGAGATTGTTTTTTTAATTTTCCCTGCTTCTGATCCTTAAGATCAGAAGTGGAATAGTGGTCCCACGTCCTGGTTTGTACATTCTGATACGATGTGTTTCCATTGTTATTTCATTAATTGGCTAGTCATACGACCAGAAACATATTTTTGGAAATTGTAACCCTTTGTTTTCGGTGTTTCGTATAATATACGTAAGTAAGACGCGATGTGACGATGTGATCAAGTTTTATAATGTCAATTTTGGTGAGTACGTTCCAATTGTTTTCTTCTCCACTTTAAAATAACAAATAGAAGTTGTATTTGTTAGCTTTTTGTGTAAATTTTAGAATGGCTCAATTGTATTGATCAATTATTTACCGTAACTCGAATGTCCTGCTTAGAATTACGTCAATTTTATGTTTATTTGCTAAACATTTTCTTAATTAATAAAATACGTAAATAATTGCTCCATTTAAATGCTTTAATGGATTTAAAAATTAATTTAATGCTCAAATTTTAATAATTTTTTTTAAGCAATTACTCAATAACTTGTCAATTTTTGACTACGTAATATTATATGTAACGCAATAATGATACAACGAAAAACATATTCTAAGTATCAAAATTGTTTATATTTTTAATAATAGCATAATTTAAAAATAATTTGATTTTTTAAGTTAGAACAATTTAGTTTTTAAACTATATAACATGATAAATAAGTTGCTTTATTTTATTTTTGAAATACAAATTTAAGGGGCCCTAAATAAAATTAATGATCTGTCACAAATTTAACTGCCATAAATCTACCAAATGTGTAAAATTTACAAGTCTTTTTCAGTAGCTTTCTTTTATATTGAAAGCAAGTGCCAACATCTAAAATACGCAGTCGTAAGCGGTATACGACCCCGTTATAACTAACTGTGAATCGAATAATAGAATTTCATAGCGTACGAAGTTTTACTGAAATGAATTGTTTTAATAATTTTAATTTAAAATGCAAAACTACAAAAGTCTTCTTAATTTTATACATAATCTGGAACATGCACGCATTCCATACTCTGTGATATCTGACAATTTAGTTTTATGTCAAATGAAATTAAATAAAAGAGAAATGGATGCTTCGTTACTATTAATAAAATAAGATGTAAAGTT
This sequence comes from Papilio xuthus, assembly GCF_000836235.2. Lineage (NCBI taxonomy): Eukaryota > Metazoa > Arthropoda > Insecta > Lepidoptera > Papilionidae > Papilio > Papilio xuthus. The sequence goes on along the minus strand of NW_013531711.1, from coordinate 2,399,294 downwards.
TTGCAATTGATTTACTATTTTTACTAAATTAGTAATTAACATTATAACCTAAGTTTTACATAAACAAAATATTCATAAAACTAGTGAATCTATTAACAGTATTGACGTAGTATACTAGACAAACGAAAAATGGAAGTTGTCGGCAGTGAAATAGGGCAGAAAATGCGGGTAAATACAATAAATTCAGTAATATCAGACACACAAAATTCTACTCCAACCTTCTATTAATCTCACCATTGAATGCTATATTAATTTTAAATTTTTCAGTCTGCCATCAAGGCAAAACTTACGGAGTTGGGATGTTATGTTGGTAAGTAGTGGGTTCGTAATATAAGCAATAAAATGTTGGTAACAAGATCATCACTCACAAGGAAAGCGAAAGATAATGTATTTTTATTTAATTTATTCATATATCAATATAACGATCCAGAAAGAGATCCAAAAGTTACATTTCTTGCCTTGTAGGAAACACTATTACATCAGTTTTCCTTTTCGTTGAAAGAAAAAACTAACTAATGTGGTATCAAAATAAATGGAACAAAAACAACATACTTATAAAAGTTATTAAAGCACAGCTTTGTCTCTAAAAATAAAAACTAATTTTGTTGTTTAGATGATGAGTTGCCGGACTATGTGATGGTGATGGTGGCTAACAAACGCACTCGCGCTCAAATGGACGAGGATCTCCAGCTGTTTCTGGGGGATAATACGGAGCTCTTTGTAAACTGGTTGCATCAAGTGCTAAAGAAATTGCAAGAAGTACAGGTGACAACCCCATTGAGTAAGTATAAACATGAAAAAAAATGTTTTTGTGACCATATATTTCCTTGTCTAATAAGAAAGTGATAATTTTAAAATACTTTGCAGACTTCATGTAAAATATATTTAACCACAATCAGATAATTTTGTACAAACTATGTTATAAAATGACCAACCGACCTTGCAATTATTAACATATAAACATATTTAACTAAGTAACCATTGTCTAATTATGATATTTAACTTATCTAAGATAAACTCTAACTTTTCAAGTTTTATCTTATATCAAAACTTGGAATTTCAGAACCAGTAGAAACTGACAAGGTCAAAGAGAGATCAAAATCTAAGGAAAGGAAACCAAAGGATAAGAAGGAAAAGGATAAAATCAAAAAGAATGATGGAGGTAAAAAAGCCAAAAAAAAGGAAAAAGAAAAGGCATACAAAAAGAAGGAAGATAAGAAAGTACATAAAGAAAAGAAAAAAAGTAAGCGGCATGAACTTATTCGTCCAAACATACCTCCAATGCTCATGAATGTGGAAAAAGAATCGGAACCATCAATAACAGATGTGTTTGCCGGACAAATTTTGAAAAACCATGGGATCACTTTAGATCATAAACAGGATATGACACAAATTGATACAAGTGTGCCCAAAGATAAGAGACCAATTGTACCTATAATAGATCCAGCTTCAATACCATCACAGTCTGAACCAGTACCAGACGAGAACAAGAAGATATCTGCTAGAGAAGAACAAATAAAAGAAGTGAATGATATTGAAGTTAAAATTAGTGGCTTAAAAAAGAAACTTGCGGACCAGTTAGATACAATGTCTGAGGACGAAGATTTCCTTAATATTAGGACTGAAGCAGAAGAGCTTTTAAATGACTTTGCCGAAGATGTTTTTCAGGCAAGTGTACTACGGCATGTTGATTTATTATGCTATCTAATTTGTTTTTATTAGTATAAATCTCATAACATTGATTTACATTAAAGAGCCAAATATTTTTATAGGAAATTTCACAAACAGCACCAGTAGCTACTCCACCACTTGCGTCTCGAAAGTCTCCGACTCCACAAACTCCTGCACCAATAATACAAACTCAAAAAGACCCTCCCAAAGACCTCCCAAAACACATACCCATAAATATACCCAATGAGGTATCAAAAGATTTGCCTAAAGATAAACCTAAACCAGTACAAATCCTGCCCCAAATTGAACTTAACCTTCCCAAAAGACCTATAAGAGAGAGACTTGGAGTTCGCAGGACTACTAAGGAGTCAACGGAAAACAAAGAAAAGGACAAAAATAAGGCAAAATTGCCCACAAGTCCTGAAAGGTTGTTGTTAATTACAAACTCATTTAAGGTAGTAAGAAAGAATATGTAGCTTATGTTGGTTTTTGTTAATTAAGATCTCTCATATTTGTTTATAAAATAAATATTTATTTTAAATACCTGAGTTTCAGATTAACACCAGAGAGACAGCCTGAAGCAAAACCCGAACAGCCCGTGAAGAAGTATTCAGGCAGTACACCTGAGCGACCTCGCACAACTTCTATATCTGAAGAATCTCCAGTAGAAAAACCTGAACAGAATAAAATACAGAATACAAAGTATGTTTCATTATTTGATTAATGCTTGTTCAAATAATTAGATGTTGAAAAAATAAAATAAAATTCTATAAAAAATTTGTTATCTGGCTCCTGCCTAATATGACACCTCCATTTATATGCTTTATATGTTGATTGATTGATGATAATAATTTTATATATAGTTTTTGATTATTTTGATACATATGTACATCATTATTTGTAGATTACTCCATTTCTTTTATAAAAAGTTTTAATAGAATTAAAGTCGTCAATTTTCGTATTTACTTTAGAGAATGACTTATAGAATTAATATTCAATATGTAATTTGGATGGCCACCGAAGGGTTTTTAGTGAATTAAGTCTCATAAAACCCAGTCTTTGCCGGAAGGCAGGGTATCTTATGAGGACTTTCCCCGACGATCCGACAAATTCGATCGTGCAATCACAGCATTGTCGACATATCGAATAGAACAACAATTTCACAAACATAACAAACATATTGCTGTTAAAATACCGTGGATCTACTATATTAATATTTTTGTTCTGATATTTAGAGAAACTGTGGTGGACAAGACGCGTCAGACACGTGGTAATTGTGCGAGCGTGGTGCGCGTGCGGCCTCGCCCCCGCGTCTCCGCCCCCGCCTCCAACTTGCTCATGAGAGCGGTCGCAGATGCACACAAGAGCTTGCTAAATGTAAGTTATCATCTTCCACCTTGTTACAACTTACATATACTTGTTATAAGTTATATTTGAACGCAAAATCGGTTACGGTACGGTTTTTTCACTTAGAAATGCATTCAAAGAGAACAAATTTATATCCATGTATCTGTTCATACGGTAACGCTTTTAAAACGCGACGCTCTTTTCATGCAGAGTTGCATTTTGAGCGCTGGGCGAATGGAATAAGGGTCATTTTAAAGTGTTTGTCGCTTGACATGAACAAAGACACAAAAAGTGTTGTTTTTTTACTTATTTACCCAAGTAAAATACATGTTTTGAATATTTCCCACAGGCACCACCGAAAATAGAACTAGAAAAGCGTAAATTACAGCGCGCATTAGTACTGCCTATGCGGCGTTGTATTGAAACTCAGAACATCGTGATCCAAGTGCCCAGAGACGTGCAGACCGATACCAAATCTGATGTAGTCAAAACTGACAAGGAAAACAATGGAGAAAACAGAAATAAGTATGTATAAATAATGCCGTTTTGGTTTGCTTCTTTATGTGAATTGCATTATTAAGCTATATTTCTTTTATCCATAAATCGCCACATCTATCTACCCAGCAACATCCCATTGATTTTCAAAACTAATAAACTCCAAAACTCAAGGAAAGAAAACTAAGGATATTCACCCCATTTAATTTGTAAGTTTTTACCTAATTAATGTTTACAGGTCATCAATTAACATCACAATTAATAGAGAAAATGATGATATTGTAACACCAGTTCATATAACTAAAATAATTAATAACACGGACTATGTACCGGATAGGACGGCCAGTAAGAAAGACGACACACTCATCATTGAAACTAAGTAAGTAATGTTAGGAAGTAAATCCGGCACTGTGCCGGTGTACTGGTGCAACACTAGCCTTACTAAAATGTCGACGTTTATGTCCCCTCACTATTCATTCTGACTTCTAATGAATAATGTTTAAAAGTAAATACTAAAAGTTGTATCCGGTTCGAAGGACCAATGAAGTTGTTAGACCATTTATTCACTGTTTAAAAACATAAAATTTATTTATTTACTAATCCAAAGGTCCTAACTACGATCTCTTAGTTATTAAAAAAAACAATTACCATACTTTTGTCACAAAATTGATAAAAATATAATATTTGTGTTTGATTTTAGGAATAAACAGAAGCAGAGTGGAAAAAAACATAAAGATACCCAATTCATTGTTACAATGGATGGTTTCCAGCCGAACACATTCCTTGCAAAGAAACTCATGATGGAAGGATTACTCGATGTAGATGATGAACTAACTAAAACTATACTTCCTAAACCAGCAAAAAGTGTTTTGATAACAAAGGAAAGTGAAGATGAAACCAAAGAAAAAGAAAACCAAGAAACAGTTGAAAAACAAGCTGAAAACAAAGAAAAGAGAATGAAAGAAGAATCACCAACGGCTAATGAATGTGCAAAGAGAAAACTAAGTGTCGAAAACGAATCAAGTGAAATTCTAAAGAAAGAACCGAAGGATGATGAACAAAAGAAAGCATTAAGTGATAAAAGTGATAATCAAAAGAAAAGATTTAGTGATGCAAGTGAAGAAAGTGATACGCAAGTGATAATAAAAAAAGAACCACAACAAACGGGAGAAAAAAGAAAGAGTGTAGATGTAAGCGTTAGTAATAATACATCGGAAAAAATTGTGACGCCGCCAGTAAAGAAAAGAAAAGCATCGCCTATTATATTTAATATAGAAAAGAAAGAGAAAGAAACAGAACGGGTGAGAGAGAGGACGCAGAGCGCAAGCAGTGATGGTCATGTTACCATCACCACATCATCTAATTCTCATAAGTTTGATTCTGTACCACCCTGTAAGTTATTTTTTTTAATAAATATAATTTAAGATAGTAACAGGTAGAGATTAATGGATTTTAACTTTTAAATAAGCTAACACTTTATTTTACAACTAGCGTTCACCCTCGAAACCGTCATCGCACAATTAAAAAAAAGGACCTTATAACATGCCCATGTGTATTAGCTTTAAATCCTTTAAAAACATCGTTAAAATCGGTCTATCTTTTTCAGAGAATTCCGGAACAAACGCCTTACGTACAGACATACAGTCAATCAGAGACAAAAAATTTTAAAATTAGTTTTAGCTACTTAAATACATAACATGTACGATTTTTTTTCTGTAAATAATTATACATACAGACACCCCAATTTTATTAATAAGTATAGATATAGGTAACTTTAAAAAAATATATATTTATGTTTTCCAGTAAGCGTAGCGGAACGTAAGCTGATGTGGTGCCGCGCGTTCCCGCTGTGTCGGTACGGGTCTGCGTGCGCGTTCACCCACCCGCGCTGCAAGTTCGCTGCGAGCTGCACGCGCCGCGGCTGCGTATACTCGCACACCCCGCCCACATCGCCGCCCGCTATCGGTACTTTGCACTATATACATTGACGTGTTACTATGTAAATTATACAAGCATTACTTCAACGTCTCCTATAAAGCAGCAATGAACGACATGTCACTCGCCACCCACACTCGATATGCGCGAAATATAATACATTGACGCGTTACTATGTAAGTGATGAAAGCATCAGATTAGCGTCCTTTATAAAGTGGCAATGGACATTGCATTTCTGTGATTGTGTAAAAATACGTGCACGATACATTGACGCGTTACTGCGTAGAGCATCGATGGTTTAGGGGTCAAGCACTTGACTTACAATCTGCAGGTCTTGGGTTCGAATCCCGCCATGTACCAATGTGCTTTTCGATTTCCGATTTACATATGTACATTTATCCGACGTGCTTACCGTGAAGGAAAACATCGTGATACATCCTGCACATATCTGAGAAGAAATGTCAAAGATATGTGTGAAGTCAACCAAACCGCACTTGGCCAGCGTGGTTGATTATGACCTAATCACCCTTAACTTTCGATAGGCTCCGAGTCCCTCGGTGGGGACGTATAGTGTGCTGATGATGATGATGTTACTACGTAGGTAATACGAGCATACGTTCAGCGTCTCCTATAAAGCGGCAATGGAATTCAAATTTTTTAATTTAGTTAGAATTGTAATATTTTATTAATTTTCAGCATCTCACGTGGTGCCCGCAGCTAACTATAAGACGATATCATCAGGTGGTGCGATCAGTATTTGCAAGTATTATCCTAGCTGTGTGAATCCTGCCTGCCACTTTTATCACCCGAAGCCGTGCAGATACGGCAAGGCGTGCACCAACAAGCTAGAATGCAACTTCTACCACAATGACTCGCCCTCCGCCAAGTGGAAATATGCATAGTCATAGACAATAAATATAATTTTAATACGGCGTAAAGAATTATAAATGTTCCAATTTACGGTTTGTGTTTTATTTCTAAACAAATAAAAAGTTTAATGAATTTAACAGATTAAAAAATACTATACCTAAATTCCAACTTATCAAAATTGACTGTAGAAAGAATCTTAACAAATGAACTCAAACATAAAATGTTACTGATGTCATAAATCCGAATATTTGGATGGATGGATGTTTGTTAGAAGGTATCTTCATGACGGCTCAAGGGATCTTGATGAAATTTAGCACAGATAATGAACACAGTCTGCAAGAACAGTTGGAACAAACGCTAGTAATTAATTTTTATAACCGATATTATCAGGACATTTTAGTTGTCTTTGTATGAGTTTTGGATTGTAATGTAGATTACCCCAAGTGTATTAATACGAAATTAACAATCAGTTGTGTTGTTTCATGTAAATATTTACGATTAGATTTTTTAACCTACGACCAAATCTTCGTAGAAACCTACTTACGTATGGCTCTTTGAAGTCTAGAATGGTCTTAAATATCTGAGCGATTACACTTTGCGTTTGAGTACAACTAGAATTGTCCATCACAATAAGAGTCGTATGTAATTGATCATTACTTTAACAAGGAAATCTATGCCCGAAATATACGCCCACTTGCTAGTTGAGATCAATTCTGTTTGACCTTTGAGCAAAATTTTTAAATTGCTTTCGTCTCGTTTATTAGATAAACTGGAAAAAAAGACAGACGAATCGAGAACCTTATCTTTTTTTTGAAGTCGGATAAAGAAAGCAATAAGCAACACATCCTTGATATAATGTTACTGGAAGGAATAGCAAATCTAAAACGCGTAGTTACATTTTACCTACGATAACTTCAATTGATGACAGATATGTTTGTTAACAATACTATTTAGTTACCTAACCTACTTGAACACAATGAAAGGCCTCTACCGAGTAAAAATTATATTAATTTAAGTTTTATAATGATAGGCTTTAAAGTCTTAAACCTATTGTAATATAATGGGCAGTTAAATCTGTAACATACATAAGTACATCACACACTACGAGTGCAAAACAAGAAAATAACGTTGGCGTAGAGTCCGAGAGACAATTTCTTAAGAAATACAGTTACATTAAAAGAAATAAAAAAATCATTTAATGCCACAAGTAGACACGCATATAGAACAAAACACAGTGTGACAAAATGTATCCAGTTCAGCGTAGCAATGGAATTTGACCGTATTCGGACTTAAAAAGCATTAAAGGCGATTTTCGAATCCAATATTAAGATCAATACTAAACATAAGAGTGATTATATTAAATTAATTTCTTTCTGAATTAAAAGCTATTATGATTATATGCTTTGTTATACAAGTATTGATATATCGTGCGACAATGGCCATGAATTAGAACGTAATGCATCTTGCAGAATCTAAATTTAACATCACCTTCAGCATTTGGATGAATTGAAATCTATTTTAGAGTAAAGGGCTTCTAAAAGTACAGTTGGATATTAACCAATAAAATATTTAGGTGTTCTATGAATTTGAAATAGTTTTTTTTGCTGTCTCTACGCTGTCGGGCTCCATTGGTGATGCTTAATACAATAAATTGATAACTACGATACTCGAGGGTACCCTATCATCCTGTCATTTGCATACACTCCTCTATACCAGAGGGAGTCTATCCTATTTGTCAAATGCCAAATAGTGAAGTGGACTTCGAAATTTCAACGACGCTTTGTTTCTGTTGAATTATTCGGTGAGTTGAATAAAAATTAAATATATTTATATATATTTCACCTACTGTAGTTTAACTAGCGTGCCTCATTAAACGTGACAGAGGTGACGATATTTTTAATACAGAGGTTTTTATGTCAGAAACCGACGGTAAGGAGATTTGAATAATATTATGTTTTACCTGAAGAAACTTTGTAAAAAGTAAATCTTGCAATTAACGTTATATTTTTGAGGTTTATGAAACATCACGATTATTTTATTTCACAAACATACCAACATGTGGGTCGCCTCGTACATTAGGTCGAGATATTTTTTTTTGAATGAAATAATAATAGTAGCATTGTGACAACGGCCTTCACTTATAAATACACTATTAAGCTACTACAATTAAGATATTTATAGAAGTAAGTGTTGTTTGGTAAGTTGTGCCGTGTCCGTACTTTTTGTCGATTCTTTAATGATGTCATATAAATAAATTTTGATCGCTATTCATATAACACGGAAGCGTTCTAATTATTGTGGGATGATGTTCAACTAAATTGTAAAACCCAATAAAATCGCCAAAAGAGAAATCCAAATAAGTCAGTTTATAAACCGATATCAAAAGATTTAAAATTTAAAGTATTCATTTGTTTTATTCGCATTTGCTACGTTTAACTATATGACATTTTCGCAAACACGAAATTGCAACAGTGGAAGAATAGTAAATTGAAAATTTATCGGTTTTGCTTTTAGCCAAATGAAATTTCAAACACTTACAAAGTTTTACGACATTAACGACCAGTGTGAGATGACTTCCAAATAATAATATTTATTATATTCGTCTAGTTTTTAATAGCGTTGTATAACAAATTAAATAATTATAATAATTAGGTATTTCGACATCTAATACCATATTGGATTTGGTATCTCTAGGAATCTTCTTGGAAATATTTTCATGGGTGTCATAATTAATACGACATAACAAAACGCGGAAATAAAAAACACAACTTAATTAGTACGTTCTTCTAAATTTCAGTATGATTCATGTAGCCGATCTAGAGATATCGTCTAACAAAAATGCATCGATCCAAACATTCGCATTTCTAATATTAGTAAGATTACCAAAATGCGGCATTCAGGAACTTTTCATTTGTTTTGATAAGAATTCTTTCATTCTGTTCGCTATTATTTGAATATGTTTTCTTTGAGGGTTGTTTCTTATGTTATAAATATCTTTAAGCGCATTGACCAGCATATTGACCTTATTACGAAAGTATTGCATTTTATTTTTAGACCACGAAGGCAACTTAATACATTGAGTCTCAGTTTATGCTTACCAGTCGCATGTTCGTGCTGACACAAAAGGCCATTTTTAAAATAACGACCGGTTATATTAAGATAACTTTTTGTATGGCAGCGCCGATAACGCTTTTCCTGAAACATTATACGCTAATAGTAGTCCAATTTTTAGTCCTTAGTCTACACTAACTATTTATGCTAAAAAGTTGAACAAATAACATTAGGCCCCTCGTACACAAGGCGACGTAAATCTTCCAAACCCGATTTTATTCGCTAAGGGACTCACGCATTACAATGTTATAGAGGTTCGTATAGAGTCGCTCGCAACCTGTTAAGATAAAAATCGCTGCGATTATCCAACATTGTGTTTACTGAGCGCACGCAACGCGATGCAAGGATATTAGTTTTGAAGATTTACGTTGCCATGAGTAGGGAAAGCCTTAATGGTGTAAAAACAACTGAGCACGACAGCTAGAGTCTGACAACAGAGCCAGTGTGAGAGGCGCTTAGTTCTATGTAAGGTATGAAAGCCATGAAGAAGAACAAGCCATGACAGCTACCTTGTGATACTTTTTCACCTTGACAGGGTGCCATAATTTAGTTTGATTTCTGCCCAGCGCTTTAGATATCCTTGTCGGTCTATACTGATGCAAACGAACCGACCAGTTTTTATAACAATTAACTTTTTTTTTTATATCATAAGGTGGCAAACGAGCGAGCGGCCACCTGAAATCGCTGATATAGCGAAGTGACCGTTGCCTGCATACGCAAATACATATGCGTTGCCTACCTTTAATCGACGGAGGAGAGGATGCACAGAAATAAAATATATTTCCTTTCCATGCATCCTCTCATCCGGAAAGTTCACTTCCACTTCCCATCCTTTCCTTATAAGAAAAAAGGTGGGAAGGGAAAGAGGAATAAATTAGGCCTCCCGGACGCACACTCATCAGACGAAACGCGGAATTGCTTCCACTTCACGCCTGTCTTTTGTGTGGTCGTGGTATTTCACCGGGCGAGCCGGGCCAATTCGTGCGAAGATGTTAAAGCGGGCTCTACCACTGTTAACTATTTCGAGACTGGAAGTTTGTGTAGAACTTTTTGACTACCTGATAAACTGCTATATATTTTTGTAACACCGCCTTAAAGAGCATGATTTCTACGTAATAGATTTTATACGATTTTTATTCATATAGCTTAAGAAAAAAATATATTCGTGATAATAAAGAACTTATCTTACAAAGATTTCATGAGCTAAACGCTAACTAGCGTGTAAACACTAAGTTCTAAGTTGCAATTAATAACAAATAAGTTAAAATTGAACTGATTTTTTGTTTGTTTTGCTTAAACAATAGCGTGTATTAACTAGAGGCAAAATTAAGTTGTCGGTTAAATTTGCTAATTGTTCTTTATGATTTAATTATATTCAATGCCAATTGTATATGTACTTATATGTGTGCTACTTAGCGATGAAGCTAGTAATAAAACCGAATTATTTTTCACGCTAAAAAAACTATCTTGCTAATATAAATACGAATGTTTGGATGGATGGATGTTTGTTTACACCATTATGAACATAGTCTACCAGAACACATAGGCTACTAATTAAGTTTTTTTAATTCCCCACGGATGGAATCGCGGGCGACAACTAGTTTTGATCTATTTATCAAATCCAATATATTATTATTTTTAATAACATTAAATTCGATACTTATTATTTATTTATTCAAAAATGGTAACATTTACAGCTATATGTTAACAAAATCTCGTTTACATGATATTTAATACAAGGAAAATGAATGAAAATGTACATAACTATTTTATTATATAGATTATATTTAGTTGCATAAAGTCAATTTGACTTGTTATTCAAGTTTAGCTGTTTAAAATTCTTTCTAGATCATTCTGGTATATTATATTTTAATGATACTTTTCAATTAATGGAGTTGGCGAACGGTTTTACCGTGGGTTTCTGACACTAAAAACTTCTGTATAAAACATATATCATCCCTATCTTTAATCTTTGACAACACAGAGATAACGATATGTTCTAGGGGATCAGAAACTTACGGTTAGTGCTTCATTTGAAATAAAAAATATAACTATTAAAATTATTAATAACATAAATTATTAACACACCGTAGTGCATGATTTCTAATCAGAAGTCGAATCAGTGAGTGGATAAATAAAAATTCATTAAAATGAATTTAATAAATTAATTGCAATATTTGTGTATCAAATACGATTGAATTTATATGTAACTAGCTGTCGCCCGCGACACCGTCTGCGCGAAATTAAAAAAACCTAACTAGTAACCTATATGTTCTTCCAGACTATGTTCTACATCTATGCCAAATTTCAGCCGGATCCGTTCGGTCGTTCTAGAGACACCTAAAAAACAAACATCCATTCATCCATCTATTTAAACATTCGCATTTATAATATTAGTAAGACTAGCTGTCGCCCGGGACTCCGTCCGCGCGATAATATATATATTTTTTAATTAGTAGCCTATGTGTTCTTCCATACAACCGTTCTGGAGATCAATCAAACATCCATCCATCCATCTAAACATTCACATTTATAATATTAGTATAATACGACTTAGAATACCTATAGTATGTCTATTAATTTACATGTAATAAATTTAACGTTCCACCTACGATTTAAAACTCTAGGTCGTGGCTAATTTTAGATTTAATTATGAGTTAGATTTAGACAACATAAGTCATGTACAAGGTTATGTGATACGAGATTATATAGCCGTAAAACTTGTATTGAAATTGTGTTATTACTTTTTAAAGAGATATTTTTTTTTATTAAACCTATTTCTTGACCTTCTGTTTAACCATAATCCTACCTGGTGATAAATGTCAATCAACACCCACGTTATAATCGGACAAACACTGGAAAACCCGTATCAGACGCAGGACCATATCTAATACGTCATCAGGCCAAATAAACTAACTAAAAACTTCTGTTTCATTTATAGTACTAAAGTGTCCGGACAAACCCGCAATGGGTTTATAGTCACTTTTATTATAATTTTGTATATTGGAGCCGGCTTATATAAATATAAAATAAAATAAATAAGAATAATCTTACTTGTTACTATTATTATAAATGCGAATGTTTAGATGGATGGATGTTTGTTTGAAGGTATTTCCAGAACTGCAGCATGGATCTCACTGAAATTTAACATAGATGTAGAACAAAGCCTGGAAGAACATATAGGCTTCGAATATTTTTTTTTTCGCGGGCAACAACTAGTTTTTCATATTTAGAACAGCTACTATTACAATAGTGAAAAGAAGTTATTGACTACTATATAACAATTATCAAAGAGTATAATAAGTATACTATAGAAAGAGGGGCAACTCGCACGAAGTCGTGGATCCACGGCGATTGTGGCGCTTCATGCGTATAATCGGTGAACTAATTTTTTTTTTTTGGTACCTATATATGTAAGCACGCATATTTAGCTCACTATATTAATAACTAATAAGTGGGAATCTAATAAAGTTAAAATTGACATTAAATCAATGTTCAAAAATAATATACCCACTTATGTAGTTATTAATATAGTGAGCCGATATCAAGTAGCCTTCTATGAAATAAAAATATGGGGAAATAAAAACAAAATATTTTTATATTTTTGTACATTATTTATTATATTTCTACAAAACTTAATTTTAAATCTATGCAAGTACATATACATCAATGACTTTCAAGATCTCATATTTTAATTTTTAATATATATATTTGAAAATTACATTTACGGTAATAAATAGTATAGCGCGGTTACAAAAAAATGCATACCCTGTAATTAAAACCAAACCCCAAAATATTTTCAGTCACATGCAAGCTGGCAACTGGCAATTTGTAGTTATTTGCGAGTTTAAACACTCTGAACATATTCTCTTACAACATAGGCAAGCAGATTTTTCTTTACAATAAAAAATTACAAATAAAAAAATATATTTTTTACATATACACACATGGACCCACCTACTAATTTCAGACACATCAGTTTATGGCTCTATAATTCCAGTGATTGGCACACATTTTCTGAACTTCACTGACCTTCTCTCAGGAAGGGGAAAACCGTGTATATGTGCACCTACAACAAACAAACAGAATGTGATTTCCTGTCAAGTATAGGAACTGATATGTAAAATGTATTAGAAGTAGGGCACCATTCAATATGATAACCGGAAAGTATAAATCACTGTGGTGCTAAAAACTACACCAAAATACGAAAATATTTAAATGTTTAAATGAGTCTGACGTATGGGAATAACATGAAAATTTTTATTGAATTGTAACTTACCATAATCAGTCCATCTAAAACACAGTTGCATACAGCGTCATTTTTCACGAAAACACATTTTAATTAAAAACAAAATGAATGAAACAACATTTAACTAAGAATACAAGAACAGAAACAGAAATACGAAAAAACGTAGCGGTTTGATGACACATGAATGTCTCGATGACAGAAATGATGCTTCTTCTCAGCCATGAGATGAAATGATGTTTACCATTATATAAAAGGTGGCGCCACTTTCCATACAAACCGTCCTTCTTCTAAGTTTCCACCCCCTGACAATTATATAGACATTTTCTCTAACTTGCGCTTAGCAACGTATATACAAATGTAAATAAATTTGAATTATAAAGGCGTAACTAAGCATCCTATGTTTATTGCAACCCTAAATAGATGTAATCTGTGTTGAATGACGTATGGGTCAAAGTAAAAGGTTATTGATTAAATATTTCGGTCTACATTTACATTAGTTTTATTGAGTTAAAATATTTTATTATAAACAGATACTTAAAATTTTTAATTGGTTTGGTAATCAAAAATTTGTTTTTATGTTTTTACATAAGTATAGATTATTGTTTTAATAAATGCACGCAAACGAGTTTCACGATGCGCTCTTGACTTGACCTGAGGGCCTAGCACGAATATTTATAACTCGCGCCTTCGTAACGTAATCGATAAAATATGTCAAAATTTGTATGAGATTTGTTCACGGAGTTTACGCCCTAATTTTTAATACACATGTTGTCGATGACGTTTCGGCGGCGTATATCGCAATATTTCGTGCTAGGCCCTCTGATTTACTTGTTCGGAGACTATATCAGACTATACTATATCATGGGTATTAAATTAGAAATATAACGAACCATAAATAATTATAATAGTTTAAAAACATGCTAAATAACTATAAAAGTGTGTTTTCGTTGTGATAATTTGTTATGTTGCCATTAATTATATTACCCGGGGTCTTGATAAAATGTTCTTTTAATCAATCTGATGGCGAGCCATCAGATTGATAGATAGATTTGGTGAAGTTTGAGTTACAAAATCTATTATATTTATAAACAGAAACAGGCGAAGATGGCAAAGAAATAAGCAGCCACCAGAATTCCCCAAAATAACGAAGTGATCGCTGCCCATAGACTTTCGCATTTTTAGATGCGTTGCCTACCTTTAATAGACAAAGGAAAAGTAACACAGAAGTGTCCTCTTCTTATAAGAAGTGATGGAAAGAGGAAGAGGACTAAAATTAGGCCACTAGCGCACTCACTCATCTGTCACAGCGAAGTAATGTTTCCACTTCTTGCCAGTCTTCCTTGGTTGTCATATTTCACCAGAAGAGACGGCCCATTGATGATACAGATGTACTGCACTCTACTAACGTTGATTGATATTATTATAATGTAAAACAGGAGAATGGATTTTGATAAAATATATTTTTAAATGTGTACATTTTATACTTGATAAAAATCTAAAGATTGCGTTGCAGTAACAACTTCAACAAAATATGTGAATGTAGGGCTTAGACATGCACTTGTCTGTCGGCAACTGGTATAAGGAAGTCGCGGACAAATGTCAAGGTCTTATTAATCTTGACCTACGGGTACCATTCTTAGTTGTTTATATTTTACTCAATCGTTGAATAACGTTCACAGATTATTTTAAAGCTTTCTAATTAACACCAACAAGTACATAAATAAAGCTTCTGTTACCAAGGTCATTGCATTCTATCGTAAAATCATAAAAATCAAGCTTAAATAGATAACATTAATCTATATTTTATTGCAGTTTAATTGCCTGTTTTTAAATCCGTATCGCCTTTTTATTACGACAAATTTAATTCCTCGATGTAATTTTAAAGTAGTCGATTAATCCATCTTAATCTTAGAGTAGATTTGCCTAATGACTGTAAAGACCACGAAAATATCGACATTTTGACAAGTATATAAGAAATGATTGTAAATTATGGTACTAGAAGCCTTTGCCTACTTCCTTACCATTTTCTTTCTTCTCCTCCTTCTTTTGATTTGAATTACTTATTTATAAACAAAAAAAATTAAAATCGAAAAAAATTTTAACAAACAGAATATGTTTTGTTGTTGTTATAAAAATATTAATAAGGTTTTATTCTTGATTTTCTTGATTTGAATGTCACGACAAATTTAATTACTATACTTTATTAAAAAACTGAGAAGCATATGAAAAGAGGCAATATACAATTTACGTTATATTAGTGGTTCAAACACTCCATCTAGAGACATTTCTATGATTCTAGGTTTACTTAGGTATTTTATAAGAATGCAATTGTTATCGTGTATATACTGGCGCAGTACAAGTACAAGGATACTATTGTATTTGATCATTTTAAAGAGAATGAGAGAAACGGCAATATTTCTGTTACATAAACACTAAGATGGTGGCTCGGGGATCAAACACTTGACTTGCAATCTCCAGTTCATGGGTTCGAATCCCGCCATGTACCAATGTATTTTTCGATTTCCGATTTACATATGTACACTTATCCGACGTTCTTACGGTGAAGGAAAACATCGTGATGCAACCTGCACATATCTGAGAAGAAATTCAAAGATATGTATGTGTGAAGTCAACCAACCCGCACTTGGTCGGCGTGGTTGACTATGGTACACTCTTAACTTAGGGTAGGCTCCGAGCCCCTTGATGAGGACGTATAGTGAGCTGATGATAATGAAATACTACGACAGTGCAGACTCACAAAATGATCTACAATTTCATTGTTGAGCTTAATACGTGTTCCTAATAAATGCGTGTTTAGATGGATGGATGGACGTTTGAAGGTATCTCCAGAACGGCTGAACGGATCTCGATTAGATTTGGCATACATATAGAACATAGTCTGAAAAAACACATACTACTAATGTTTTTTTTTATTTCCGCGCGGACGTGTCGCGGGCGATAGCTAGTGTTATTATAAAAATAATCACAACGACATTCTGAACAATAACAATAAAATACCTTTAAAGTGCGAGCAATGAGCAATTAAGCGACCTGTAAAGTATTTAATAAAAATATATAATCTAAAAGAACCTGTATGTTATGTTGTTAAAGAATTTTGTTTCTTTGTTCTCTTGGTTACTGTGGAATCGCTATGTTAATGATTTAACTGTAGCTATGTTGTACAAATTTTATTACGTTTAATTTATAATCGCTTTGTAACGTAAATATAATAATATGTTACGTAGGTAATTTATAAAAATAAATATTCAATTATATTTTTGCAATATTTTGATGTGGAAAGAAAATTTATTTCACAAGATTTTTTATAATAATTTAAAAAAAACAATTGGGCGAACGGTTTTACCACAAAATAACATTTAATAAATACTATAAGATAGGTGATATATTAAGTTTCACTGAATTATTTGCTTTTGGTTTTAGTTAAAAGTTTGAACAAGATTATAAAAAATCATACAGACGATTTGAAAACCTCCTCCTTTTTGAAATCGGTTACTAATGTTTATAATATAAAAAGTAGGAAAACACGGCTTTAAGTTCCTTTTCTATCTTATGATCAAAAATAGAGATAACATCGAATTGAGATGGTTGGACGAATGTATCAATATCTGGTACGTACATACCTGGGACTTCCAACTTGACGGACTTGGAAACGTTAGTTGACCTTGAGTACTTAGTTTTAGTCTATAAATATCTCATTAATATAAATGAGAAAGTTTAAATACATGGATGTATTTACACAATAAATAAACTGAACCGTGCGGTTTACGCGAAACTTCCTGCCTCGCACAGCAGCGTCGTGGAATGGTCTGTCCTCGGCAGTATTTCCAAACCGCTACGATTAAGGGTCCTTCAAGAAGCGAGCGTATTACCATCTCAAAGGTCGGCAACGCATCTGCGGTTCCTCTGGTATTGCTGATGTCCATAGGCTTCCTTGAACACCTCGGGGTTCCCGCTGCACGTTTGCCCCCTTCTGTTATAAAAAAAGACTGATGTGGCAGAATCTAGAATAATCCGGATATTCAGTTTGATTTAATTCTACGCAGACGAATTCGTATATAAGTTTACGTTAGTTTGGAAGTTTACGAAAAAATAATTCGCGTTGGTTTTCGCTAATGAACGTTGCAATGCAATTTATTGAACAAATGGATCACATCTTAGTCGTAAATTAGCTCTTAGTTGTATACTAAGAAATTAAAACCAGGATAAGATTTAAATAAGTTTTTATCAACGAACCTGGCTTACTTAAGATCCGTTTGAATTATTTTATATTCACAATGTGGATACTTTGATGTTTTAAACAATATCTTGGTGACATACCATTGCTATGAGTCTAACGTTTATTTATATATTTTACATCCTATTGAAATTAATTAAGAATTTTTCTTTTGAAGGAACTAAGGAATTGGAAATCATAAATGACATCATATTTACTCGGCTATACTATACTACGTCCAAGCTTTCCTATGGTTATTGACCCACAGAATTAAAAAAATATATACACATTTGGAAAGAATAATAGCGATAAACAAAATTGAGGGCTCTTATTCTATAACTGAAGTTATAAAAAAGTTAAATAAGATTAGAAAGGTACAATAAATAAAATTACGCATATCGCAAAATTCTTCCGCGTAAAAAACCAGTTTTAAAATTATACAATTGTTACCAAGTCGTTTCGTGTAACTGTCCAATCATTTCACAGCCGGATGAGTACGCAGTAGACTTGACGTAGCCTTGCCTCCGACATCATTGTTAGTCCGTAGGCGTACGGAGAAACAGGTACACTCAACACCAAATAAAACTAATTGATAAAAAATACAAATCTATCATAAGCGTCAGTCTGCCATTTTTCTCACAATACGACACAGTATGTACTACTCTTCAACAAATCAGAATTTACTCTCTTTTTACGCATACACACCAATTAATTAAAAAAACTTATACCACTCATATGGCGTTTAATTAAAATCTATATGTTGTGTGGTGTTGACTGTACAGTAAAGGTTAAACTGAACAAATGATACGTAATTGTTTTCCTTCAAAGAATGCGTAATGCAACGTCACTAATATTACGAAAGGTAACATTGAATTTTCTGCATAATGTCACTGTGATGTAAGGTTATCCGTGGTCAAGTTGGATTTATTCTTAAAAATTCACAATATAGCTGGCCATCAGATTTATATAAACTTCATTTTGTTTTTAAAGATTTTTAATCTTTCAATTCTTGTACATACAAAGAGAATTAACATATTAAATAAATAAATAAAAAATAGCCTTCTAAAACAAAATATTACAGACATTTTTATCAACTAGATATAAATCTAGATTGTATTAATACAAGCCAACGTACATTGAAATTAATTCATCTTAGATAATTACAATAAGTAATTTAAAAATAAAACTTATACATATTTTCCGGACTCTTGAATATATTTTTTGAAATTATATTTTTATTTGCAAGGTTCAATTTAGACTGGTAGCTTTGAATAGGGACTTTTAGTAAGTCTATTGTTTTATAAATCACTAGCTGCCGCCCGCGATCCTGTCCGCGCTGTGTTCCTCCAGACTATGTTCTACATCTATCCCCGACCTAGATCCTGGATATATCTTCTAACAAAAATCCATCTATCAATCCATCTAAACTTTTTTATAATATTAGTTATATGATACTCCATTCTAGAATACTGCCACCAGACATTTCCTATATAAAAACAAATCTAGACAAATATGATCGATAGCAGATCTAGGTACAGCTTGTTCCTAGGAATATTAATGATAAAGCAACGTATGTGTTATTTAAATACATTTAAAATATTAATATACTTGTCAATCATATTCGTAAAATACTGCCGTTGTAAGTGATATTTAATTCTGTTTCATAACTAATGCAATACCAATTTAGGAATATTAAGATATTTGAAGTATAAGGAAGGAACGAGAAAAACAAAAAAAAATTAAATTTTTAAGGTGTCCAAGGAGTGAGCGATTTATGAGATTATCCTTAAAGGTTTTCATCGAAAATATTCTGATGAATCTCGAGAAGACCTTCTAATCGACAACTTGGGGGGGAAAAGAAAATGAAGTCCAAGAAGTTTACGTGGCAAGAAACCTTTGAAAACTAAAATGTCAAATTATTTTTAACAAAACAATGGCATATACATTACCAAGGCCAAATTAAAAAAACACTTTACTAGAAGCCTGTGTTCTTCTAGACCAGTCTTTCCCAAAGTTGGCGATAACGCCCCCTTGTGGGGGCTGCAGGACTCAAGTTGCAGGTTATAGTAAAAGTTTCATTTAGAATTCTCCGTTAATATACATATATAGGTCAAAATAATTAATAAATTTAATTTGAAGTTATAGTGGTTTTTAAATATCTGAAAATATGGGGGCGCTAAAAATATTTATTCTCAAAGTGGGCAGTAGACAAAATAAGTTTGGGAACCACTGTTCTAGACTATGTTCTCCATTTTTGTAAAGTTTCAGCGAGATTCGTTGAGAAGTTCTGGAGATACCTTCTAAGAAATATCCATCCATACATCCATCTAGACTTTTGCATTTATAATATTAGTGAGATATTAATTTGCAAAAAGGTTAAACAAAACTATTACATCAGCTCCACACGTGCAAGAAATTAAGGTTAATGAGACTTTTAAGAAGGCAATGTCGTTGCAATTCGACACTGAAGTATTTACGAAGCAATGCATGTGTCATTTGCTCTTAGTTATGTATTAAAAAGATTCAATCATGAATAGCGCTTGCAATTTTAACAGAGCTAGACACCATGAACCATATCTGTTGCCGTTGTCGGCTTGACCGGTGCAATACCACAACATAACAGAAGACAGGCGGGAAGTGAAAGTAATTCCGTGTTCAGTCTGATGGGTGTGCATGCCGGAGTCCTAAATTTTGGATTCAGGTAGCCGCTTGTTTGCATGCCACTTTAAATGATTTTTTCAATTTTGACGTTGACATCGCGTTTTCAGATTCGGCTAATTAAAAAATAATAATAGGAACAAACATATCTTCGAATTCTGATTCGCTATATCCAGGAACCGATAGTTGCGAATGTTATTATTATAAAATTACATTCCATTAGCAAGCAGCATTCGCATTGACCTTGGTTGGATGGTGATCCAATCAAATCCAACAAAAACCAGCCCATTTGATTACCACGTGAAATTATAAAAGGAACCTCGAGAACAGAAGTCCGGTTTTATAACACGGAATGAAACGATACATAAACAACTAATTAGTCACAGAATTATATTAATAATTGGTCATTAATTTGATAATAGTTACAGTTAAGCCAAACAGTTAAGCGATGGGAAACGCGGAAGAGTAAATATATAAATATAAAACGTAGTATATAAAATATATAAACAAATATCATTGTTTATATATTATATGTTTAATATATAAACAAATATCAGCCTAACAAGTTACTGTTGTTTTATGTACAAAAACAAGCGATCGTAGCATAAACAGCATATTAATAGTACGAAATTTTATCTTTGTTTATAATTGTAGCACGTTCAGAAACGAACGTACTTATCACATTTACAGTCTAACTAGCTGTCGACCGCGACTACGTCCACACTGAATTAAAAAAACTTAATTAGTAGCCTATGTTCTTTCTGACTGTGTTCTACATCTATGCCATATTCATCGAGATCTAATAAGAAGAGAAATAAGAAATAAAATTGATCGACAATGTCATTTGTTTTCTATGGATTTATTTTAGGATAGTTGTTTTTAATTTAAAAATATTCTTTAAGAAGTAATTTCTGCCTTACAAAGATATCATTGTTTGGATATTTTTTTTATAAATTCTTCTAAAAACAACTGTGAAATGAAAATTGATATAATAGATAATTAATTATTATAGAACAATTTTATAAGTACATGAAATTTATTCATGATAAAGCTCCGCGGAAACTAAAGGTATCATTACAAAGGTTGTCGCGACAGTCGATTGATAACATTAAACCTATATTTAAATTAACTCGACAATGAACGTTAAGTTGCGTTGACACATTGTATAGCATTTTATAACTTCGACCACCCCTTGACCGCGATAATACGAGATTTATTACCTGTAACACCTTATTACGAACAATATAGGTGGTTTAGATAAAGGAAAGGTTGTCAATACAGTCTGAAGTTGCAAGCTTGTAATAATTGTTCAAACAATTACGAGATACGACAACTCAACAATGGTGCTTAGAACTTTGTGTTAAACTCTTAAAATTAAGATAGTACTAAAATCTATTCAAAGTTATAAAATTGCATGACTCTCGATAAGTTCTAATATAACGAAATATGATAAATAATATAATACAATTTATTTAAATTACGTAAGAGTACGATTTACAAAAAAAATCTTCGTATGGAAATAGAGCTTTCTCGATAAGCAATGATTTTAATCTATTTTTAAATGATGCGATATTCCAAAAACAGCAGCCGGAACTTTCCACTCTTTACAAATAATAAAAAACAGCCAGTTTTTCGAATAGTGGTAAAAGTATTGGGGAAGGCCAAAGGATTGAAAAAATAATGGAAAATAAAAAACATATATAATAATAAATCCGCTTGGTTTTCCCGCCATTTTGTTTTATTATTTAATGTGTTGATTCGAAAATTGGTTATGTTTTTGCATAATTCATTAAAATACCTCAAACTATCAGATCTGTATCACACAGATTATGTTACGAGCAAATAGTAATTTTATATTAAACAAGTTAATCTGTATACAGTGTTAAGTATAGGTTAAGATTGGATAAATATTGACTTAATTTTGAATACCTAATAGAAGATTGTAGTGTGAAGGTAAACTTTATATAAAAAAAGTCATAAAATAAAAGCACAAAAGGATAAAATAAATTCCAGATCGATACATTCACGCGTTTTTGAGAAAAAGGGTCTTGACAGACGGATGGATGGACAACAAAGTGATCCTATAAGGGTTCCGTTTTTTACCTTTGAGGTACGGAACCCTAAAAAGAGTTGTTATATATATAACATTTACATAAATTCAAATAATATATTTTAGTTTTTATATTTTTTGTTTTACTATAATAATATTATAAATGTGAGTTTATATGGATGGATGTTTGTCTCCGGAACGGCTCAATGGATCTTGCTGAAATTTGGCACAGATGTTGAACATAGCCTGGAAGAAGACAAAGGCTACTTATTATGTTTTTCTTAAACTGCGTGCGGATAGAGTCGCAGGCGACAAATAATGAAGCATAAAAGATAAATAAAATCAAATGCAAATTAACTTAATATGAGATGTAAGCATTTTCTATCGTACTATAGTATTGATTATTTAATTTGTCGCTTTACTACGTTATAGACCGAAGAACTTATTTGACCGGGTGAGCATAAATGAAACTACACTACTACTGTTACAGTAGCTCTTTAGTCACATAAACGTTATCTGACTGAGGCTGTATTGTCAATCTTGTTTTGTGTGTAATTTTCTATGCTTTTGTAAGCTGTAAATATTTTCTAACAGAGAACGGCAGTAGTAACGACCTACGGGCTTTCTTTCTCACCGGGCCAGATATCCTTGTTTGACGATATTTTGTATCCCTTATTGTCATTTAAAATGATGCTTTACTCTGATTTGCAATGTACAATTCAACATTGTAAGCCGAATGTCCTTTTATTATTTGACCTTACAAAACATGACAAATGAGTTTCAACTTTCTGTGTTAGGAAAAAGTTTCAAATTCGAATATAATCCTTATGTATCCGGTCGCTTAAATTAAATCTTATCGGCTGATCCTTTATGGTGACAATGACATACTTCCTTAGGAACTTGACTCATGTTTGGCAGGTCAATGTTAACTGTACCACGGTAATTGGTGTCCGAATATTATATTTATCTTTTCGTGTGCAACAAGCCTTACATAATTTTACTTGTAAGAAGTCTAAATTAGAAATTACCGATCGTTTGGAATCTTTATCAGCTAATTATGAAATTAGGCATTTTGTAAACTGACAGGACACTGTAAACATGAATCATTTACAATTTAACGAATTAATTAAACAGAATTAAGAAATACTATCGTGTATTCATCGAATCTTTCTTATTGGTTTCCCTTATCTTTGGCCATATTTTTTTACAATATGTACTTGAAATAATAACTCATTTTATGAGTCACAACAATCTCAGTGACTACTTTTGCCAAGAAGGACATTATTTATTAAATCTTTTGGAGTGTTTATTTTCAAGGATGTAGGAAGTTTTACATAAAAAATAAAACATGTATGTAAAAAATGCTCGTATTATACCTCAATATATAACATTTACATGTTATGCTTTTAACATTTAATTCAACTATGTATAAGGTAAATAAGGAGTCAACAACACACAACGCCCGTAACCCAAGGTTCCAAAAATGTTCTTTCTCCCTGCATCTACGCTATGCTCGTCTGTTTCAAAATCCGACAGCGGGGGAAAGGTTGAACTGATACAAGAACCAGTATCATTATTAAGTTAGTGTGTTTTTAAAAATGTAACCAATCACGAGCTAAGGTCGGATATTGATATCCAATCATGAGATAAGGAATCGATATTACAGTTGTATTAGTCAAATAATTGAAGTTATTACCTAAATATGTTATTTAATAGTTACAAAATCCGCGTCATTTTTTAAAATACATTAATTAAGATCGTGATGCTATTTTATCTGATGCTACGTGGCAGTGTGGCCAAAAAAATTTGCTAGTGTTTTTCCCGTAGGCCGTATTGACGTTATTGAGAAAACCCATTGGGTCAATTGGTTGGATGGAGTGGTAGATCGAACCAACGGGAACCATTTACTTGTTCCCTATGGAAATAATATCTAAAAGGCGAAGAAATTTATTTCTATGTATGGGTGTCGGTCAGCAACTAACATTAGACAAATCTCTGACCGTTTTACCCTTTACAAAACATAAGAACAAAAAGATATTTAATCCTAATTGAGCGGATGCTGGGAACTTGATTCAATACTTTGTTAAACGTACAAAAAATAGAGAACCTTATGAGTAAATTAACAAGAAGGAAGTTTGAAATATTAAAATATATATTAACTTACAAGTTAATACTACGTATATTTGCATACTTAAAGTATCTTTATGATATCTCGAAAATAAAGTTTATTTTTTACACATGATGTATTCGCGTTGGTGACGACAAAACTGTCTTTGTCTGTTCGTAAGGCCGTGTTTGTTCCGTATCATCTCCGCAACGGCTATACTGATTTAGACGGGACGTTGATGGGAAGGTAGCTGATGAACGCGGACATGATATATGCAGGTTGTTTTAAAATTATGCGCTGAGGAAGTTGAGGGCGATCGCTAGTCTAGAAATAAAGAAGTATATTTTTAAATGATGTTAATAATTTTATATCTATGACCCGCGGCATCCTATATGAAAATGAGGCTGCATATGTTACATATAACGAGTAGCCGAATTCGGGTCGAGGTAAATTGCAATGTTTGTACATTGAACAGTTTTTATTGGTTTCCGTTCTCACATAAACTCCCCCGCTTTTGTTGCCCAATTTTTATAACTGCGATTTTATAAAATTTATTGTTTATAGTTCTGATAGTGAATTTTTAATATAAATGCACTCTATGTTATTAATCTTACTAATATTATAAATGCGAATGTTAAGTTGGATGGATGGATGTTGTGCAGATGAAGGTATCTCCAGAACGACGGAACAGATCTTAATGAAATTTAGCATACATATAGAACACAGTCTGAAAGAACACATAGGCTACTAATAAAGTTTTTTTTTTTTAATTTAGTGCGGACTGTGTCGCGAGCGACAGCCAGTAATGGTATATGGCGAAAATTAAATCATTTCTATAGCTAAGTTTTTGAATATAAAAAAGTTTGTTACTAATCTTGATGGAAAGCAAATTTAACACCGAGAACCTAACTTATTTGCCACACTTAACATTTTTTTATTTACTTATCATGACTTCTTTTGCAAATATTCTGACAATGATAACTGGACTCTATTCCAAGTATATCAATACAATTATTCGTATATTTTAAAGATAATAAACACTTATAACACAGTAATTAATTTCTGCGCTCCATGACAGACAATACGCGTTCAAGGTTGAAAAAAAAA
Organism: Papilio xuthus; assembly: GCF_000836235.2. Lineage (NCBI taxonomy): Eukaryota > Metazoa > Arthropoda > Insecta > Lepidoptera > Papilionidae > Papilio > Papilio xuthus. Next base: position 2,373,460 of record NW_013531711.1, on the reverse strand, counting down.
CTAGAATATAGCCTGATATTGATACAAGCCAGGAAGTCTATGTTGATTACATGCTTAGCTCAGTGTATATGTATATACCAGAGACGTCTGAATGTTTAAATAAATACCAACCTGTTTTGCAATGGATTTTAACACAGTTATTAAAATATTCTTTTGTGAATATGTAAATATAACTATTTATTATATTATTTAGCTCTATATCTCCGTTTCCGTGTATATTTTTATTTAGAAATAACAGTTGCACGCGAGTTGGTCTGCGCGGAATTAAAAAATATCCTATATCGCTCGGGGATAGTGTAACTTTTCAACAGTGAAAGAATTCTCCAAATCGGTTAGTTTCGGAGCTTATTCGATGCGAACAATCAAATCTTTCCTCTTTATAATAATAGAATCTGGATTGAAAAACAAAACAATGGACTAACTTGGAAGGAGGACGAAGGGAATACTAAACACAAATAAGTTATCACATTGCCCTTCATTGCACATATGTAAATAACTAGAATATATTTACACAAATTTGTTTAAAATCGTTAACTGCAGGATTAATGAAAACTTTGCCTTAATTAACATATTAAGTTAATCTTTGACAAGGAGTGTGCGCACATTCTTACATTCGTCAAAGTCTAATATGGTATTAGGGTTAATTTATTTAATCTATAAAGGGTATAATAACATAATTTAGTTAAACTACTTATAAGGTAAACTGCAGTGATACCCATATCAAATTCTTTACGCAATTATCATACGAAGTTTCACCATATAAAATACATGAACTATAATCATATATCCTACGACTGTCAATCAAATGTTTCCTATTTCCTACTAAGTTTTATTACATCGTGACCTATTCTGAAATTGGAGCGTCTGTGCGCAATATAAAAAAATGTGTTGTAGAGCGTCGGCAGCTCAGGGGTTAAACATTTGAGTTGTAATCTGCAGACCCTGAGTTCGAATCCCGCCTTGTACCAATGTATTTTTCGATATCTCATTTACAACTAAATTTATCCGACGTTCTTACGGTGAACGAAAATATCGTGATGCAACCTGCATGAAGTCAACCAACCCGCACTGGGCCAGCGTGGTTGACAATGTGGGACATATCTTTGAATTTCTACATTCCTAAATGAGGGTAGGCTCCGAGCCCCTTAGTGGGTTCGTTAAGTTAGCTGATGATGTATGAGCGTTGCTTATAACGTAAATCTAGTGTGACTAATTAATGACCCAAAGAGAAATTATATTTACAATTCACAGTTTTTTAATTCGCGAATTCAAAAATCATTATTCAAAAAAAAAAACTCGAACATAAGCTTTTCGTGTCAAGGTAGGTTTTTGACTTTGACTCTGATTATTTCCTGTTAGTATTTTTAGCACTATGAGTTTGGATTTCGTTTGTGATCATCTATAAATAGAATTCAATATTGGTATTTTGGTTTCACGTGCCTAAACCACTAGATTTAATCCGATAAAACGTTTGTAGGATGATGTGAGTCCTCTGGCGTCCGCCAGAGAAGGTTTGTCAAGGAAGTTACGGTCGAATTCAACGGAAATGAAAAATTATATTAATATTTGCTGACAATGTCATCACAATTGGATTTATTTTGGAAGGTGTCATCGTTTAATTTTATAATACGAACATGTCTGTTTTAATAACTCTCAGACTTTAAACTTATGATTGTAAAATTGTTTAAATATGTTATAATTTCTTATATCCATTGTTTCGACTAAAGACTATTCGCGGCATTTTCTTTAGTAAATATTTTGCTATGAATACGAATATGTTTGAAAAGCGATTAACAAAACTATACTCGTGCGCAGGAGCTTTCCCAATGACTTAATGACGTCATACGGTACTAAGCAAACGCGGGTCGTTAGTGAGGCAGACATCGGCAAACCTGTGCGTCGCTAATAAGTACAGACAGACTGAGAAATAAATATTTTACTACCAGATTTTATCAAAATATGGAGTTTTTTTTACTGCATGTACAATTATATTATTTTATAACATTGTTATTAGAGATTAGGTCTGTCTTAAAATTATAATTCCTTATTAGCTAACTAGTATTTATTGCCTACATTTAAACTTAAATTACGAAACTTAAAAGGTATAAAAAATTAATAACGGATTGTTAATGTACTGTAGTATTGACATTATAGTTTCTTATTATAATTATATTTCGATCAGGTAGTTTTTGTTCGATATAAAATTATGTGGTTTTTCCTATATAATTGAATGTTACCAGTAGAATATAGAATAACTGGAAGTAGATTATTTGTTATATGAGTCACAATGGAAGAAAACAACGATTATAATATGACAAAAACATAAGAGCAAATGTACTTATATTAAAACTTGCAGTCGACTGGGACTCCGTCTTCGCAGAGTTAAAAAAAACTTAATTACTAGCCTATGTGTTCTTCCAGGTTATGTTCTAAGTCTATACAAAATTTCATCTAGATCTGTCCAGCAGTAGCTTATAATATTAGTAAGAAAGTAAGATTTTTAGACAAGACACAAATAAAAACAGGGACAGAATATTACGTTTCGCGTAGGAAATAAAACCTTAAATGTCACAGCAATGAAGAAATTGAATGTGTAATTTTTTCTTCTTATATTCAAGCGAATCATTAAATACGCCTATTTAATGGATTGCATCGCATTCAATTTTTAACTTTCCAGGCGTTTCCAGAACTTTACAGTTAAATGTCAAAAGTAAGTTTAACTTTCATATAATACTTTTTTTTACGTTCACTTAATAAAAGATTCTATAGACTAACTTTAAAAATATTTTGGGCTAAATAAAAAAAAAACTTAGACTGTGTTTCTATTAAATTTTAGCTTAAACATATTATGTATGTCAACCTACCTTATACATAACATCATCATCATCATCATCGTTTCACTATACGTCCCCACCGTGGGGCTCGGAGCCTACCCTAAGTTAAGTGTGATTAGGCAATAGTCAACCACGCTGGCCAAGTGCGGGTTGGTTGACTTCACACATATCTTTGAATTCCTTCTCATACATGTGCAGGTTTCATCATGACGTTTTCTTTCACCGTAAGAACCTCGGATAAATGTAATTATGTAAATCGAAAAACACATTGGTACATGGCGAGATTCGAACCCAGGACCTGCAGATTGCAAGTCAAGAACTTGACCCCTGAGCCACCGACGCTCTTTATATACATACATATTACAAGAAATCGCGAATATTGCAATATGAGGGTTTTTAACTAAACACTGCCTCACTGTAATATTAGAGTAATACGGTTTAAGTAATTGTTATTAATTCTATCAATCTATACGACACAATTTCGAACCAATTGGAATTCTGACCAATAACGAAGTAAAGTTACGGACCAGTTCGCGATTACGTAAAGATGAAATATTTTGTTAAATATTGACCCGCACGTAGGCCTGACAACGCTTATGCTGGCTGTATACATTTTGCTGTTGGATCCGTTATTCTATATTTAAATTTTTAAATGATCTAACATTTTAATGTTGGTACTTTGAAACTTTACTAATGGCCCTTACAAAGATAAACATCTGCGTTAATTGTTATAATTACTTAACACATTAACAACCTTATAATTACTGTTTTAGTTAACTTAATTATCATTATAATTAAATAATTAAATTGTTTGCTTCCGAAACCCTTTACCATAAATAGCATTTATCATTAGCATCAACCTGTCCTTTTTTTCTTTTTTTAATTCCCTTCTTACGTATACTCTTCATCCATACTCCATCAACACATTCGATCTTCATCTACCTTTGTAACCATCAAAATTCAATCTCATTTCTTGTTTATCTAATTTAAGGACGACATCGTCCTTGTTGGCGGAACAACTTCCAATTTTCTTTTGCCTGTGCCCTTCTCTTGACTTTTTGGTATGACATAAATAGCATTATACGTATATATTCTTGAGGAAGTTCAGTTATCGTAAAATATATTTGTATTTTTTTTTGAACTAAACATTTATCAAAGTAAATAAGACTTTCTTTTATACTACAAAGTATTTCTACAAAAAGTTAAACGTTTTAACCTTACCCGTCAGTTATAAACGAGATGTTGACTTATTAATATAAATCCACAAAATTAAAAAAAAAACGGTCTGGCAATACACAAGATTTTGGAATGTTATCAGCTGAAAACCAATCAATATTTTAATGTAAAAAACAAACATTCATATCCGCATCTTTCATTGGATTCAATTGCAAAAGTTTGATATATTATGTAGGTACTGTTAGGAAGAAAATCCGAAAATGTGGCAGTGTATTGACCCAACACTAGCCTTACTAAAATGTCGACGTTTGTGTCCCCTCACTATTCATTCTGACACTGGACTTTGTAACGAGAGCACGTCATTCGCGCCTAAGGTTTCTAATTAATAATGTCTAAAAGTACTTAGTACTGTAAAACAGGTTCAATTTAATAATACATCAACAGGAGATAAAGGCACAGACAAGCCTATTCCTGTATAAACCTACTTTTATATTACACAAGCAAATTTTCATGCAACTTCGTTCGAATTTAAATTCTGCTACTACTTGCAATTAAACTAGTCGCTATCGGGGTTTTGATTAAAACTAACTCCGTAATTTCTGCATTAAGATAATTTTAAAACGATTAATTTAATATTGAAATTGATTACATATCGAAAATATTGAAAACCGTAATACAAACGAGAAGAACTGTTACGACGACATATTGTCACGGTAATAATATGAAAAGATAAATGTTGCTTCAGCTGGTCGATTCTCGAAAGTCAACACAAATTGAAAGAAAGTGACGTAGAGTTATGTAGAAAAAATATAACACAGATTATCGAGACAGTCAAGATTGTACCAACAAAACACTTAAATAAATAAATTAAATAAAAATAAAATATTCACGTATGTCAATAAAGACCTCAAAAAAGGTAAATGTTATAGATTGGAGTGAAATCATATAGACTTTGAGAATATATAATATTGTATATAATTTTTTTTAGCGCCCCCATATTTTCACATATTTAAAAACAACTATAACTTCAAATTAAATAATTAATTATTGTGACCTATAATGCATATTAACGGAGAATTCTCTTACCCGCAACTTGAGACCTGCAGCGCCTACAAGGGGGCGTTATCGCCCACTTTGGGAAAGACTGGTATAGGCTATGGAGAGTAAAATTATAGTCTATTAGCTTTTGCCCGCGACATCGTTTGCGCGAAAATTAAAAAAAAGAGCGAAAAGTATCTCATGTGCCAAGTTTACACATAAGATACTTGTCACCACTAAAAAGTATTTGTCTATATTGATAACTATAACTACGTAAAATTATTTCAAAGCTCAACGATCGTCGTCATTGTTTGACCTTGGGGTAATGTGCCCAGGATCCGCGACTGGCAGCCGGGTTCTTTGACCATTCATCACGAGGCTACCAGCGGAAAGTGTAACAATTCCAAGTAAAATATTAATTAATTACTAAAAACAAATTGTCGCCAATATAACGAGTAATACGGTACTATATTTCTTATTTCGTTTACAAATTCATATAATATTTAATAACTCAACTGCAATGTATTAAAAGACAATACATAATAATTTTTAACAAACTTCCTAAGAAATTTGATGTGTATTTCATTTAAATTAATCCATATTGTTTAGAAGGAATTGAATAATTTTTGTACTTCATCGCATACAAAAAAAATTAAAACAATTGTTGGGTAAATCTTAAATATATTTATGTCGTAATGGATAAATAAAATTATTGTACGTACTTTAGAATCAAAGAGCGGTGCGTTTTAAAAAAAAATAAAGCGCGACCAACTTCGAAATAAAGCAACTATTTGCATTGTATTTATCTAACATCTTGCAAATGCACTTGAAATATGCAAAACATGTAATTCGGCTATGCATTGAACTAGTCCACCTTTCACTCTGGAATAGGACCCCTCGCCGTTCAAAATCAAGTACAGTAAGTCTCAAGGCCGACAATATTATAGTGCATAATATACCAGTGCATAAATCTCATTGTAATCTCTTAAAATATTTTATATAATAATTTCACATTTAATTTGTGAAGCGCTAAGCATTTTTGCATTTAAAAAGTTAATTTGTGATGTATGTTTTAAATATCGATATTATGAAAGTCGTGGTAAATTTGACCTTGCCCGAAAATAATCGAATCTGTTCGATTTTCCAGAACAATCTCCAAAAGTCTCGTGAATTGTTATTTAAGTAAACGTCGAACCAGTTATTACAATCTTGTGTTTACTAAACAGTTTGTATACGAATTAGTCAATAAACAATTTTAGGTAAATTTACTTTATGTCTCGTTCCATTTCCTTAAAAAGCTTTAAATATTATTGAACTTTTTCTAGTAAATGTATAATTTTTTTATGGATAATAATTTTAAATTAAATAGATATTATTATATTAATATTAGTTTATCAAAGATAAATTTGAAAATTTGTGTTTTTTTTTCTAAATAATATACTTAATTTAACTATAGTCATTACAGATTTGTACGTATAATTTTTTATATATATATCATAAGGTGGCAAGCGAGCATGCGGCCACCAGAATTCGCCAAAATAGCGAAGAAACAGCTGCACGTAGACATTCACAATTGCTAATACCTTATAAGAAAAAGACGAAAATTAGGCCTTGGCACGCACACTTGTCAGACGTAACACGGAACTATTTCCACTTGACGCCTGTCTTCTGTGTGGTCATGGTATTACACCGAGCGAGGCGGCCTATTTGTACAACAGATGATGTTGCTGGAGTATGCCACAATATGATTAGATTATACTAATTCATTCTATAAAATTTGACGCCTAAAGGAACGAAATGGGGGTCCAAAATGTGCATGGGTCAACGTAATATATTCGGCTGAGTTATTTGAATACTTGAATATTTACATAAACGCTTTTCAGAACAAATACTTAAGAATATGTTTCGTGCTTTTCCAAAGTCCTGTGACTCTACTGGAAAAAAGTTGTAGAAACCGTCAAAAGTAGGATAAAGGGCCATCAATCAATACATTAGCCATTTTTATAAATATTTTTTTTTGTTTTAGGCAAGAACCATATTCATTACTAGCACTTCTTTGAATAGATTAAGTGAAGCCACGATCCGAGCGTCTTTGGGACTTACTGAAATACGAAATTACATAATTAATGTCAGCAAGAAAGGAACATAATGTCGTGGTCTTGGAATTGCATTTTTTCCCATCATATTTTTTGTATTATAGAAAGGTTTTTTATATTCTTGGTTGGACTATATAACCGATAAAATTACTCATAACTCTCTCTATCCTGACACATTAAAATTGTTTTGTCAGTTGTTATCCGTTACTTATAAATTAAATCGTATCGTTTCGTTTTTGTTCATAATAATTAGTTAAGCGAGGTCATACGATTATATTGTGCCTAATAAAAATCACCTGTTTAATACGTGTATATAGACAATTGTACTGTTTAACGACTACTGAATAATAAAAAATATTAAAATCTTATTTTATAAATAAGATCCAAAAATAGCAAACCGTTTAAAAAAACTCACGAGTTTATTAAACGAACATGAATACACACTCACGAAAACCATTACGCGCCTTTTGGGTCAGTCGAGTAATAACAAGGAATGTGTACTTAGCAAAATTACGTCGCATCAAACTTTATTCTGAAGACACTGAAATGTTCATATAATGCCACAATAACCATTGGTTTTTGATATTAAAATCTGTGTGCAAAATTTATGCCATCCCTGTTTTTATCTTAGACAAAACAGAGATAACAATATATTTTAAACAGAGGTTATAGTGTCAGAAACCCACGGTAAGTTAAATACAAATAAACTAATTAATGTGTAAACAACATCCAAATGTATAACAACATCCAATAAACACTAAACATAAATTTTTAAAACATAATAATCAAAATTACTTACTTTTGTTTTCTTCTCGCCTTGGATCGTCTATCTTTCGCTTGGAGTTGAATCCAAACAGCACTGCAAATTAATATACATTCTGATATTGTATTTCGTTAACACATATGTACATATAACATTAAGGCGACTTTAGTAATTTCCTTTCTTTAACACTGTTTACAAAACACTCAAGGTGGTAGATAATACTAAGTAGGGTCACGTATTACCGTTTTATTATGCAGGTCAGGTTAAAGGCTATTTTACAGAAAAAACCGAATGCAACCATTCTACTCCTAAACGATTCATTAAAACGGTGCGATTTACTAAACACAATCAGATTTTAAAGCTTCATATGTTATTCAAACTTGGAAATAAACAATTTCGCGTGATTGATTATAATTTTTATAAACTTAAATAATTAATAAAAAAGTAAAATAATAATAATAACATTTCCTAGTTATTAACATTGGAGCGAACCATAAAAGCAAAAACAATTGAACAATGAAATAGACAGAAAAAATGAAACAATATTTCTTACCGGCCAGTTCACAAAAAAAATCATAGCACCTGTAAAATGAGCATTTTATTTTTTATTATAAAACTGACAATGCTCTAAAATTCATTCGCCTATTTTATTGTCTATGGTTACAAAATTTCAATAGGACAGAAAATTGCAATGATATGAGTTTATATCATAGCGAAAATTATCAATAGAAAGCAAATTCAGCTGAAATTTTTTATATATATTTTTCCTAAATGATTTGGCTTTTCATTATCTATAGTAAACATAATGTTACAATGATACTGGCTGAAAATATCACGACTAAAAAAAATAGGACAGAACCGCGAGTAGATGTATCAAATGAAAGGAAGCAGGAGCGAGGGGGCGCATTGTTCCATACAGCTTTTATATAAATGAAGCGAGCCATTTCGCAATCATTCCAAGTTGGATTCTCGCCGCGTCCTATCGGGGAGCGAGAGCCGCATCGGTTTCGCGCGCAAAAGTGACAGATCTTAAAGAATAGCGTAGTTTTATTTACATATTTAATTAATTATCAATTAATAATAAATTTACGCATTCAATATGGCTGTTACAAGTGCTAGAAGCATTGTGAATATCAAAGAGAAGGGACACTTCGAACCTGAAAATGCCAGGATTAATAAATATACGGTAAATATATTTTAATTTCTATTAATTTATCTCGACACATTTATAATTATGTAATATATTTGGCACTTTAATAATTAAATTATAAACATGAAAGAAAGAAAATCGCTGAAACACTAACCTAACCTAACCCACCATGATTTAAATAAATTCAAAACATACGAAATGTCAATGAACATTGCCGGCCCACTTAATTCAAAAACGTGAATGAACTCAAAATATAAACAACGTAGTCAGTAATTAAAGTTATAAATAGCTTTTGAATCTAATTTGAATTTTTAGTGCATAACATATATTTATCTATTTTTAAACTAACGCTGTAAAACGAGTTATTATAATATTTTTTTAAATGAGGGTGTTGTATAATTAAAAATACATACCGACATTTACATTTGATTAGAGAAATCTGTAAAACACTTTTGTGACGTTCAAGGGTAGGCTTAATTATTGTAGTGTTTTGTTTTGATTATTTTTATCGATACTAATTCAGTCGTAGTCATTTTAAAAAGTAGTCGAATTTATTAAACTTGTATTTAAATTAATTACTTGAATCATTGCGGTCTTAATCCCTTCTATTTTATCTATACAGGGAGGTCACGATTAACTAATACGTACGAAATGCAATGATATCCGTAAATGAAGTCAGACGCATAAATTGGTTACGCATTATAAATATCACATAATATGGCATCCAATCACAAACTTGCTAACAAAAAACTAACAATATCGTTCTTTCGCCGATATTATTTTGCAAAAATATTAAAAAAAAAACTCACAACAAGCCTTGACTTTGCTTAGCTTAGATACACGAATCTTCTCTTTGTAGTTTTAATTACTTTGAACTAGGTGTTGCCTGTGATTTTGTGAGCACAGATTAAAAAATTGTATGAGCTATACCCCGCACATATAAACTACTTTCCAGTAAAAAAAACCATTAAAATCTGTTCTGTCTTTTCTGACCGACAAACAGACATAGAAAAAATTGTTAAAATTGGATTATCGTTATAAACACCGCAACATAATGTCGCGAAATATATATATAATGTTACATACAGACACTTCAATTATATTAATTGTATAGATTTTTATAATTTGATACAAAAATAGATTAGATGTGAATATTTTTGAATATTATATTAAATACCGATAAATTCTCACATTATTTAAATCCACTTCTATCCTAAATCGTTTTTAAATCCTTGAAATATTTAAATTTACTTTTACCTACAAATTTTAACATACAACCAGGAAGGAATTGCACAGTTATGCTAATTATTATAAAATCAATGAATTGGAATTATAATACCGTTGTCAACTCATGTATGTCCCCACTGAGGTGTAAAAAAGGTACCCTAGTTTAGGGGTGACGGATCGTTACACACGCTGGTCCAGTGCGGGTTGTCTTCACACATATCTTTGAATTTCTTCCCAGATATGTGCAGGTTGCATTACGATGTTTTCCTTCGCCATAAGAATGTAGTAAAAATAGCTTTCTAAATATACGCTTCTAGTAAATTTCATGAAATATCCTAAACTGCGTAGAAGTTCATTTTAGGTTATGTATCGTGCGCAATAAATAAAAATTTAAAAAGTAATAAGTCTGATTTTATTTTACACTTATGACTAAATAATATGACTCATAAATTAACCATTCTTTTAGATTGTTCAATTGTATTGACATTGTTTATTTACTATCTATATTAATTAAGCAACTTTTACAAAAAAAAATCCGTGTCAGTGTTATTTTAAAAAGATATAAAAAAAATTGCAAAATGTAATTCATTTAGTAATCGTATAGGTAATTTCCTAGTACCTATGTTATTTCGTACGATACTATTTTTAGAATCTTTATATTATTGTAAACAAAATATAAAAATTTTTGAACTTTACAATTAATTAATTTAAAACGAAGTTAGGTTCAATATTATTCGTTTTCCAAATACGTTATTTCCACACCGTTTAATTTGAACAATAACTTGGTTTATACATACAATGTGCACGATATTTATTGCCGATTTCGATGCACTAATTCGGTTACATGAGACTATAAATATAATAATGCACGTATGGATGGATTGTGGGATATATGACATTCGTAAGAAATAGATTCATATATGATGGCTGATGGAGATGTTTGAAAGAGTTGTACATACTGTGCCGACTCCTCCGAAAGCAAAAGGAAAGGCTGAAAGCAAACTATAGTAGATATGTTGGCAGGTTCTAACTTCGCGCAAATCGCTACGCAGAACATAACTTTAGGTGTAGCGGGACGTAACGGGATGTAGGGGCACTACGCAGCGCGCCGATAACCATGTTACGTTAGATATTTGAAAAGAACTATACTTTTTAAATCAATTTTTTTATTGAGAATTGTGATGTCTTTGACTAATATTTCGCTAGTAGATGCATGCGATTTAAAATTCTTTTTTATACAAAATTAAAATACATTTCTAAAAACTGTTTATTCATATCCGAGTTTAATTAACATTCGTTAATATATCAAAGGCCAGTACTGAACTGGGATGGCATAGTTTGCAATTAACATTGCTCTGCGTATCGATGATGCAATGAGATGATTCAGCTCCCAAGATCACGTACTTACTATAAGTTAGGGACAGAATTATTATATTCATCCAAGGAACAACGACATAAGTACCAAACATAGGGAAATGACTTTTTAATAAATATGTTTACTAAAATTCACATTTCGAATGTCTATGCATGACATAAAATTGTTGACAGTAAAGTAATATATAATACATGAATATTTAAAATATCAACAGATTGATGGGGAATATTATATTCTCTTGGTCAAACTTTAAAAAACGTTTTTCTGAAAAATAGCTAAAACTTAATTACGCCATTGTTCTATTGGATGCAGGATATGCAAAACAGTATATAAAAATGTGTGCTTCTATGCGTTTCTGCAGTGTGATGATGCGTTAATATTTTGCAATAATTATAGACAAATACTATAGGCCACAATGACTAAGAATGTTCCAGTCCACCTAGGCCACCGTGGTTGATTAAGGCCCATCACAGACTTATGGTAGGCTTAAACTCCTCGTCGGGAACATCTGAGTTGTTCTCTATATGTCATTTATGGAACACAAATGCAGGTTAGCTTATCTTCATAAAGTAAACATAATTTTCAGAAAACAATTCATTTTAATGTAATCACGGAAAATTTTGGATGAAAACTGGCACACACCAGAACCTTGATAATCGCAAAGATAAAAAAATAAGATAATATTTAAATTTGTTTTAATTTATTATGAAGAGCCTAAATAAATTATATCTTTGGCGGTTTTAAATATAAATAAAAAAATTCATTTATTTTATAATTACAAAGATTTCAAAGTCAAATTGCTCAGTGCTTAAAGCTAAGATTTATGATCATACACCTAAGGCTAAATTATCAAATTGCATAATAAGTTGTTAAATTGTGATATATAAATTACAACCTGTCGCCCGCGACTCCGTCCGCAAGGAATTCAAAAAACTTAAATATTAGCCTTACATCCATCCATTCATACATCCAAATTATTGCATTTATAATATTAGTAAGAAGTAAAATAATTCTTAAGTCGGCAACCAATTATTTAGCGTACACATTTTTTTATCATGCGCTAAAGTACAAAAACAAATACGTATAAAGAGCTATTATTTCGATTTCTCATAGTAATTATTTCAACTCCCTTGGTGCCACAGCTTCTAGCGCCTTAGCGTGGTATAAAAAAGTTACATCAGCATACAAAAGTTACTTTCCATTGATAGTCCCTTCAAAATCAGTCCCGACGAAATAAACGCGGACTTGTAGACAGACAAACATCTTAGAAATGAATAACACAATTACATCATGTATACGAAATGCTATTTTTTTTATATTACATACAGACATTCCAATTTTAACTATATAGATATACTAGCGGACCCGACAGACGTTGTCCTGTCTACACGTCTTTAATTTAAATAAATTAATATGAAGTTAATATTTTATGAAAATTGTGAATCTAAACCATTCCCAGATCCTCTTGAACACACACAAAAATTCATCAAAATCGGTCCAGTCCTTTGAGAGAAGTTCAGTGACATACACACTCACATAAGAATTATATATATAAAGATATAAATTTTGACAGCGATCTTGAAATAAACATCTAAATGTGACATCGTATCAAATGCAATCCTACTCGGATAAATAAATTATTACTATTGTATCAATGTGATAGCAATCGACCTTATCAAATGGCGATTATTTCAACTATGCCCACTTCCACACAATGACCTCGGCGTAGGCAATCCTGTTCGTGACTTAACATACGTCTAAATATTTTATATAGATATCACTATAGTCTAGGATACGCTTAAGAGTTGTTAACCTAGAATAAAAATTATATATAGGACGTGGCACCGACCTAACCTAACAACAAACCTTACAATCTAACCTAACAACCCGGTTAGGTACATTACATCATTACAATTGGATTTTTTATAAGGATCCATTGTTTTTATCCGTATTCAAAGTTTGTAACGATAGTCTTACTGAAATTTACTTTGAAACTTATCACAAATGTCAAGCATAATATACAGCTGTTAGAATTATATTGCGCATTCCTCGTAATATTAAGAATAGTAACTAAGCCGGAGACCTCTCTATACTTGTAAAGTGCGGATTTTACCGACTGACCACATCGCCTAACCAGTCACGACCAACGTATAGCGCTTATTTAATTTAATGAAATAACAATAAAATTGCGTACGTAAAGACTTACAAACTTTTCTGACCCGGTGAGCTTTACTCTAAACAATGATAGCTCACTATCGCCCTTTGTCATTGTCAAAAAAGGTCACAAGTTCCCTGTACTGTAGCTTTATTATATTTTTTCTTTTTAATTTCCTATGTCTATGTAGGTTTTATATATTTTGTGATAGAACTGGCCGCGATAGCAACACCTCTCACCGGCTCAGATAAGGTTATCGCACTATATTAGAATTAAATATGCATTATTCGTAGCTATCGCAATAAGAATCCTCAGATGGTTATTTAACCATGCCCGTAGAGTAAATTTCAGTGACTACATAAACAGTATGGAAATTATAATAATTAAAACAATGTTAAGTACGTACGATAGTTAAAATCCTAACTTTTTAGTATTATCTATGTGTGTTTGTGTTAATATATAAACCATAATAACGAAATTAACACAAAATTGTCAGCTGCATAGCACGCTTAAAGGTACATTTAAGGTGCGCTCAATATTAAGTCGGCATGATAAAAAAAAACGCGATTATTTGGCAATTTAACAAAACATTATGATAAATATAAAAGTTAACAAAATGATACCTATTTTGAACGCATATTAAATAATTGCTCAATGCTTTTGTGGAACAGAAGTAAGTTATTATCTGCATGCAACTGTAATGCATTTAGTGCGTTCGTGTATTAAACTATATTGGTTAATTATTACAAAGGAATATTCCCAAATAATTTACGCACAAATTTAATTTATTACAATCAATTTGTAAAATAATTATACGAATGAAACCTATATATTTTGCTTTTTATTGAGCATATGTAACTAATATTATAAATGTGAAGGTTTTTATGTATGAACAGATGTTTGTTAGAAGGTATCTCCAAAACGCTTCATCGGATCGCGATGAAATTTGGCACAAATGTAAAACAAAGAATGCAAGATGAAGACATTGTTATGAAGACAGACATTATATTTTTTTTAATTTCGGAGTCGTGGGCAAAAGCTACTCTGATTTGGTCGACAGTATACGTTTTGAATAAGATAATATTATGGGCGTCACTATTTTTACACTCGTGGAAGCCTTCTTTTGAAAAATATGACTATAAAAAGATCTCACAGGAAGGAAAACTTAGGCCATAACCCTAGTTCTAGAACTTGTAAGGTAGTACAGGTAATTTATCAGTTTCCGTCTATTGTATTTTCAATCTACGACATGTTATAGCAAATCGTGTGAGATGTAGAAACCGGAAGTTGTTCGGGTTAACTTGGTTTCCGCATACTTAGTGACTAGTGTAGTTCTAAACACGACATAAATCATTATACATTTTACTAATAATTAGTTGAACAATTTTGTTATAAAAGTTTTAAGAACTAACACGGCTTTTTTTACTCAAGAATCAGTTTAATGTTATTATCATTGTCGTGGGATAAAGATAGTTCCGGGGTTTTCTAACGATCAGGAACAATGAAAAGACTAACTGACTTGTTATTATCCTTGCGCATATAATAGAAAAGATAAGGATAGTAGATAGCGACTGGAAGATTAATTTAAAATTAAATTTCAATGTTCTATGTATGTTACTATGAAAAATATTCGCACGGATCACCTAGTAACCTTACGTACGGAAATACTTGTCACAAATTGTTCACAAGTTAGATATAACAGTTTCTCATCATTCAAATAAAGAACAATGGCAAACAAAATAATAATAGTAACCAAACATAAACTTTTCCGTATAAAAAAAAATATAAACACGCAAACAGTTATCTCAAATCCGTGCCGATTGCACGGATCAATTAAACCCAGACGACGCGGCGGACAACCTTGTCAGCGTTCAATACCAAGGTCTATAGTTCGATAATAATCGCCTTTCACATATTAATGTTCAACTATCTATTAAATATCGTTTTTATTGTAATACAAATCAACTTACTTGTCACTTTATTAAACAAAACATTTTAAATACTCATATTTTTGGCAATGTAACTTACGGAATTATTTTAACAAGGACATAAAAACAAAAGAACGTGCATGCAAATAACTATTTATTAAATTTTACATTAATTTAATAATTTAGTTTATATTAATCATGTTAAACTAAGTTTTAAAAATGTATTTAAACTTATTATCTTACTAATATTATAAATGCGAATGTTAGGATGGATGTGAGAAGATATCTCCGAGACAGCTCAACGGATCTTGATGAAATTTGGCACAGATGTAGAACATAGTCTGAAAGAATACATAGCCTACTTATTTTTTTATTCCACACGGGCGGAATCGCGGGCGACAGCTAGTATGTACATAATACAGGTAAGGAAATTAAAATTGTGTATTACATTTATTGCATTGTTAACGACTCAAACAAAGTTATAATCGTGACATTTAATTGCGATACTGTTTCCTGAATAAGCGAATGTTAGTAGTGTAGTTAGAAAACGAACCACACTACCTTAGTTAACTTATGTATTAGAGGCGTGTAAACAGGTTATAGTTAAGTAACGCCTTTTTTGAAAACACGCCTCTAAAATTCAAAATTATGACCGTAAATGTTGCGACGTAACGGCGTTAATGGCCAAAGTACGGCCTTAAACGTTCAAACCAAAATAATGAAGATTGGAATTTTATAATCACATTTATAACGCCGATTTAAATTGAATTTACCGAGTTAACTGACATAATGAACTTTACAATTCTAACATAAAAATTAAATATTTTATTTCGTAATTACAAATTTATTTCTGCAGCTTTATCGTCATATTATAGACATAATATAAAACAAAGGAAAAAACAATACATTTATTATTTAATTACGCTTAATATATTAAATAAGATATACTGGTTTGCTTCAAATAATAATATTGTTTGACCTCTTTTTAAACGGTATTATAATTAATTTTAGTGTTGCATATTTTTTTTTTAAATATTAGCTGTTGTTGTCTTAAAAGTATTTATAATTACACTAGCTCTCGCACGTGACTCCGTCCGCGCGGTATTAAAAAAAATAATTAGTAACCTATGTGTTCTTTCAGATTATATTCTACATATATGCCAAATTTCAGAGATATCTTCAAACAAACATCCATCTAAACATTCTCATTTATAATATTAGTGAGGTTATAAGTAATTGTTATTTCTGTCTAGCTAGATTAATATGAATATTAACAACATACATTATATTTGCTAGGTCCGTTGCGATAGTCTATGACCCTAACTCTCAAGAGAAGGTCTAATCATAGAGATTGTCGCGACATTATAATCATGACATATCTATCGCACACGAGGCGTCACGGTCCTAATTCTTCACGAGCTGTTGCCCGTGACTTTGTTTACGGGTTATTTAAAAAAAACGAAGTCAGTAAATTATAATTCACGGAAGGCAAATTATTTTTGCTTATAACACGGCCTACATAACCTTCAATTAAAAGAGGCGTAACCTCAAAGCGAGAGGGGAGTATTTTTTAATTAAACTAATTAATGTAAACCTTACCGTACCTTTACTTTAAAGAATATATTAAAAACATGATTTCAACAGCTATTTTTAAAGGCAAAGAGTACTTAGTTTAAACTAGTAACTTTTTTATATTTTATTATTCACTAGCTGTCGCGCGCTACTCCGTCCGCGCGGTATAAAAAAGAACCTTAATTAGTAGCTTAGCTGTTCCTCCATATTATGATCTAAATCTATGCCAAATTTCATCGAAATCCATTCAGTCGTTCTGGAGATACTTTCAAACAAACATCCATCCATCCATCAATCTAAAATACGCATTTATAATATTAGTACAATAAATTATAGTAATTATTTGTCGTTATGAATAGGTTACATAAGTCTTCAGCAGTGAAAAAAAAAGATTTAAAATCTTACTAATATTATAAATACGAGAATCTAGATAAATAGATATATGTCTGGTACAAGATACCTCCGAATCTTGATGAAAATTGGCACAGATGTAGAACATATTAAAAACACAAAGGCTACTTATTAAATTTTATTTTAATACCGCGCGGGCGTGCGACATCTAGTAAACAATTAAGACATAAACTTACAACATAAGTGCAGACATCTAAATAAATTATTTGTATACATCAATTACGTGCATTTCATAACTATTTTTCTCTTTGTAATAGTGTCATGAACAATCAAACATTTGAGAAATATTTACTTGTATCATAATTCAATGTAAAAATATTGCACGCCATATTTAACGATATTATTATGACTTGGGACGACTAGCTAAGGAAAAAATTACCACATAAATATTAAACAGTAGACTATATATTAAATAACGAGGAATTAGAAATAGAAACCATTTAATAAATATAACCATATCAAAAATTATAACCTAGTTAACATATAAATTATGATTAAACCAGTTAAATTGTAAAAACTATTTGACAGTGAAGGAAATGATAAATTATATCATTACGTACACATAACTTATTTTAAAGGCTAACGTTAAAAACTAATTTAAATTAATAAGTACGCATTTTGTGAAGTCACAGTACAGAGTCTGTATTGCAATTTAGGATATTAAAAAGCTTGTACTCAACTTTAAAGATATTCTTCTGGAGGCTGATTTTAAAATTTCATTAACCGTAGGTTTCGGAAACCATAATCTCTGTACAAAACATATCGACGTCCCTATCTGTGACACAACGGAGATCCGGCAAAATTTGAAGGCAGACAACGCATCTGCAGTTCCTCTGGGATTTCCGTATTCCGTACGTCTATGGGTGTAGTTGATCACCTCGGTGTTCTCGCAGCTCGTTTGCTACCTTCATTTATAAAAAAAATATCAATATGTTTTAAACAGGGGTTTTGGTCCCAGAAACCCACTGTAATATAATTTCCTAAACAAACTGCTTTTATAGTAGGTAAATAGGTAGGTTTAACAAATACACAACAATAAAAAGTAAACAAAAATATTGAAACAAGAACAAAGGTAATCCGAGCAAACAAAGTTTCATCCCGGACGCCAGCTAGGCGAGATCAATACGTACAGACGGCGCCACTCAAATTGGTTGTTTCCATTTTATGTACTGATTTATGGGGAGGGAAAATATCGTCAGGAAAATTACACGCCTCAAATATAAAGGAGGAAGGGAACATCGGGTCTGGGGTGTTATATTGTCAAGGACAACGGGGTGTGTTTTTGTTGTTGACAAGGGTAAATTTCTATCAAAATACCTAAGTATCTATTTTGTTTTCACACAATATTACCATGGTTTGAAATTTAAAAAAAATTACGCTATGAATTATTATACTTACACTATAGACAATTTACTATTTCATAATTATAGTTGAATAGCTGTAGCTCGCTACTTTCTCCGTGAGCAATTTAAAAAAATAGTTAGTAGCCTATGTGTTTTACTAGGCTATGTTCTATATCTATGCCAAATTCCAGCGAGATCGATGCATTTTAAAAAAGGAATATTTACTCAAGATTTACCATATACCAATAATATGATGGCTACAGACTTTACCATTTAAAAATTACACTCCAAATTTCTTTGAATTATATAATTAAATCGATAAGTGAAACGGAAGTAGGTTAACTTAAACGTAACTTATTAAGGAAAACATTAATCGATGTTTCAACCAGAATAAATTCAATTAATTTTATGATCCTTGTACTACTTTTTGACATATAACTTAAGTAATGCTAATTTTAATAAATAGTGTAATATATAAACTTCAACTTATTCATATATCGTCTTATGCAAATCGATACAAAATATATTTTTAAATTGTCTAGATCGGTAAATACCTGGCACTTGAGTTGGCACGTCACGTAGTAATGTTCTCGTTACTGAGACGTGCCAACTCAGATATCTATTCAACAGATGAAGGCATCTGCTTTTAAAATTCATGCACTCACCATATTCTCAGGGTTGTAATACAGAATTTGTACAAACAGGAATAACGAATTAAATTTTAAAAATTAATTTTGTATGTCGTAACATAACTATTTAAGGAAACGTTAACAAATATTTACAAATATAAAAATTAAATAACATCAAATAAATCGCTAATAAATTAATCACACTGGATTTTGTTTAAATCATAGTCATAACTTCAATGTCGACATAAAAACTAGTATCCGTTTATAATCCGGATATAATTCGTTACCGTAAATATAAATCGTTTATTTATTATCCGTGTTATCTGACTATTAAATAAATCGCAAATTTATTCCCCTTAAATGGATATCAATAGCGATTTACATATGTCAACACATTTATAACTATACTACATTTGTAATCATAGTATTTAAATGTCATCGGTCGATAGTAAATGCCGCTCGTTTGTAATTTACCTAAGCAAATTCTAAAGACTCGACAGATTGTATATCGGATGAATTCACAAAGCGACGTTCACATTATTCTGTGACATAAATAAGATTACATTCGATAACGCCAGAAGTCTAGTCTTGAATGCAACATTAAACCGGTTTATCTTCAATCTAATAACTTAGAAACACGACAAGAATTGATGTATTAATCGTGTTATACGTCAAAACTCATTAATATCTTTTCCATAGATTGCAGTTAATTGAAATATACATGTACGTAATCCGGATTTAAATATACAAATGATAATTAAACAAAATGTATTTTAATGCATACATTTTGTTTAAAAATTCTATAAAAGTAATATCAAATATTTCTAACATTTTGTTGCACAAAACTGTAATCTGCATGAAAACTTTTAGCGCGAGCATGCAATTAGTTCCGGTCGTCGAGTTTGCTGACAAATATTCGTACGATATTCAGATGTTTTTCCCAGTTTTCATAAAACCTTATTTATAAAGCCTTGAATTTCAGCGAAGTATTAATAAAGAAGTTATTCAAAATTAAATTGAAATCAAACGTTAATCAAAAGGCGCTACGCTATACTTATTTAATTAAATATTAAAATCCTAAGTTTAGCTACCTTTAGCTAATAATTTAATAGCATTCCGTTCATAATGTAAACATAAGAATTCCGCAAATCGGTTTTGTTACGGTCAAAATATACTACCGTAAAACATTTGTCTCCGTTATTCTCATATTGAACGAAAAGGACAGCAATATTTTTATACAAATGTCTTAACAGTGTGAACCCGGTTACAATTGAATGAACATTGTTTATGACGTATTAAATGTAAACATTCTAGAACGGCCGGCATCTCATAATCCGGCGTACGTGTGCACTCGAGCGACCTTTTTAATGTTCATTTAAACGTGCTACTGAATTTATTTAATTTAATTTATTCCACGCGCTTACGTTCACCATAATTAACATATTAACTTTATTAATAGACGGTTTATTTTAGATGGGTAGACAGAATTAGTTATTAAATTTATTTGACACCATACTTTGAAAAAATGTATATGCATTTTTAACTTTACTTAAATAAATGTAACGTTCAGAAAAATTATAGTTAGGTTCCAAACAAGATTTGGTAAAATCATTTACTACTAAATTTAGTCGCGTAAATTTTGAAAAATCAATAATTCCGAAAAATGGCGGCAGTAATCGATTTACTCTTGGAATCGATATGTCGAATGTAATCGAGATACTTCCAATTATGATAGCAAAAGATAGAGAATGAAACATATAATTTAAATTTAGGTATTAATTTAAATTATCTCGTATGTTTGTAGTTTATTTAGGTGCTGTAAAGTGAAAGGAATGTATAGTCTAGATGCATTAATTACGCTGTCAAATGATAATTATGCACTTTGAACATATCGATATATTTTAATCGAGTATAAAATTTAAAAGGACACATAAACCTACTCATTACAATTGCTATTTTTTACGAGTAATTACAATTTACTGAATGAATAATTACATGTATTAATTGTGCACTTTCGAATTATATTAACACTGGCTGCAGTCAACGACTTTTGTCACTGCGGTATTTAAAAAAAAACACTAACGTTACTCTCACATACATTAGTTATATTCCAGTAAGTCTCATCAAAATTGGCCCGGCCGTCACCGAGACCCGGAATATATGCTGATTTGACAGACGTCCATAAATTCATGTTCGCAAAAATGTTTTTTTTCCAAAAATGAATACTAAATAATTAGATAATTGATAAAAATATTTACATTTTTTCCTTTTAATATTTCAGTTATATATATTACTTACTGGTGCAAAGTCTTAGGAGTTAAAGCTTTACAGACTATTCAATAAATTAAAAAAAAAACGTTAAAATGGCGGCAAAAAAACCAACGATTTTACTTACTGTCACACTCAAAAACGTATTACAATTACTAAGACCGCCCTTAGGTTTCCCGTACTAAATCTGCAGTACGAGTCTCTTCTATTTTTTACGATTAAACGGCTGCAGCAGGTTATTTTTTTTAAATATATAGGATATACGGTATGGTAACCAAGGCAACGTAACCGGATATAGTGGAGGCGGAACAAATAATATGTGTACCTGGAACGAACCGAGGCTATGTCTAATACACGAATAGATAGGATCATGACTAACACATCCGTGCTTACTCCAGCTTGTGTCATAAATAATGTATCAATCAACCTTGCAGACATCATGACCCTATCTTATAACCTTACTAGTTGTCGCCCGCAACTCCGTCCGCGCGGAATTAAAAAAACACCAATTAGTTGCCTATGTGTTCTTCCAAGCATGTTCTACATCTATGTTAAATTTCAGCGAGATCCGTACAGCTGTTTTGGAGATACCTTGAATCAAACACCCATCCATCCAAACATGCGCATTTATATTAGTAAGATATCTTAAGGCAGAGTTCGTGTGTTCTTAATTAATTCAATGGATTGTTTATAGACCAACACAAATTAATTCATCCCAACAAAGCGATTCAAAACAATTTGTCAATGTTAGTTATTTCGTAGCAACCCTGAGCTTTGAAACTATCGATACTAATTACGCGTTGTTTCTTGTTTTATAACAAAAGAATGTTTACCTTAACCAAAAATAGATAGGTTTTTTCGTAAATATTTTCAGTTCAGTTTAAACTTGCAAGTGTAAATTTTACAACAGATATTTTACATTTTCTCTGGATATTTTTATAGTACACACTTATAACACTGCTAGCTATACACATTACGAAAAGAACAATAGTGAGGCATTTAGTGTGTACAATTCCTTACAGAAGTGGGCTTAGGACAGTGTTAAGTTATTCAAGGCAACAAAACCGGACTCTACCAACGGTATAACAAAGCCCACTTGAAACACTACAAAGTTTTGCTAACAAGATAGTCTATTGTGATAATTATTACATCCAACCTTACTTGTTAAGGTTATTTTTGTAAAAAAAATTCTTTTCTTTTATATAAAATAATTTCGTCATATCTAAACAAATCTTTACATATATCGATTTCTTTTTATATAACATAGCGGACCCTACATACGTTGTCCTGTCTATACGTCTTTAACTTGAATAAATTAATATGAAGTTAATATTTGATGAAAATTGTGAATCTAAACCATTCCCAGATCCCCTTGAACACATACAAAAAATTTCATCAAAATCGGTCCAGTCGTTTGAGAGAAGTTCAGTGACATACACACGCACAGAAGTATTATATATAAAGATGTACTTAATGCACAAAAACTAAAAACAAAATTCTTAGTTAAATATATTTGTTAATTTTTTTATCTGAATAATAGATAACATTAATTAATACAAAAAAATGTTAATTAATTTTTATTAATAGAATAATAAATAGGCTAATTCCTTATTAGATTAAATTAAAATTTATAATATGTATCTAGATTTATTTTTATGATCTTTGTTGTAGATTGATGTTAAATAATTTAGTACAAAGATTATAAAATTAATTACGACCTCCTTGACTTTATAATTTTATTATCTGTTGTGATTAATTTAAGATCTTTGTTTCTCGGGAATCAATAGAACAATATAAGATTCCAATACTGAATCTACACTAAGCACACCTCTTACTGTCCATTTAATGACGATTTGATATTAATTTAAATGTTGACATAAACCGTGACCCTAAATGACAATATTCAATGACGTCACAGTTTGTCAATTGTTTAGTAGAATCTCTGGTGTCATATTGCACTATGACTACTGCGCTACATACATTGAATCATCTTATGACACCATCCAATAAGAAAACATACTGTATGCAATCAACACGGCTTAGTGAGGGTCAGGTCAAGCGTGATCGTTAGAAATAAGTCGCAGTAGATGAAGAGTTTTAGAGTGTAGATGGCGCAGTAGTTAAGGGCTTAGACAGACTGAACAGAAATTTATATGCCCAGGTTTGATCCCCACCATGTCACACATTTTTCCGGCGTTCTTACCATGTAGGAAAACATCGTGATGCAACCTGTACATATCTACAATGAAATTCAAAGATATATATGAAGTCTGCCAACCAACACTGGGCCAGCATAGTTCACTAAGGCCAAGTCAACCCTAACTTGGATAGGCTCCGTGCCCATAGGTCAATAAGATAAATATATGAATTGGCGAAAGACAAACATTTTTAGATTAAGCCTTGTTTTGTTGTTGCAAGCAACGGTTATGGACAATGGACACATTCATATCTTTACTCGTATTTCACTGATGTGGACGATGTAAGTCCCTTAAATTCCTACACAAGAAGAAATTTATGGTGCATTGTTAGTGATAACATCATTTATCGTTGCCGTATTTTTTCAGTTGGCGGACAAGCTGCCGGCCCAGCTGTCGGAGCTGGAGCTGCGCCCGCGGACGATGGCCAAGCCCTCCTACACGCTCTGCCGGCTCAGTCCTGACGACAAGGATGCCGTGATCGACTTCCTCAGAAGGTATCACAAAGTTTTTGTAACAGCTTGTAGATGTTGTTGGAACCTTCGATGGAACAGTGGAACCATGCAGATATTATTGACATGATTGTTTATTATAAAGTACGTATAAAGTACACAAAAAATGTACGTATCATAATGTAAGGGATGTATTTTCCTAAGTAATCAAAATTCCTACCAATTCTTGCTTTAAAATGGAAAATATGTAATTCATTATTTTAATGTTTAAAGCGTGAAGTAAACATGGAGATATTAATAACACAATCAACAAGTTCTAAACGCTTAGAAACTTCGAAGCAGTTCTATTTCGCAGTAAATTATTTGGAACGGATTGAGAAACAGAAGCTAGTTTTTGTTACGATAAAGAATTCGATTTAGTTAAACGAACGCATTGAAGCGAGTAGACGACCAGGTCGTTCAACTAATGATAAACCTAACCAATTATAATTTAACAAGCTTAGTAATGTCATACTTAAGAATATCCAAGATTTATGTTAAACAAACTCTATACAAAAATTGTGCACAGACATAGTCCTCGAAAGACAAAGACGAATTTCGCAACGAATTATTTTAAAACTACGTAGCTACAATTTTTCTGCGTAGTTCACAATTATAAATACTTTTACTCCATTTTTTTGTTTTTAATTAATAATGCAAAATGTAGAGAGTGCTTGGATAACTTAATAAAATATGATTTTACTTGTGTAATAGATTCTTCTTCCGCGACGAACCCCTGAACCAGACAATAAATCTCCTGGAGACTCCAGAATCTAGATGTTTGGAGCTGGAAGATTACGCCGTGAGTACACTGCACGAGGGCGTGTCAGTCGCGGCTGTTGACGACAACGGAGACTTTGTGGGAATCGTTATTAACGGAACAGTTAGGAGAGAGGTAAGAATATTACAGATTACTTTTATTTTTTTAATCTTTGGTAGACAATTAGATCGAGAAAGGAAAAAGACCTTCTTAAAATATCAGCGATACGACTTCTAGTTTTGAAATCAAAATTTTGAATGAATTCTTTCTTCTTTTGTTGTCAATTTTATGCCTTACATCAATTTTATGGAATTTGTAACTTCCATGTCATCATTATTTTTATCTACCTGACAATATACATTGAAGGTATCGAGACTTAAATTCATTGTTTACTCAAAATCAACGAGTCATAATTCGAGTTGAAGTAAGGCTAATTGTTTATTTCGATCCGGCCACGTGCGGTGGCGACATTGTGAAATGAAACACGTCGTGAAACTGAATGAACACGTGCGCACTGAATGTGTAGACACGTTTGGTATGGAGGGTTAATATGGCTGTGCGCTGTTGGTCCTTTGAGCACGTGTCTTTTATATTAACTTTTATTTTTAATAATATTGTGCAAACAAAAATCATAATATGACATTTAATTTTGTGATACAACAACATTTACGTACAAACCTTGAATTTCAAAACTATTCCCAAATCTCACGTTTAAGTAGTGGCTCTCATCGTCTTGATACGTCACGTTAAAGGCAATAATCTAATAAAAGAAGTCCCAAAAGGGTCCAGATCGTTCAGAGAAGTTCGTTCGGAAGTGTATGATGTCGGAACATAAAATTCGGGGTTGACAAGTTGAAGGCGAAAGCAGCAGAGGTTCGTAGAAAACGTGTACAAGAGAAATTGGTAATCTCCACTCTAGTACTTATGGACACGGATTGCGAAATATGAGGTCGTGACAAAGAACAATAAATACATTTTATAAGGTAACGTTTCAGCGTTCAGAACACCAATGAACACCTGCGCGGAAGTTGCGATTTAAAATTATATTTATTATTCGATCCGCGTCGGGGGCGGCTTTGTTACAACTAAGGTCATGAAGTTTCTTTACCTAGAAGGACTTCTAAGTTCGCAATATAGAATTCTATCGAATCTTTTTCAAGCCATCCGAAGAAAAGAGTTACTCTTAACGGATCCGATAAGAGATTTAACTGTTTTAGTTTAGTATTTTTGACCAGTATTTTAGTTCAAAACTAAAATGAAAAGTGGAAATATGCACAAAGAATATAATTACAATTCTATGAAACTTACTATAACTTTAATGATTCAATTAGAATTATATTCAATAAAACTAAAGTATAGAGCAGAGCATTGGTAACAGTAAAATGGTTAACATATTAAGATAGAATTCTAAGAAAACATTTAACTTTATTAAAATTATTTACAATAAATGAAACTTAAATGCATATATAATAACAAAAGTATTTCTACCTAAGAAATAATTAAAAAATAATAACTTACTTAGTTAAAGTACACATAAACATATACTTTACCTTACTCCCCAAGTTATGATTTCTATAATAAAGCTATTTCTAATATTATATACAATTATTCAATTATTAGAAACTCGCCCAGGCTTAGCAAAGCTAGGTTTTAGCTTCGCTTATATTATTAAATAAATAAAAGCCTTATTTTCCAGCAAACTGAAAAGTTTCTGATTGGTTTAAGTTTTTTAAAACACGTTCAGTAGTTTTATATTTTATCTCGAACAACCAAATGTAAAGATTATGGAATACAGACCGAGCTGTCGTGTGTCAGAATTCCACCATACTAATGTCGTGAACCTAACATAAGCATCAAGCTTATTCGTTTACTAACATATAAGTTATCAACTTATTTTAAAATTAATATTATATTAAATATAATATTATTATAGATCAATGTATCCTATATCATCGCATAATAAGGAAGTGTCAAACTGTTAATTATTTTTTTCAACAATATACAAGAATAGATATTATAATTACGCCGCTGAATTACCAAGGCAATATAAAAAAGATTATAAATAATTTAAAAAAGATTATTTAATTATTTTGTGATAAATATAACTTTGTTCTTGTTAAATTTTAAAAATTTTGAAAAAATTACGTATTTTTGCTTTTTTATTTTTTTTCTAATTATGTTTATTTTTAATTCATTAAGAAACATAAATGGCTTGGACTAAAAAAAAGATTTTTGATTTTAAATTATATGGCACTATAAGTAAATAAATATTACTCTAGCTGAATTTAACAATTTAGTTTACTTCTGTTCCCTTTGATTCTATCCAATATATTTGTAATTACTACTTAAGTTATAATATTAAAAACTAAATAAGTAACTTATTTCTATTCGAAAAGAAACAGCAATAACTCTTAGAAAAATATTTTTCTACCACATTTTTCGTGAAAGGAAAATAATAAACGAGCACAAACTAATTCCCTTAAAAAGTTCCAAGTTTGCGACAGATGACAGAAAACCGATAAAAGGTTGCCTAGCAACGGAGCCTCAGGGGAAACCTGGGGACAATCCCCCACCTCTACGTCCCCGGTGTTATACAAGACCTCGTTGTTGTCAGAACCTTTACAAATTGAATTCTCTTTCAACATAACTTTCAATTACAAATTATTTTCATAGAGTTATTAAATTTATAATAATGTATATTATTCTTCACATTTATTGTATTGCCTTTTTAAATTATATAGTCGGGGTCTACACGATGTTTTATTAAAAATATAACTTAAAGATTCATTTATCATCTTTGCATTGAACTTGTTTCGTTACGATAGCCTAATTATCGTTAACTTAATCCAAGTTAACTTCTAGGACAGAGATGATGAATGAGATAAAAAAATTTATGGTTACTCGAGTAAATCACTTAATATAGATCACTTCTAGAATATTCTAGGGAATGTTCTAGTATTAATTGCCGAACCGTTACGTATATGATTAACAAGTAAAAGTGTACTACGCTCCTAAAAATCCGCTTCGTCGACTCTCGTTCAAAAAACAAATATGTGTTGGTTCCATCTAATCTAGATGGAAATAAGAACGTTATTCAATTCTCTGATATTTTTATTTCCAATGAAGTGACGATCCCATAAATAACAACATAGCGGAGATAAGCCTCGTTAAATTTGGATTTGATTAAGGTTGCGGGTCTGATGAGCAGGATAGGGGGATATCTTTGTTCCCCTAACTTTGCCACAGGCGCGCGAGGCACTTTGTTGCATTTTCAGTTGGCAAGAGTCCGACATATCTGCTTTAAATACCGACATAAAGGGGACCAATCTTTGTGGCTTTTTTGGGGGGAAGCCTACTTTCTATGAACTATTAACGTACATTTAAATAAGAATACTTATAAACAATTTATATCCACCCGCAGGAAGTCGACTACACAGACAAATCGGATGAGTGTCCGCACCCCAAGTTCAAGCGCATCCTCAAGCTGTTGTGCCACCTGGACAGAGAAGCTCGCATCTGGGACAAGCTGCCGCAGGAGTGCCATACTGTGATGGAGGTTCGGATAGCCTCTACGCACTCCGAGTGGCGGGGGCGTGGACTTATGAGAGTGCTCTGCGAGGAATCTGAGTAAGTTAAAAACTCGCCTTTTCCAATCCGATGAAAAAAAGTTACATCTCTAAATAGATTTCGTAAGAGTCGTAACTTTTGATAGGTCAATGTAATAATGTAGTTGAATATCCTGTTATTTAAACTTGTATCATTAACAAAAAAAAATAATAAGAAGCAAACACGTTATTTTAAATTAAATATAAGTTTATAAACAAGGATACCGTTTGCTGTATTAAGTAAACTTTATAATTGCAAAAAGATTTAAACATTATATTATTTTAGCTATCAACAATAGAACAGCTTTTTTATAACCTTAAAAAGATAAATTGAGTTGAGTTTATATGACAAAAATGTCCGTTTAAAAATTATTCTTATCTCTGTTTTGTTTAAAATAAAGAAAGAGATGACGATATGTTTCATACAGAGATTTTAGACTCAGAAACTCACTTTAAGTCATTTGTTTACAAAATGTTTATTTGTAATAATCCACAAGGTGAACTTATTGTGTAATTTTATAACTTTAAGTACAAAAAAAATCTGTAACATGTTAGTTTATCCTTGACATTAAATTAACACTTTTATGGTAAACAATTACTTGAGCCGTATCTTAATAATATTGCGCTTAAGTTATAATTAAATGGCTGCCTACAATTGTGAATTATGACGAATTACATCTTGTTATAAAATTAAAACGGACAAACAATGTACTTTAATAGCTTCAATAGTAATTTTATTGTGATTTATTCAATTCTTTTCGCTTCGATCCGCTTATTATGTTCAGGAATTTATCATAGTATTTTATTGTTCCGCGTTAGGTTATGGTCAAAACACATTAATATGTATAGCTTTGTTGCTATAGCACTTTAACAACTCATATCAATTGCATTCTTGTCATATCAACGATATTGTCATTCCTTTCATTCTCTTTGAATAAAAAAGAGATAACAATAATATTTTTATACAGGTGTGCCAATCTAATTTTATAAAGATTGTGACATTGGACAAACTGGTTAATTGGTAAAAAAAATTACTTTTACCCACGATTAAATTCAATTTTATATTCACTTTTACTAAATCACGAGGTAATTATTAATAATGAAACACATATACTTGTCATAGATCCCGCCAAGAGCACCTTCTCTAGAGATACGTAAATTATAAAAACTACTATAAGATGCCTACAATTCGTATAGATAACTCAAAAACTACTTGGGACTATTTCATTAAAATATTGGACCACTCGACAAGTGTCCCTTTTGGAATAAAAATATGACTATCATCTTAACTACGCCCTTGAATATTGTCAATCAGTTTTATAAGCTGACTTGACAGTCAGCAGACTGTACTGACGTAGCAGGTCGGCGACGCATCTGCGGTTCCTCTGGTATTGCTCATGTCCATGGGCGTCGTCGAACACCTCGGTATTCCCGCTGTCCGTTTATTCCCTCTGTAATAAAAAAAATATTAAATATTATAGTACGATTGTTTTTAATGATAACCAATTGAAATTGAATGAAGGAATACAATAATTAACTATGCCAACAAAACCAGATTTTAAACGCTACAATTTAGTTAATCGTAAATCGATAAATGTTAACTGCATTAATTGTTATCGTTTTCGAAAGGATTAACAGTATAATTAAATTATGTCATGGACAATTTCTTTAATACTGCTTGTCCTGTTAAGGTTAACTACGACGAGTATTTTTATTTACTAGACTAGCAATCGTCCGCGACTTGATCGGCGCAAAAAAAATGCCTATCATATGCCCGCATGCATCACCTACTTTCGTGTAAAAGTTCCGCCAAAATTATAGTACTCCAGCCTTGTGGACAGACAGATAGACAGACAATTATTTTACATAATAGGTTTTTCGTTATAAGCAACGAAAATACATGATGTTAACGATTTTTTTCAATAATATAAACAAACATTCCAATTGTGGTAATTGCATAGATGATGTCAACGGCGAGCCAAAGTCAAAATGTCAAAAAACATAGCGCGAGCCAAAAGTTTCCTTAAACCTGATATACATGTTTTTTTTTGATTTTGCAGAATTCTCAAGCGTTCTCAAAACATACCAAAGATTCATCACAAATGTTGATTTGTGAACGCATCAATGTAATTAAATAATTTCTATAATTGCTTTAACTAGAAGCATGCAAGCAACTGTCAACTAACTGATTAGGCCATAGTCAACCACGCTGGCCAATTGCGGGTTGGTTGTCTTCACACATATCTTTGAATTTCTCCTCAGATATGTGCAGGTTGTATCACGATGTTTTCCTTTACCGTACGAACGTCGGATAAATGTAGATATGTAAATCGGAAATCGAAAAACACATTGGTACATGGCGGGATTCGAACCCAGGACCTGCAGATTGCAAGTCAAGTGCTTCACCACTGAGCCACTGATGCTCTTAATTCTACATAGATCGATGTTAAAACAATAATTCAAAAGGACTTCAAGCAACTTTGACGTCAAGAAAATTGCATATACGTTTAGTTCCTTGTATAAAACCTTAACCCTGTTTACAATTACTTTGCCCTTTAATAAGATTAATAAATAACATAAGCTTGTATTATATCATTATGAACAAAAACAGCAATAATTACAAATGTATTATTGCAGATAATATCTGATAACGAAACAGCGTGACAGCCGGTGACAGGATAATGTGACAGTAATAAAGACGCTTGCATTATGCAATTGTGATGGGTGACAAAGTCAGGCGTGTCACGAAGGGCTGACACAAACATATTTGTTTAATTTTTGTCTATTGCATTTTTTGTAATATATTTCGCAATATACTTTCAATGTATATTGTTGTATGAATATTATCGAATGTTCGTCCGAGATGAACATCCAGCTTGATGAAATTCTTCAGAAGGGCGGTATAAGCACCAGAAACCGAGGTGTATGTTTGCGAGAGACATGTCGCCAAATGGAATCGCCACGGACTTTGTAATTCTTTGATTTTGCAGGCAAGATTTGTATTGTTGTTTGTTGTTGAAAATCATAAATCTTGATCATTTTGATAAATTGACAGCCCTAGAAATGTGACTTCGTGCTTAATGTTTTGTGTGTCTCGCGGCAATTTGTCAATTAGTGCGTCGCGTCCTTTAAGCCGCGCGCGCAGTTATTATCGCAACGAAAAGAAATATAATTTAATGTGTACTATACATGTATGTCATACAAGATAGTTAATTTCTGTTTTATATTTTCCAGGCGACTAGCCAGAGAAGTGGGCGCTAGCGCTATGCGTATGGACACCACTTCAGCATTCTCAGCAGCTGCCGCAGAAAGACTTAACTACAAGTAAGTCGAATTATTATACATTTTAAAATAAATATACACTTTCAAATTGAGTTGATCAAAGAGAGTAACTGTAGCCTAAAAATAAAATTATTAACGAGAAGATTCTAGATTAACAATTTATCCCCGCGCATTATTTGACGAATCGACCCATAGTGGACCTTTACCTTCGACTTAGTCTTCACTTGCTGCGATCGTGTGCCAACTGTACCGAGCATTTGACTTTTGTGATGATCAATTAATGATACATCGTAAACATATAAATTATATTTTGTACAGTCTGAGCATTAAATTCTGTTCATTGTTGTGTTAGAATGTCGTACAGCAGACTATCACCACAACATAAAATCCAAAATTTAGCACATACGTTTTTTCTTATAACAAGTTTTCTGATTCTATTTTGAGCTTCAAATGATAACAATTAGACGTGCTGTGATCACTGTAATAAGTTCTGTTTGCAGGAGTGTGTACGGCATTTTCTATGAGGAGCTGTCGTACGCGCCTCACCCAGCGCCGCCGCATCTCGAGGCCAAAGTCTACATCAAAGAGCTATAAGCAAAGTAAGTAACATGGTGTTCACGTATTGAAATTGAATACTGTAGTGAAGTTTAACAGATCTATTTTTAATGTTTTTTTAATGCCGTTCACTCGATGTTATCAAATATATTCCTTTCCTTTAAAAGGAAGAGGAATGATAATGGATTTCCGGTACCACATTTTTATTTTATCCGTCTTCTGTGAAGTCATACCATCTCGCTAGTGTTAGGGAACATACCATTACTACGTGACCTAGTTTTTTTTAGGCTGCATGCATACTTAAATTACTAATGAATTATGTATTATGAAAAAGTACAACTAATAGCTACGTGACAAAAACCTGAGCCACCCCCCTGCCCTCCTGTGACTGACCGTAGTATTTTAAAGACCCCCTAAACGGGTCCTATCATCTGCGCAGTGGCGTTTCCCTAATGCGCAGTTTTGTCTGCGTAGTGAGGAAACGCCACAGTGTTGATGCGACTGACTATAGTTTCAAACTAGTAAACACTATGGTCCATAAGCGTCTTTAATGGACATTCATTTTAAATAATTTTTATTTATTTTACAGAAACACCCATCAACAAGGAGTTACCACTAGAATTAAGACATAGTTATATA
The DNA here is from genome assembly GCF_000836235.2 of Papilio xuthus. NCBI lineage: Eukaryota > Metazoa > Arthropoda > Insecta > Lepidoptera > Papilionidae > Papilio > Papilio xuthus. Next base: position 2,339,968 of record NW_013531711.1, on the reverse strand, counting down.
GAGCACGTAAAATAATGTCGCATCCACACTTGAGATATCTAATCAGGAAATTGTTTCCAGTTATCTTACAATAAATATGACTTAAAGCACTAATAATATAAATATAAATAATTTTATCAGTTATACTTCAGTTTCAATGAATTGTTTACATAAATTACGAATAATCATTCGATTTATAACTCAAATGAAGTATACTTATCAGCTTTCAAACAAGAGTTGCTTCAGAAAGTGGGTCTATTATGTATCTAAATTATTTATATTATTGAATTAAAATCGTTATATAAATTGTTATGTAATATTGTTAATATCCAACAAGCATGTTTTCGCATGACCTCTTTGGTCTACGATAATGTTTATTTAACATTGTTTTTGCTTTGTTGTAAGACTTCAAATGACGTATTTATTATTGTTACGTATATCTATTTAACATTTACAAGAAAAAAAACAAGTCTAAGCTATATTATAGGACATCCACAATAACTCTGCAATAATTAAAAATTCAAAAATGGCGTTCCTTTTTATATGTCAACTAGCTGTCGCCCGCGACTCCGTCCGCGCGGGATTAAAAATAGATGGCCGATTCTTAGACCTACTCAATATGCTCACAGAATTTCATTAGAATCGGTCAAGCCGTTTAGAAGGAGTATGGGAATGGGAAAATTGTGAAACGAGAATTTTATATATAAGATAACACCATTTATAATTATCGTATCGGATATTCTGATTCTATCAAATAAACCGACAAACATATTTTGATAGTTGACAAACCATTGGAGAATTATTGTGGTTGGAATATAAGGATGATTTCTTTGTATTTATTTGTAAGATAATGTAAATTTATTCCAGTTATAATTAAGTTATTCATCGACTCTCTAATAATCTAAGAGGTATATGGTCGACTTACCTGTAACATTAGTTCTACACCTCTTAATGCACACGGAAAATATGAAAAAAACGATTTTTGTCGCCCCCCTCGAAACATTCCATTGATTAGTGGGAACTTTATTTTTAACAAAAGATTTTGGTGCCTCCGAATTTCCCTAAGTCTAGAAACTTTATGTGATAACCCAAAAAGTAATTATAGACTGAAAAAAGATATATTATAACAAACTACTAAAGGTATTGAAAATAATTATTAAATATTGCATGAAGATCACAATAAATAGAACAAAATAGAGATAACTACGTTCTCAGAAATAGCAATGTGTTTTTTTGCAAAATAGCTCTTCGTATCCATCAGGCGTTTTGTTTGATTTATTTCTTTAGTACCAAATGTAGTTCCTTTAGATATATTAATATTTATATGCACGTTATATTAAGGTAAATTCAAAATTTATAACACTTTGTCAATTGATCGCTTTTATGTTTTTTTTTTTACGCAATTTGCATGTATAATCTCAATGTATTCGTGTGATTTAATTAAAGTTAGTTAGATAAAGAACGTTGTTTTTATTTTCTCCCATTTATGTATTTTCATTTAATTATTAATTATATTGTACAAAATAAGCCTAATTCCTTGTAAGCTTCTTGTGGTAAGAAAAAATATGTATTTGAGATATAAAAATCGACACAGAATTAGATAAAAACATGAGGTTTATCCTAATATTCACTAGCTGTAATATTACTTGTTTAGGTTTTAATTTTTACGCCAGTCGATGTATAATGTCCCCCAGGTACACATTTCTTATATTTCAACTCTCTCCGTATAAACTTCGTCACATTAAACGAAGATGTCTTGTAGTGGGTTTCATGAAATTTAAAATCGTTTTCTAATCCCATCAAATTTTAAATTTCCATCCGTCTTATTCAAATTTAAAGAAAAAAATTAAACATATTATTGAATTAATTAGTCTTTTATATAATTTTTTGCACATTTACGATTCAGTTATAAATTGCAGTAACAGGTATAGAAACTAGACATGATTACAGACAACAAAGCAATTTGTCGAGCGATAAAGCATTATTTAAGGGCAAGATATGTTAAAAAGTATAATACTTTTGTATTAACAATGATTTTGGGCATACGGACTGCTAAAGATTTCAAAAACTTAGACAACCCCTAAATACCCAAATAAACTGTAATTTATTTATTATTTTATAGTCAAAGTCTGTGCTAAAAACAGTGTTAGTAGACTTTTGAATATTACAATAACTAAACATATTAGCCGAAGAGATTGTATATTAACTAAAAATCGTACTGGCCACAAAGACAATGTACTTTGATTGTAGAAAAAAAAAATGCATGAAAAATATGACAACGCGCGGGAAAAGAGAATGAATTGTAATAAAAAGTAATAATTAAATATTGTGCTAAAATAAATAAATACGTAAATATTTGTGTTATACAAATATACATCGTTTTATATTATCTTTGATTAGAAATCATCAACTGTGAATAACTTTTGGAATACACTTTTTATTTGTCATCATCCAAAACGATAGAAGCCAATTCCAAGTAAACAATACTTCAAGACAAATCGTCCCTGAAAAGGCTATTGCAGTGTATTATTTTTTGACAACTTTGACAAACTTCACGGTCTTTTGATTAGTCACGGTCAAGTCTTAAAATTACGAACAACTGTTATTAGCTGTTTAGTTACCACCATTCCGGACAAATTGAGTGACAGTGTTTAAGGTTTCATCTCAAGTAACATTAGTCACATCGTGTTTTTCAATCACTTTTGTTCACCGGTTTTACCGCATATAAAAAGGAAAAACAACACCATACCTTAATGCATAGTACCTATATTTATCTCAAACCGTTATAATACAAGCGCACGCCAAGTCAACTGGTTGAGTCCTGGACAAGCTCTCGTGTGTAAAATATTTATTAATTATTGATTATAATTAATTTAAATAATATTTTTAAATCCGTAATAAAATAGAAGTGCATGTCCACGGGAATAAATCAAGAGTTTGATCTACGTCGTGAAAAGGTAAACGTGGCATTTTATACAAATTTTAATTGATGGTTATTGCTTTGTTTACTTTTATGATTTATTTTCAGTTGAAGATATTTAAAACACAATTTATAAATCTTCTAAAAAATAAGCGTACCAAAACTTTTATATATACAACGAAATTTGTTTACTGCGCATTAATTATTTGCATACAATATTGATTCATAATGTGGCAAAGTACTTAATGGTTTTAATAATATTGAAAGTTATCTATTACAAGAAATTGCATCAATTTTAAAAGTTTCAAATTATTATAACAAAAGTGAATAACCCATTGTTTTGAGAAAAACGTCCAACATAAGTCTAGCACAGTTAGGTTTCGCGTGGCTTACAATTGTTGACTCAAGTGCATATAATATTCTATATGAGTCTTAAACAATGCATTTTCTTATCTCCTTATCGAAAAGGATATAATTATTGTTATTATGCGAGAGTTGCAGGGCATTCACCTATCGGTCAGTGATACGCCCTTCACTTGTATGGCAAAGTTTTAAAAATAAATAATTCAACGCATTGCATTTGCAGTGTCACTTCGAGTCACTTCGAGCCAGATGCTAAAACTAATGAAGTTCTGGCAATTTTATACTAACATCTCAGTAAATCTACTTATTAGCCTATTTATGATAAAAAGAGTTAGTAATATAGGCTTTCTATTGAATTTATTTACTCCCACATGTTAAAAAGAGCTATACTACAGCCATGTACTAATAAAGTAGATTAGAAAAGAGATAAATGTATTTATTTTTTTATCGTTACGCCTTTGCAATCGAACCTAAACTCACGATATAAAATCACGAATTTTAACCGCAACACATTTTGTTTAGTAATTCAACACTTTCAATTACCCAACTAAACTTTTTACAAAAGAGATTGCTCAAAAGAAAATGTAACATTTGCACCATATTGTTTAATTTTGTTTTTATCCTACTTTTAGTACATTAAACTTTCAAGATGTCTCAAACATGTGAATTCACTGTGGAACCACTTTTAATGGAAGATCGCGAAGAGGTCTTGAAACTACTGAAAAGGTGGGCAAAACTTTATTGTCTTATTTGAGTCAAGATAATAACGAAATACTGTTTTAAGAACTTATATTTTCCGAATTACTAATAAATAGGGTAAAGTTATATGAAATTCAGGAATTCTTACAGGAAGGAAAAACGCTTCATAATATTTTCTGTTTTCAAGTTGCTTGAAAACCTATGCCTACTACGGTCGCAATTTATGTCATTAGTAAATTTTCAAGCATTTTAAAAGATATGTGTTGTTTTATTCTATGTATAGATTAACTTTGATAGTAATTACTATTCTACCGACATCAAAAAGGAGAAGGTTCACAATTCGTCTGTATGTTTTAAGGGTTCCGTACCTCATAGGAAAAAAACGGAACCCTTGTAGGATCAATTTGTTGTGCGTCCGTCTGTCTATCAAGACCCTTTTTTACCGTAAAGTACATAAAAACCTTGGCGGTAAAAACATCACCATATGATGTATCATATATTTATTGCTAGGACATTTTTCGTGGATGAACCATTAAACAAGAAGATCCAGCTGTGCCCTACCGGTGAGTGCGCGGAACTGGAGGAGTTCTGTTTGTCGCCGCTGCACGAAGGACTGTCCTTTAAAGCTGTTGACAGCAAGGGAAAAATCGTCGGCGTCCTTATAAACGAGACTTGTCCACTTAACGATGTAAATATAACTTTTTTAATTATTATATTGTAGAGACTGGGCCGATCTATACACGTTTAGGTTCGATGGCCAACCACGTATCAACGCGTTTTTATTTTTATTTTTTGAATTACATACGTACATTTATCCAACTTGTTACGGTGAAAGAAAACACCAACTTGAATATATCGGCGAAGAAATCCAGAGATGTGTGCACCCAAAAACCATACGTCTTAAAAATCAAAACCCTATCGTAACTTTGCAGAAAATTGGCATCACATTATTCGAGCGTGCGGAAGCAAGCAAAGATCCTAAGTTCAAGAAGATACTCCATATTCTGGCGAAAAGAGAGGAGGGATCACGACTCTGGGAAAAGTTTCCTAATGATGATAAATTAGTGGAAGTTAAAGTAGCAGCCACAGATCCAGACTGGAGGAACAAAGGAATCTTAGTCGCCTTGGTGGAGGAAACAGAGTTAGTTAAAAATATCTTTAAATACGAGAACGCTTTACAAGTAGAGTATATTTTTTACAGAATTCATTGTTTTCAAGACAAACCAGATTTTTATTTAATTTAAAATCATTAGGACAAAATTTGAACCCCTATGGGGCGTAAAGTGTACCAGAAATCTCGTACTAATTTTGCCATATTAACGATGACAATACGATGTCAGATATTCGTGCTAGACACACTGATTATTTTGTCCGTGTGGCCGCTTGTTCTCTTACCACATTGTATATAGCTACTACAATTTTGTTTTCATTGAAATAAACACTCCGTTTCCTTCAGGAAGTTACTTCGACAGCGCGGCGTGAGACTTGCGCGCTTGGACTCATCTAGCGAGTTCTCAGCAAGAGCAGCTGAGAGACACAACTTTACTTGCTACTACAAGGCGCGGTACACCGACATCAAGATGGCCGGCGAGCCCCTCATTGTGCCTGACCCACCGCATGTCTACGATCGTGTCTTTGTTAAAGAGTTATTCTAGACTAGCTGTCACCCGCGTCTCTGACCGCCAGTTATTAAAATAAAACTTATATAAAAGCATATGTATTCTTCCAGGCTATGCCAAATTTCAGCTAGATCCATTCAGCCGTTCTGGAGATACCTTCAACAAATATCCATCCATCCAAACATTAGCATTTATAATATTAGCAATATTCATTCTTGTGACAAAATATAGTTCAAAAACTAGTAATCCCGTCTCACTATTTCTATGACACTATACTACTAGATTCTTTGAAATCGATTAAGCTATCGAGGTTACAAGTTACATTGGCTTTCATATGTAAAATAACATATAGCCATCTCTTTCATCCCCCTTTAAAAAAACTGACAAACATCGGTTTATGAACTCATTTCGGCAGACTTTCAGGGAAAATTTATTTATTTTCTTTATGCTATATTAACTAAAACTTATAAAAAACAAGTATTATTAATAATAATTGTGTTCTTATAATTATTTACATTAATTATATAAATAATCAAATTTACACAAATTAAATTGAAAAAAATGTTATATTAAATATATTTATTGTCTTGTTACTTTACATATTTACTTCTGTTACTTAAGATCACAGTTTTCCGAACATTAAATGTAATATTCAATATAAATAAGACGTTATCTTCTTCACAACCTCAGAGTACGTAATGTCGTTACTTTTTGGCGCGCACACGAGACAATCGCTGCCATTTTCTTTTAAAGTATTACAGCGACTGCAAATCTTCATTGATTTCCTGTATTAGTAATATACGATTGAAAAAAGAAAATAATAAAAAAAACACTTTTATGCTTAAAACTCTGGTTATTGTGGAAAGATTTTTTTCAACATATAAATATAAGCCCTATGGAAAGGGGATGCCAGCATTCCAGCAGTCCAGCATTTGACAAAGGCTGATGATGATGACCTTTATAATAAATTATTATTAACCCATCCAACAGAGTTACATCTCTATGTATCTGTTGTAATCAAACAAAAATTATTGCCAAAAATATCTTTGTTATAAAAATAATTTAATTAGTAAGTACTGTAAAATAATAGTTATTTTTTGTACTAGAATCTTAGTGAACTGAATATTTACAAATGAAAATAATGATCTAAATAAAATTTACGAAATATCTTTATTAAAATATTCAACATGTCTACAAAATTCAATTAAATATTTACATGAAATATTGAGGTAGATTACTACAAAAATAACAACCATTTGCATAAGTATAATTTCCATTGATTTATATCTACAAATTATTTACAATGAATTTCTTTAAAATATTGTGATTCTTATCTACTCTATATAAAAATTGTACTACAGTTATATTGAAAAAGTCACTTTTTATCATTCACAAGCGCTTGCCCGAGAGAGGCGGTTGCCGCTGAAGGATTTGACGCTGCAACTATTTTCTCTAACATTATTCTTGTCTGCGTCTGAAAATTATTAGTAAAAAAGTCAATATACGGAAGATATGACGTGATAAGGTCATAAGAAAGGTGGGAGTGAAAGAGAAATGCATCACAAACTTCTAAGTTTGGATTGGACAAAATGCAATCGCTTCGAGGCGATTCCATAACGAATCACTTATGGAAAGTTATTCAGTTCCATACATTTTTGAAGTTAGCTATGGAATAGCTTAGGAGTGAATGCATTTTGTCTATCCCCTCTGAAAGCATTGGCCGATAGTGCCTCTACCATTGTTCAACTCTCTCACTTACACTCTCGGTGGCAAAGAGTCATGCTTTTTCTTACTTGATTGTTCATCAATTTAAAAGATGTTAAAAATAAACACTTCTAAGACATAAACCTACATATTTTTTTATTGTTTCTTATGCACTTGCTACAAGTTAAAGTAGGTACATGTTTGCTTTTAAATCGGATAATTCTTTTACCTATTGACTATCTCCCATGTCGATTTCACCTCCTCTTCCCATTTTTTCCTTATTGCAAAACTATTAGAAGTTATAATTTCACACCACACTTACTAGACAACACATGGAAATACTTCACGCCTATCATGTGTGTGATCGAACAGACAAAAGATGCAGCAGACTTAAACTGTAAAATCATCTATTACCTCATTTGATTTACCCCGAGCTGCCGCACGCACTTTATCCAATTCATCCCCACACATCATAGATTTCTCTTGTATTTGTCGACGGTGGGATAAATATGAGTTTCTGAAAATGTAAAAATTCAAATTTTTTTCAAAGGTGACAGTAGCTAAGTTGAAACATGGATTTCTTGGAGCTGAGGCATGAGCCTTCATCCGCCCAGAATAAAAAAAAAACTTAATTTGTAGCATAGGCTACTTACAAACACATAGGTGTTCTTCCAAATCATGTTCTACATCTATACCAAATTTGAGCAAGATTGATGCATACATTCTAGAGATACCTTTTAACAAACATCCATCCATCCATCCATTTGCATTCAAAACATTAGTAATTATACACTAGTTACTAGGGTATTATTTATAAATATAACAGGACAGATAAATTAGTACTATAAAATTTTCTATTAAATAAAAAGTAGCTATAATTATAACTTACCTGATGACAATAAATTGTAACAGCACTCCAACAAAAGCTATACCAAAACAAAGTACTATTATTGCTGTGTTTGGTAACTTCTTTACACCTTTGACGCCATAATAAGAATTTGAGTCTGTCTTTGCCTTGCCAGTATCTTGAGTAAAGCCATAGTAAGTTTTGTTACGTAAGCTGTAATTTTAAAAAGAAAAATTATGATATTGTTTGACCCATATGTTGCATATTGTTGCATGCATTTTGGGGTGACTTTATTATTGAATTCAATTGAATATTTTATTATTTCCATTGTTTTGAAAATATCAGTATTTTGTTCTATAGAAGAATTGGTAATATATGTGAATAAAAACTTACTTATATGGTACATGTGTTCTATAAACATAGCCACTGTTGATATCTATGTCTATTGTACTATCATACTGAGCTCTACTCCCCGGTTTGCTCAGGACATTGTAAGCTTCCTGCACCTGCACAAACTGTTCCTGTGCCCTAGCATTCTTATTCTTATCTGGATGGTACTGAAAATAATATAGTATATATTATAAATAGCAATTCATAATTGTTTTTAAAAAAAACTCTTTTTCTTTCTTTATACTATATTTAATTTGTTTCATTGGACATGACATAGAACTTTCTTATCATTGTATCAAATATCTTGCTTACTTGTTTGCTTAACTTTATGTATGCATCTTTTATTTCTTTATCACTGCAGTTCTTACGCAAATTTAAAACGTCATAATGAGATCTTCTTCCATAGCTGAAAGCAAGAGAAATAACAATTTAAATAAGAATGATACAAAGTACAATCACACAAAATAAACCAGTTACCTGTACAGTCGAGTACACGTATAAATTACTTTCAAGTCAGGGCGTTTTAATAAAAACATAACGATTTTACGCTTTTAGGTCCAAAAATATTTATTACAAAGTAAATCATATTATTCGCTAATTTTCATTATTTTTACTTAGTGCCAAATCATAATGACAAAAAATCTGTCAGTGTCAATTGCAGATAACTGTCAACTGACATTTGATTTCACGTTTCAAGATTTTACCGCAAATTTTAATTTGTAACAAATGTAGAATAGGGCTTACGAATTTATTCAATTAAACATAAAACAATAAAATGATTAATTCATCATTAACAGTCATATGAAAAAAAAATATGGTAAGTAATTTTATAATTTTTAATCATGGTAACAAATACTGTTTCTGGGAAAAGAATTTGTAATTTTTTCTTTCGCTTATTTGAGGGTATACCACCTTATTTCAAAAATTAATCAAAAAGTACCAAATTCGAATAAGATTGTTGAGATTTACACATAATTACGTTTAATTTTTGAATGAAATACGTACATACTGTGTACCACAATGAAATACCTGTATGATAACTGAGTGTAGTGGAAATGGAAATGTTTCGAAGGAAATTTAACGTAATAGAGTTTAAGATACGATTGATTTGTCCGCTGAAAATCGTCATCAGCTATTTGAATTTAGCTGAGAGCTGAGAACACAGCTTTGCTGTTTATAAGTTTATACTCTGCAGATAATGATACCGGCGCGCGACGATACAAAATAAGTGACCAAGCGACTACTAGCGACATAGTTGGTGTGTTCGGGCGCAGTATTCGCGCGGTCATTAGGCGGCGCGCGTGTTTATACGGTCATGAGAGAAGCGGGTACCAGGATGGCCGAGCTTGAGTTCGAGGCGCCGCTCGCTCAAATTGAAGATGCCGATGATTGTCTGACTTCGGTCGACTATCCTCAGAAAACCATAAACGGCAATGATATACATCTGAACCATATCAACAATATGAAAAGTGAAATGACTAAAATGAAAACTGACTCCAATAAAATAAATGACAACGATGTATCAAGATTGGTGAAGTGCAAACAGGATAATATGCAGAACGTCGAAGGCGATAATTTTACGGAGACCTTTTCCGGATCGCTTGAAGATCTGGTGAATACCTTTGATGAGAAAATTACTAAGTGCTTCGGGAATTACGAGGAGAGTGTTGAAAAATTCGCTCCGGTCCAAGTTCGATCCCAGGAAGAGATAATGAGCGAGTGCCAGTAAGTATTCATTTTAATCAAAAAAGCCTCTTAATTAGGATTTAATTGCTGATATCAGCTTAAATTTCTATGTATGATTTGCACATTTAAAGGTTAAAAGAATATCACGAAAATCAAAGTTATTCAAGGTATATTTTATGGTAAAAAATGTAATATTCATAGTATAAACAAAAGGGCGGGCTCTGCGCATGGCGCTGGTCTCCGGATCGATAGTTGTTCGAGGCGAGGGTGTCAGGGGTGCGTTCTGTAGGGTGGCTATGACGCATCGCGCCTCCACCCCTCTTTGTAACCAACCTAAGCTTTATGGACATATCACGCGATTTAATAGCGTCTGTAAAATTCTATGTCACCATCAATTGATTTATGGTCCATCCAATTTTTATCACAGGATCGATCTTCATCAAGAATAAATTTTCTCATAATTAAATTGTATTTATTTGATTCAGTTTCTTTACTTTTTATAGCATGGTAACATCAAGTTTCCCTATTGTATTAATAAGACTAAATGAGAAAGCTTTTTTGTTGGATTTTCCATTTTTGTAAGCCCATGGGAGATCGCGATACATCGCATTGTTCTGGTCTTTTTTCTTTAAAACAATACGTTCTCACGAGCGTTGTTAATGACATAACTGCAATGTTAAACGATGTATGTTTTTTGCCATTGATCTTAAAACTCCTTTTGGACAACAAGACACTGGTATTATACAGATAATTGGGTATTAACTGAAGAAAAAAATCTATGTTTAAGTTAAAAGGTTAAAGTAAAAAGGTTAAATAAAGACTATAAAGAGTACTGCATCTAGTTAAATTCAGAAAATTACAATTAAAAACTGAGTAAGACATCAAAAGTAGGTATACATTTAGCAGACGATGATACACATCCGCTGTTCCCCGGCCTTCCCCATTTGTTATATTGATTTAGCCGATCGTTTTGTAAACATAAGTTCGTACATCACGTGTCAAGCTGGATCTGGAAACGTTCCAGGTGACCCAAATGCCCGGCTGTCGGGAAAAAATACTCTCATTTTACAATTGGCGAACAACGAGAGATTCTGAAATTTGCATAACGCTTGTGTAGATTAACAAAATTTTTATAAACAAAAAATAATTTTAATGTTTCGACCAGATGAAATATTTTCTAGGTGAACTAAAAATATATGTAAGATTTCGTTTGTATTCGTAAACTTAAAATGCTCAATGATAATATGACAAAAAACTGCGTACCTATATGTATTTTTGTTCGTGAATTTTGACTTTTATTTTCTACTATCGTGTTCATATACTATGTTTATCAAAATAGTATCCACAAACATTCAACTCATACAAATTGGCGGCATGCCTGTCAAGTCTTAGAACCTCAAAGGTATGACCGGTGTCTGGCAATGTGAAGGATTTATTTTAGTTCAGCACCTGTCAAGACACGACAGGTGGTCACGATTTCGCACTGATTCCAATGCAGGAAGTGCACCGCAGATGTTTCGTCCACCTTGTCCAAGCTGAAGTTGCAAATTGAACCACAATTTATGTCCGAAACATATGGCGTCCTTCAAAATGCATACTAATTTAACTCTTAAATACTCGTTTATTGGATTGGTTAAAGTGGAAGTGTGAACTAAGTGATGATCTTTGCACGACTGTGTGCAAGAACTAATGGATGGGAATGTGTCAACAAAAAGGGTTAAAAGATATGATAATGTCAAAGTAAAGAAAGACAAAAGAGGATTGGTTATTAACCTATTGGCAGTATTAAATGTTTTTATGTAAAAGGAGTAAACAATTAGTTACTCAAGTTTTTCGTATGCGTACCGGTTAGTTTATTGGATTTAAATTCTACTGTTTAATTTTCAAGTCATCCTATACCTTGTCTAAAACTAATTTTCTCTTTTGCGTCAAAATGTAAATACAAAGTTGATCGGACACGTAGCTCACAAATCAGCGAGAGACGTACTTGTTATGCGCGATGCAACTTTGTTCGGCGCCCCGCACACGACACACGTCCGCAGCGATGCACTCCGCAATGAATAATGAATGAGATAAGGGTAGATTGATATTACGCTTTTGCGTATACAAGTCTTTAATTACTTTCCTTCGACTTTAGTGAAATTTCAATAGATTTATAGCAAAGATAGCTAATTCTTCAAAATTATTACTTGTATAGTTAAACTTTAGTTTGTATTGTAAATTATTTCGTCTGTTATAACCTGCGACCTTGTTTACTTCAACGTATTTGCGTGTAACAAAACTGATTTCATAACCACAAACTCGTAACCCAATAGCCGACGCTACTCGTATCGTTTTCCGAACAAAATTATTCGTAACCGATATAATATCGCGTGCCTGAATCAATCTACCACCTAATTGCTGCGGCCTTCCCAATTCCAAGACTTTCTAAGATACATAATTATGATTTTAATATGATATATGTTTTAATAAATAATAGCTATGCACTTTCCAATATTCAATGTCTTCATGAAATAAGAAAATATATTTTTTTTTCTTAATTGTTATTGTTTTACATGATATGTACACACTGTTATTTTGCTCATGGTTAGTGCACTCCTAGGCCCCTTAAATACAGGCCCAGCCTAGTTCGGGGTCTGCAAGATACTTCAATGTGAAATATTCTAATGTGTTTTTGTGAAATAAATTTATTCTTATTCTTATTATCAAAACATAGAGCTTATCTAGCGAATAAGCGAACGTATTTTTATTTAAAGTGATAAACTAGAGAGCACCATCTACACGTAGACCAAATATCTTGAAGGTTGCCTAAAATAGGACATACGAGGTAAGAAAAACTGAGGACAATAGCATAATACAATAGTATATATAGGGAAATAGAACCGGCATATAATGATGACAAGAAATGTGAACCCCATTGAAAATCCTCAAACCCATAATAATCTATACCTAAAATCTGCTTCACCCTATCACGGTCGTGATCGTTTTCATTAACATTTTAACAGTTGAAGATACAAGTTCATTGACCTCTAAAATATTCGTATCGATTAATCTCTTTCTTTGTTATTTATAAACATACAGTTAGAATTTTAGAATATTGTTTGCGTCTGTCATGTAATATTAATATCTAAGAGTATCGTCACATTTTACAACCTATAAATCGATAACTGTCTTTATTTAGTAATCGTAAAATTGATTACAAAATAAAAAATATAGTAAAACCAAATATTGATTAATATTTTGATTTAATTATCTGTTTGTGATATTCATTTTTTAATTTCTATTTTACAAAATATCTAGTATCGGAATTTTTATTTATTAATTCATAAGAAAGTAGCTTAAATGGTTATAAAATTAATTTAAATAGATATACATTAAACTACACTTAATTTAAATTCACAAACAAGCGCCATTAATTAATCCAACTAGATTTTGATCAGTCGCTCGTAAATGCAATCTAGCTCTTATCCAGGGCAGAAGTATCGAACGGAAAATCTAGAATAGTTTTACTACGTATTATACAAGAGTACATTTAATTTCTACACTAATTACTAGATTTTACATTACTACTTTAAGAAGTATTATATTTAAAAAGATGGCATTGCTTATTTAATTTCAACCAATTTTACTAAAACCAGTCGTATGTATACTTGAAGAGTTCGCGGTTTTAACTTCTAACAATTATTTAAACTATAATATTTGCTCAGCAAAATGCAAAAGCAATAAATGCATCTAGACATCTTATACTCGAATAGTAGACTGCTTCTGCCTTCTTATACAAGTAGCGTACTCTATTACTGTTGACGAAGCATTTCCTTTAGTACTGAGATATACAACATTATGTAATAAAATATGTCTTTAAATTTAAAAATCACTGATCCATAGGTATGTTACAACAACCTTGATTAAAACTAGGAAAATTGGGCTTAAAAAACAAGCCGTGCCCGCGACTCTCTCCGCGGGGAATTAAAAAACACGTAATTAGTAGCCTATGTGTTCTACCGGACTATGTTCTATATGTCAAATCATCGTGATCCGTTCACCCGTTCTGGAGATACCTTCAAACAAACATCCATCCATCTAAACATTCTAATTTATTAGTAAGATTGACACTGAAAGTCACACGCAAGTTAACTTATTACCCTGTTTGTGTTTAAAGATTAAAAAATAACGAGCCATGAGACTATGTACATTAAGTAGGTCATAGTAAACCTGCAGAATAATGAGGCATAAAACTGCGTTAGTTATCAAAGTGTCGCACTTTGCAATTTTATCAGCTGCTCCCTGCGGAAGCCTGTCCTAGATGTTGCTGCTATTTAACAGAGTTCGCGGCGACGACAATTTGCATACATATTTGCAATGGTAATACCGTAAATGCTTTCTTTACTTTGAGTCAGTGATGTACATTATTTGAATATCGATAAGAGAAATTAACAAAAAAGACAGTAAATTTATGATTAAAACATCTTAATACTATTGTAATTCGAATAGCATACTGCTTTTATAGTATACATTAGATATGACGTCAATACAAATAAAAACAAATGTTGTATTGCTTTCTCTTTCTACCAAAACCAGTATTAATAACATTTATTCCATTACATATAAGGTTTTTAAGTTCTTCATGAAAACACAACTCTAGCACAAATTCAATAAAAATCATAAGACGGAAATTTTTATGTTCTCTTATGAACTGTAAATGCCAGACATTTTCTTATTGATTTAGCTTGCTTTTATGAGTAAATTGTCCTTAGCAATCGGGTCTACGGGGTTCACAAACTCATCATCAATACTCCCACGCATGCGGGCCTGGGGAAATGACCTTTGCGAAACTTCTTGCCATGAAAGACCTTTCCGTTTTTTACTTTCGGTTTACACTGTTCAAATATTTTAAAAACATAATGTCTTCTCTTTCATTATCTTTGAAATAATAGAGACAAGTATACATTTAATACAACTTTTTATAAGTAAAAAAATATTCCTATTTATAACTCAGACAGCTAGTGCATTTTATTGCAAAAAAATCTTACGACTTGAACAAACCGTTCCAATATAAAGTTGTAGACAAATCACAATACAATAGCCAAAAAAACTACTCACCAGTATATATTAAGCGAGCTTTTTCATTGTTACATCTTTTTGAAATTGGGTCATTTCAGTTTTTTGATTCCATGCCAACTGTGTTACGGGGTAGCTTCATTCGCTTTGGGGTTGAATAACTAAAGAGATACGTAATATTTGGACTTATTAAAGGGGAAAAGCATACAAAGTAATACTATTTGTATTTACCATTCAATTCATAAAAATAATTACATTTATGAAAAAATCATCATACTGCACTAGTTGTTGCTCGCGACTCCGTACGTGCGGAACAAAAAAAGACTTGAGAAGCCTATGTTTTCTTCCAGACTATGTTCTACATCTATGCGATAGCTCAACCGTTCCGGAGATACCTTCAATCATTCATCCGTCTAAACATTCGCATTTATAATATTAGTAAGATAGTTAGACATATTCCATTAATTATATTAAAGAAAGAAATGGATAGTAAAGTCGACGAGTTAAAAGTCTCGAGTCTACGATGATAGATAAATGATGCCGTGCCGCCACTGGTGTTGAAAAACAAGGCGTTATATAATAACGCACTAATGACTACGAGAACGTATTACAATTTTTATACCGGCGACATTAATGAAATATAAAACGACATGAAATGAAGGACATTCTTAGGAAGGAAAACATCATGATGCAACCTGCACATATCTGAGAAGAAATTCAAAGATATGTATGAAGTCAACTACCCGCATTTGGCCAGCGTGGTTGACTATGGCCTAGTCACCGCTAACTCAGGGTAGGCTCCGAGCCCCTCGATGTGGACGTATAGTGAGATGATGATGATGAAAATGACATAACATGAAAGATATAATTCTTACCTACATTATATTCCAATTGTTACTAAAACGACGCCATCTTTTTTAGAATTTACATTAAATCATGCTTTAAATTTTGAATCCATACCAAAAAAGATTTCAAAAAATTGATATAATTATCTCGCTTCGATTCGACATCACAAACACTGAATCCCCTCACCAGGCTTAGTTCATCTGTATATCTAATTCATATTGAACGATTTAAAGCCTTATTCTGATAAAGATCTTGATAGAACGTAGAACAGAATAACAATTGTATTGACGTCAATGGGCCTTGATTGTCGGTCCAGAACACAGTACGAGTTCAAGCAATCATATTTGTTACGTCCTCTCCTGTTTATAAAATGTTACGTATTATAATTCTTATTTATATTATGGAAGGAAGATTTGTTTCTTTGCTGTAAAAAAAAAACAAATTATTCCCTTTTAATATACTAATAAATATGAAAACATGTTTTATGAGGCTTACGGAATTTATGAGCTGAGTAATTAGGTTAAGGTGAGTTGGGATATTAAAATCACCTGTCCCCGGGACAAAATAAAAAAGCACATGTCATATTTTGGTAGAATTACAACATGACTGGTTATTTTCTGTCTTACAATTTCATTTTATTTTTACTTGTATTGTATTATATTATGAAAATAATTGCCATTTCCTAATTAGTAAATATTTTACAAAATAACATATTCAACTTGCAAACTTTGGTTAATTATGACTGAATAAAAATTTGCTGTTTGTAACCGTAATATCATCTTCTATTCTATATCTTTAACAAATTGATTTTTATAAAAATAAGTGCATCGAATTAATACCGCGTATCAGTATCAAATGTCCGACAAAAGAATAAAGTACAATGTTTATTACGTTAACCTTTATTTCTGAGACCAAAATTTCTATATAAAAAATATCGTCATCCCTATCATTAGCTTTGAAAAATTAGAGACAACAATATTGTTTTAGACGTAGAGTTTCGGAAACCCATGTTTAATCCAGTACCGATAAACAATATGCTACGTGGGCGTGTAAATTATCATTGTGTGTACGTATTACATGGTTGAATGCGTTTCGTAATAAGATGATTGCATCGTGACTTTCGACATTTCACTAAGGTCAGAATAAATGGCTTATACGTAATGTTTTATACACAGTCTTATAAGATTCATTAGTTAATTAAACTATCATGTTGAAAAATTAATACGATTAAAAAACAAACCGTGCCCCTCGGTGGGGACGCATAGTGAGCTGATGATGATGATGATGATGAAAAAACAAACTAAGTACTTAAGTCCAGAGTTTGAGTTTTATTAATTTTAAACAATCATAATTTGGATAACTTGTAATCGAGTTTTATCCAAATTTATTGATTAAAATAAAGATTAACTAATTTTCAATTATCTATATTTTTTTTATTACGTTTTTATTTATACTAAAAACTAATTAATCAGTACTTTTGTTAGTAATTCATATGTAAATACAAAATAAATCAGACTATTGATAAACAAACTGTAAAGAGGATGCAATTACATGCTTGATAACTGCGAATGCATGGACCATAGCATACACTCATTAAGTAAATTACACATCTCTCAAATGGTCAGCTATACAGTTTAAAAGATAAATATTTATACTAACACTAGGGGACCCGACAGACGTTGTCCTGTCTACACGTCTTTAATTTGAATAAATTAATATGAAGTTAATATTTGATGAAAATTGTGAATCTAAACCATTCCCAGATCCCCTTGAACACAGACAAAAAATTTCATCAAAATCGGTCCAGTCATTTGAGAGAAGTTCAGTGACATACACACTCACAGAAGAATTATATATATAAAGATTATAAATACGAATGTTCGGATGTATAGATGGATGGATGTTTGTTAGTAGCTATCTTCAGAACGGATTTCGCTGAAATTTGGCATAGATGTAGATTACAGGAACAATACATTTATTCAATGACAAAAGGGTCTTAAATCTATGATATTAAATAAAATATTTAAAAAAAACTAATAATTAACTAAAATATATTATTAAAAGGAGTCCCTATAGGTAAGGTTCCGAAGATACTGGCAGCGTTCCCCCTTTGTATAGCTATACTAATTCTTTGTCCGAGTTAGCTGCCAGCCCTTCAGTCCCCTGTGATGTCGATTAACTTTTTTGATATTTCCAATAATACAAATGGAAATAATATAATATAATACATTCTACTAATTAAGTATTTTTTATTCCACGCGGATGGAGTCGCGGGCAACATCTGGTAAAGCAAAATATTTTCATACTCAAAGAATCGTTTAAATCAACATTCGTGTTGCAATAAAATTGCCAGTTTCAAAGCAAGAGTATTTGATTTACATTTGAAGCATTTATTAATATTGACGACAGTTAAATGATTCGACGAACTAGATAAGTATACTGACGAGGTCGAATTATTTAAAGTCGTCCGCACTGATTCAAGTTGAGTTTAAATGCAGTCTTCAATGCTAAATGGAACGAGGCTGTTATATGACAGGGGTTGTGAACTTTTACATGTCATCGTGAAATTTTAAAGAAATCTTTAATGAGGTCTTAGGCGTGCAATGAAATATTTTTGACTTTATGATAATTGTGGATATTTAGCGTTAGATTACACGCTGCTCATAGCTATTATATATTTCATTTTGTCGTAGTGCATAAAATTTTATGAGCAGTAACATACCTAAAGTTTTGTATTGCGTGCCATTGGTTTGTCAACCCTGTCATACTTTATTATAGAATTAATGGCAATCGATGAAAAAGACATGCTCACTCTTCTGCAAGTATAGGTGTTTAAATTTGATTATCAACTTTCGGATCTCTCAGTAAATAACTTATTTTACTTGTCGTGGAATTGCAATTTGAAGTTACTTGCTTATGAATACTAGTTCAATATCAGCCTAGGAAAGCAAGGCTGGATCGTCTTTTTCTCAAAGCGATTTGCTCTTTTGAAACCCTGACCTTTATTATGAATAAAGGTAGAACTTTGATTTTTTTTATATCCGATATGTGATATCTGACCATCAATTGTGTCAAAATATCGTTTACAAAAGAGACAATTTTATCGTTTAAAAACTTCGTGTAACGTGCGTGAAGTGTGTTGCATGCGGGTGTTCCGAATAATTATTTAAAAAAGAATCAACCTCAACAATGCTGTACAAGCTGTTTAAGTTTACTTTTTGCGTTGCCTCCGTCTTTGTAGCCATGGGATACCGTATATGGTAAGACCCGTATGTGGGTGGAAACATCTAAATTATATGTACGTTGGAATATTATATTTCGTTATTACATCTTCGTACGCTAAGATTATATGTTACTAACATTTGGTATACATATAGAACATAGTCTGGAAGAACACATAGGCTACTAATTATGTTTTTTTTAATTCCTCGCAAACGGAGTCGCGTGCGATAGTTAGTATTTTATATGAATGAAATACAATGAACTTGGTACTGATAGTAGTTATGGATGTTCCCAGTAAATATAATTTTGTAAAGTCCTGGAAAACAAGAATATAGCTTATCTCAATTACTGAGAAATTTCAAACGATATTGAATTTTTACTTTAAAATATTCGCAATTATATCAGCAACAATTAGCTATAAAACGTTTATTTATTTACAAAAATGGTTAATAAATTATAAAGCAATTAATCAGTTTATTATTATTATTATAACCTTGTGCTAACAATAACATAACTGAAGAGCATGACGCGTCTCGCCATATGTCGCTATTTCCTCGAATTACACCAACGCAGCGATCGAAAAATTAACACACATTCGCAGCGCTTATAAAATTAATAACATTCACAATACATTAATATTTACATTGTTGTATGTAAAACCAATCTTAAATTGACAGGACGATAGAAATCAGACTTATACGTTCAAACCATGCGGTTCCACTGCTAACGAAGCTTGTCGGAGATTTCAAGGCTGTGGAGACCCAAAGATTTCATCTTTTTCTTTTCCACTCTTTACATTATTTTACTGTTTAAAAAATAAATACAAAATTCAGTTAAATAAAACCATATTGAAATATGAGATTCTACTAAAATAATCGCTAATAAGTTGCATAAAATAGCTTTGTAATTTAAAACCACACAGATGTTCTATAAACATAACATTTTATAACTAATATGACCTTATTCAAATTCATTTATGTTTGAATACGTTAGAGCACAAACATTTGTTTATAAGAGCTTCTCTGATTAACAATCATGTTATTGTTATTAATAATCTTAGGATGATGCATTCAGTTTTGTTCTAACCTAGGCAAAACAATATCTGTGCTAGGCTTTTGTATTGTTAATTATTTTCTATATTTGTATAAGAAATTATAAGGAAATATAAGCGTATGTAATTCGTGAAATCATATACCATGGGATTTTCTCATAAAAACAATGAAACCAGACAGTGAATGCTTTCGTAAATAATAAACTAATTAAAAAAAACATCTTATTTCTTACTTATATTATAAATGTTTAGATGGATGGATGTTTGTTTGAAGGTATCTCCAGAACGGCTGTACGGATCTCGATGATTGGCATAGATGTAGAACATAGTCTGGAACACATAGGCTACTTATTATGTTTTTCTTTAAATTCTGCGCGGACGGAGTTCGCGACTCCGTCCGCGCAGAATTTAAAGAAAAAGAGACAGTAATACGATTGTTGTAGTCTTATTAAACAAACTTATCAAATTCTAAGTATTCTTGACTCTTATCGCTAAACTATTCCGGTATTTGGCATTGACAAATTCTTTTCAAGCTAGCATTAGTATTATTTTGATAATGTAACACATACTTTATAGAGCTTCGGTGGCTCAGGGGTCAAGGACTTGATTTGCAATCTGCAGGTCTTGGGTTCGAATCCCGCCATGTGCCAATATGTTTTTCGATTTCCGATTTACATATGTACATTTATCCGACGTTCTTACGGTATAGGAAAACATCGTGATGCAACCTGCACATATCTGAGAAGAAATTCAAAGATATGTGTGAAGTCAACCAACCCGCACTTGGCTAGCGTGGTTGACTATGGCCTAATAACCCGTAATGTAGGCTCCGAGCCCCTCGGTGGGACGTATAGTGAGCTGATGATGATGACAATGAACACATACTTTACTGAATTGCGACAAATAAGATAACAAATTGACTAAGTAAAGTCAAAACAATCTGCAATCACAAAGTTCTAATAATTGATTCACATTTTTGCAAATTTAAGGTCAAATTTTTAAAGCAGTCATCTATATTTCTTAGATACAGTTTGTTTTTGTTTTTTTTGTTTTGCACTAAAGAGTTTCTCAACGACCAGAGGCATAATCTAAAACCCAGATTTTACTCCGAAAGAGTAACAAAAAATACATGCTCAAATTTAAACTAGCGTATTTCAAACACGTGTACATTTAAAAAAAAATAACCTCGGTTTAGCATCACATGTGTTGTTTTTTTCACACGTAGCGTTAGTAAAGGAAATAGCAATTACTGTGATAGTATAATTCCTGTCAGAACAATGAAACAACGTCCAGTTGTATAGCTATTAGACGGTGTTAAATGTATTAAACACTCCAAACTGCTGACCTTACGTTAATTTGAAATAGATGATGCCGAGTGATGTTTGTGGAGTGATGCGACTAATTAACATGTTAGTTAAGACAGATATCCTTGACTTGTCTAATTTTCTTGATAAAAGTTTGTCGACACATTCTTATACCAGTGTTTTATAATTAACTATAATAGAAAAAGAGCGCCGGTGGCTCAGGGGTCAAGCACTTGACTTGCAAACTGCAGGTCCTGGGTTCGAATCCCGCCATGTACCAATGTGTTTTTCGATTTCTGATTTACATATGTACATTTATCCGACGTTCTTACAGTGAAGGAAACATCGTGATGCAACCTGCACATATCTCAGAAGAAATTCAAAGATATGTGTGAAGTCAACCAAACCGCACTTGGCCAGCGTGGTTGACTATGGCATAATCACCCTTAACTTAGGGTAGGCTCCGAGCCCCTCGGTGGGAACGTATAGTGAGCTGATGATTATAATAGAAAAACTTAATATAATCTACAAAGTTTTGTCTCGTCTATAAATTATTGTTCTTTGTGTTAAAATAGATTTCAAGTATAAATAAATGTCTACCCTACTTGAAAACCGGGATATTCAATTTCACAGTACATCACTATGTGATTGACGATGGATCAAGATAAAGCATCTTGCATTGCTTTTTGCGTCGGCAAAGCTATGCCACCGTTATGACATAAGTAAGCCGTTTGCAAAACATGTAACAACATCGTATATTGCGAAAATACATTTCTAACTCAGTTCTATCGTATGTATAGAACATAGGTAAGATTACGCATACGTTAGGCTACAGTCTTTACTTTTCTTTACCGCACATTATATTCGCCAAACTAGTCCCCGCACCAAGCATGCTTTACAGCGCCCGATAATGTTAATTCGTTGTCCCATATGCGGAAACTCCTCGCATGCTGTACGGCAGAGCTATCGACTAATGAAATCGACGAATTGGGTTCCTGGATATCGCATATGTAAATTACGTATATAGAGTTGTATACATAAATAGGTATTCTAAAAGATTATGATTAAAGCAAATCAGCCAGCTCGAACCCACAAAATGAGGTTTTATTTATCTTTTCATGTTTTTCTCATAAACGTCAGTTACATCAGGCTTCAGTACGTTGTTTATAAATACTGGCGCAGCTTCGGGTTTATTTTCGAGAGGTTCACGTCATTCGGATTACTTGTATGATTCCATGTATGACTAAAATTGTACCCAGTAATTGAATGACTAATCATTCTCAAGAATGGCTCACTCCAGAGAGATACCGCGGGATTGACGTATATACGCTAGTTGTTTACTTTGTTGCTATTATCGTGAGTTTTCATTGCTGAAATACTTGAACAAAGATTAATTAACAAACTAAATGTAGAGACAGTATAAAACATTTTATCCTTGAGTTTGCGGTACATTTTTCAACTGGCTCTGGCACTCTAACGGGTAAAAAAACATTATGGCGTGGCAATTTCAAGGACGGTGTTTATTCATTGGGGACTTGAAAAGCTATTGACGCCCCCTCGTTCGTACGCCTGCGCATCAACGTCCACACGCCGTTAAAGACAAAAGGAATATACTTAAAAGGCATGATAAATAGTCGACAGTATCATCGCATAGCTAGATGCTTATAATATGAAAGACCAAAAGAAAAATAAAAAATGTTATAAATCTTTTTGACTTCGTAATTGACTTTGTTTTTTTTTTCGTATCATTACATTTATGTTTCTTTTATGTGAATTATGTTTTTCGTACGCAACAGTCCATTATATTATGACGGATTCAGTCACTTCCTTTGATTTTGACTTTACTTTGTCTCTTCTATCCTGCTCATCCTTATAACTTAAGGGCAGTCACGTGTTTGTCTCTCTCTTACCAACGCAACTAACGATAGCTCTTATGCTTTTGTAGCTTAAGGGTGTTTCAGACAGACGACATCGCGTCGTATCTTTCGCACGTGTGAGACTCGGATGTAGCTACGCATAAAACAGTTCAAAAGATGTCGTATACGTTTATGGTTGTGTGGCACTCAAGTTGACGCTTCACTATAAGCGGACTTGCTAATCTCATCCTTACAGAAATAGTCTGGTATTTCCTTCACGATGTTGATCAACGCCACTGACGCCGAGCACTCATAATCTTAAATTGTCGTCTGAACTTTGGTTTATAAATAAAATTAATAAAATAACCTTCGCTTCGGATCCTCATTCAAATACTTGAAATTTTGTTTTACATTTCTACATTTACTTTTTGTACATTTATCTATCCAGTAGGTAAACGCCTCTAACCTTTCCCAATTTTTTCTTTCTGTTGAGTTAATATGACTAATCAGAAACATAATCTATATTTAAGTACACATCACATCTTTTGAAACTCAAAATTAGAATATTTTTAAAGCATATACAGCTAATAGAGCCAGCTTACATTTTTATATTATTACGTAATTATTACATCTAGTGTTCGATGTTTGTCATCGTAACTTTTAATGTTATATGTAGGTGTAAAGGCCAACAAAGTCAACTGACCCGGTGGGTATAAGTGGAACTAAATTATAATAGCACACTAGCGCCCTCGTGTTAACAAAATATTGTCACAAGATCTTTTTCGTAATGCTGTTATGTCATCTTTTTTCTTCTATGCCATTTACTATGCCTCTGTAGGTTTTATATAATTGCTGACAGAACTAACCGCGATAGCAGCGCCTCTCTCACCGGGCCAGATATCCTTGTTTGACTATAAATACAGTTATCACTACAAATAAGGTTACAATGAGCTCATAATCGTTTGACAGATAAACTCAGACGTTGTTAGCAACGCATATGACCATAGGCAGAACTACTTCATATTGTCATATTCTGAGAAGTGTTAAAAATAAAACTTTTCAACTGCCGAAAACACGTATTAAAATTGTTGTTTCTTGTTTTTTTTTCAAATAGAATTATGGAAATTGCTATATTTTTGTAGAAATGGTCTGTAGATTGTCTCTTATTAACATTCGGTCTGTCTTTTATTTAATAAACGTATAACGAATTACAAATATCGTCCAAAAGTTAAAGCAGGTTTTACTTTTATAAAGCTTTGTGTTTGTCAGCAAAAGAAAGCCACGGGGCTTTCGGCCAAACTGGATCGGCAATCGGCAACCGGTTTGACCGCCGCGAATCCTGCCTCTAATGCACGCAATACTACACATATAACTATATAAATATACAGCCTTTAAGAGGAAAACTTCTTGTTTAAAATGTATCTTATAGCAACGGTATTTTTTTCTGAGAGCACACATCACAGAAAAAAATATATAAACTATTCTACATGTATTACAGTAAACTAAAACTGATTTTGGCGTACTCGATTATAATTAGGTCGTCTAAATTTTATTTTACTGCAACAATCATTTTGTAAGTTATCTATGCTCTTAAAAAAACTTTAAGAATTGTCCTTGACTTTTACTATTCTAATATTATAATCCATGCGTATTGATAGCATCTGGAAAATATCAAAGCACATTTTTATTATAAATTTAATGGTTAGATAAAAAAATCCTTTATTAAACTATTATAAAAATATTTTTACAGATTTAACAGAGCTCTGTCTCCAGTGCTAGATGTAATCTATGTTACAGGAGACAGTGCCTTCTCTTATTTATGACTTAGTAGCTGTCGCCCGCGACTCTGTACGCGGGGAATTAAAAAAAACATAATTAGTAGCCTATGTGTTCTTACAGACTATGTTCTGTACGTATGGCAAATTTCATCGAAATTAGTTCAGTCGTTCTGGAGATACCTTCAAAAAAACATCCATCAATCCATCTAAATATTCGCATTTGTAATATTAGTAAGAAGTAAGATGTTACCATTCTTTCCAAGTCATCTGTCTACATAACGCTATTATTAAAACCCGTAACGTATAATCAATCTGTAATTAAATAGGTACAACATAACTAGCTTGTGTTACACCAGATTATATTTATGCAAGTCTGCGATAAGGTTATGTTACTGTTTAAAATACACGTGTACAGGAATATAATTTAAAAAAAAATTACAAAGCAAAGCACAATGTTTACACAGACATCTTGTAGGCAACATTCCGCTTGCCACAATTACATTCGCAACATAAATACTCGCAAACACAAACGGACATAAAACATAAACATGCTTATTTTGCGTTTTATGGTTCGTCAGATTTAAAAATACCACAAGTCATGGTGAAACAATTCTATACGCAAAGAACGAGAATTTACGTATAGAATTATAAGATATACTAACCACAGACTCGTTTCATCATCAGCTCACTGTACATCCTCACTAAGAGCCTCAGAGCCTTTTTTTTAGAGGGAAATGCTTTATGCATACTCCGTGCCACTAGGGGGGGGGGGGCACGGTAGTTATGTGGGATTATCTTCCAAATGGGAAGCATACCCTCTAAACCCCTCTGTTCCTCCTACTTTCGCTTTTGTCCGCAACCCCGCCTGAAGACCCTCGGAGCCTATCCTAAGTTAGGAGTGACTAGACCACGCTGGCTCAGTGCGAATTGGTTGACTGCACAATTATCTTTGAATCTCTTCATAGATATGTGCATGTTGCATCACGATGTTTTCTTTACTGTTATAAGCAATAACAAACTTGTTTACAATATCATAATAAAGATTGTCTACATGATTCGCCGACATTAAACTGTGTTTTGTTTCTCAACATTATCACCTAATCAAACTATTTCATAAAATATTTATAACAATGTTACAAAGAGATAAGAGAACATGATAACCTGTAATAATAACACATTTTTATAATACATAATAAAGTTATCAATTATTTTACCTTACATAAATAAACCTGCACATATCTGAGAAGAAATTCAAAGATATGTGTGAAGTCAACCAACCCGCACTTGGCCAGCGTGGTTGACTATGGCCCAATCACCCTTAACTTAGGGTAGGCTCCGAGCCCCTCGGTGGGGACGTATAGTGAGCTGATGATGATGATGATGATGACATAAATAAATATAAACATTAGGGATAGTAACATATTGAAATATAGTATCCAAAGGTTAATTTAATTTAGAATATAGTAAAGTTTTATTTTAATATTTTAAGCCATTCATTAAATAAATGTGAAACGAAAGTTTCTATACGTCTTTATTCAATTTTTTTGCAAATCATTCACATGTTTTAAAACCGTTACACATACAGAAATTACAAGCTTGTTTTCAACAGAGACTGACATGTGAATGCTTTTTCTAGAAAAAGTAGGTTAAAATACTTTCAAACTCGTCTTCTATGTCAAAGGATACTAACGAGGTGAAAAGTTTAAAAAAAAAAAATTAAGTTTAATAAAAATTTATCTGAGTACATATGTAAATTCAGTGTACAGAAATAGCATTAATACATAACAAGCAGTTACCGTATACCTTTGTATCCGCAATCACATCACGTAAGCAAATGAAGTCAACAAAGTGCCCGCATATCCATACTACATATCCTACGCAATCTGCACACTGCTATAAAAAACTTTCTTATTTATTTCCACTTATTTTATATAGAGAAAGATAAATATTACATATTGTTACATGTTTCTTTTTGCGCAAATCAAGCCGTCGAAGTGCATTCTAGTGTGTTACAAAACTAACATTATGTAACACAGACAAAAAATGCACATCTTATTCCACTCTACGTGTTGTCGACGCATAGGATGTCTTCCACCAAATTGATATATATTTCTTCAATTCAGTCATCAAGAAAGGTAACGATGACCTTTCTCGCAATCCATCTAGAATTTTCCATCATTTGAATTTATTCAACAACTAAAAATATATGACTCATAATATATAATAGCATACAGTGGGCAATCTGCATATGCGAATATTCTGGAATAAATTCATACGGTGTCAGATTTTAGCTAGACTTCGGCATTATATTACAGCTTTCTCGGTAGCGTTCAAATAGCCCTGAGCAATTTGATGAGTCTGTCACAACGCGGCTACAGCTAACATTTAGAGAAAGTTAAGCATTACAAATATAGCAAGAGTTATATCTAACAGTGCGTTTCCACTGACAAAGACCTCACCAATACGAAACATTAACTTTGAGACAATGTAAATTTAATTTAATGTAAATTACGTATTAAAATATCCACTAATAAAGAAATATAATTTTTAATTTTATTCCAAGATTTCGCGCGCTTATTTTCCCGAAATATACTGAATTGGAAGCAATGTTCACATGACCAAAAATTTAGTGTATAAATTGAAGAATTAATTGAATTTGCTTAATTATTAAACTCATTTATTCAACTATTTGATGCAAGTTAATTAGAAAGTAAATAATTATTTCATAATAATTGGACATCATCGTAATATGCCTACGTTGTGCTATAAGTCCTTATACGTATTCTTTATTATATTGACAACAAAACTCTTTAACTCCATTTTCTAAAGAATAGATTTAAAACAGCATGTTGGATATTAAGATTATTTCTTGGGGTCATTCACCTGGTATCATGTTCGTGATAAAAAGCGATAATATTGTATTGCTTTTGTTTCGCATTACACAATAACTATTTGAAAGTAACAGTTTGAACTATGGTATTATAATGCTTTTTTTTTACTTAATTATGAAGCGATATTATTAAGAAAGATTTGTTTAGATTAATCGAATAATGACCTAACCTGTAGATAATAAAACAAGAACAAAATTATGATGATAAAATTACCTTCTTATTGCCTTCTTGATTTGAGCAATATACTCAGGAATGTTTATAAATTAGATGTTATACTAACTGTCGCCCACGACTCCGTCTGCGGGGAATTAAAAAAAATGAATAAGTTCTCTAAGTGTTCTTCTAGACTATGTTCTACATCTGTACCAAATTTCATAAAGATTCATTCAGCCTTTCCGGCGAAACCTACAAACAAACATCCATCCATCTATCCATGTATACTTTCGCATTTATAATATTAGTTTATTACTGTATAATATTAGTAAGATAGTGATATTTACTGATCCTAATTTGTTTTAAAATATATAAAACCTTTAACTTATAAACTCTCAGTACTAAAAGGGCGATGGGTTAAATAAATTGCGTCGTAGTTTTACCGTAGCGACTATCGACGTTATTGCCTTAATGAGGTCAACACATACTAGGGTTTGTCCTTTGCCTCGGACAAGCGTCACGCCTAAAGTGGAACAAAAAATAATGTCGCCCACATTACAGGGTCAGTATCAAACTGTACATAAGTGTATATAAGACAAATTTCATATTAA
This sequence comes from Papilio xuthus, assembly GCF_000836235.2. Lineage (NCBI taxonomy): Eukaryota > Metazoa > Arthropoda > Insecta > Lepidoptera > Papilionidae > Papilio > Papilio xuthus. The sequence continues at coordinate 2,310,991 of NW_013531711.1, read as the reverse complement.
TTGTCTGACTGTGTGACGCCATTCAAAAAATATGTATTTAATTACATATTTCAATATTCTGTATGTAAATATATCTACCAAAAAAAAATCAAATATATGTGTAAAGTCACCGCATTGAGCGAACATCGTTGACTTTGGTCAAATCACTCCCGACTTGGGCTAAGCTCCTTAGTGACATGTTGGTGATATGATGAAATATAATTGTTAATTATTCTTAGAACATTTTATATTCAGTACATGATAGGACTATACCGTGGTCAGCAAAGGATGTATAGAACCCGCAATTGTAATTAAGTCGTGATGTTTTCGTTTGCTCGTTCGTTTGTATGAATTCAAAATAAGCTTTGCAAAGATTGGAATATATCTATTGTTATTGACTTGCCATCATTTTAAATCACACGTAGTTTCGTTTTTATTACCTAGTTAAAATAGCTGCGGTTCTCCACAAGTATTTGAAAGCATTGGAATTTTACGTTAATAAAGGTCAAAACTTATGCCCTTTTCATAGTCAATCGTGTCACATATGTTCTTGTTATCGAGTATAACAAGATTCATAATTTATATAAGCTCTTAGCTGTCTGTACTATCTTAATTTTCTTATCATTAATTAAATAAATGCGAATGTTTGTTTATATAGATAGATGGATGTTTGTTATTTCCAGACGGCTAAACATGTCTTAGTGAAGTTCGGCATAGATATGAAACATCATCTGGAAGAACGCATAGACCATTTAAGTTTTTTTTTCTATTTCGCGCGGATGAAGTTGTTGGTAAAAGCCAGTGTCTACATAAAGGAGAATGCATTACGTTGAGATCCTGAGAGACCTGAAATTCTGTTTTGAGCAGTTTCTTTGACAAAATTTCGAACCAACCTTAAGTTTGGATGTTATTATACTTGGACAAACATGGTGGGCGGGAGACTGCGAGACCGCCAAAGGCCGTATGCTAATGTGTCTTGTCTCGTCCCAGACAAGTAGCTTATACTACAAAATACTTTCACTAACGACATGATCTGTTTATAATGAGTAAATTATACGTATGATTTTGATTGATTTTATCTCGATAAAAACTAATTAGTCTTGTTATTAGATTTACAGTAAAGTTTTATATCGGATGTAAAAACGACTTCCTTTATTATTTATAATATCTCCAGACGCGTTTCTTGCAATTAAACACAATCTAAAGTGAATAAGAAATCTTTAATTAGTAGCAGTTTATTTTATAATATAAGGGGGCAAACAAGCAGCGGGAATACCGAGGTGTTCAACGATGCCCAAGGACATCTGCAATACCAGAGAACCGCAGATGCGTTGTTATTGTAACGTTTAATCACTTATTTTTAAATCAATAAAAACAAATGAATATCAATTTTGGTCGAGTAAATAACATTTAATTTCTTTTTAAAATTAAAAATAATTAAATATCGCTCGCTAATACCTTTGTTTTTTAATCTGTGTAAAGTTATTTTTTAACATTGTGCCGACAACGTTTTGTGGAAAGATTTAATGTGACGTTAGAGTAATAGTTTAAGGTTCATTGCCTCGATGTTGTGGGTCTCGAAATAGACCGATGTTTGTGTATATTTTTTGTGAGTAAGCAGGTGCGTTCCTCTATGGTTTCTGAACAGGTAGGCGGTACCTTATTGTCTAAAAGCCATAAAGATACGGACAAATTGCAGGTAGTTGTAAGTGTGAAAAAGATGGACCTTTATGTTTTTATAGTAGTTAATTTTTACGGACGATTGAACTGATAAATGTAGATCAAGTTTTCTCATTATGAACTTCTTTGTAAGTGTAATTATACGTTTAATAGTTATTTAACATAGGTTTACTAAAGAGAAAGGTAGAGCTTACTAATATTATAAATGCGAAAGTTTATACTGATTATTGTTTTTAAGAAAGTGTCTCCGAAACAGCTCAATAGATCTTGATGATATTTGGCACAGATATAAAACATAATCTGGAGAACACATAAGCTACTAAATCGATTTTTTAATTCACCGTGGACGTAGTCGCGGGCGACAGCTAGTGTTGGTAAGTATGACAGCTTATGTGTTAAAATGTTTAAGTGTGTTTAGTTAAAACACAAAAATATGTCTAAAAATTAATAAGAAAAATACACGGAAATGTTTCTAAGGAACTCATATATCCATCAGTACCAGTTTTGTTTATGTAATATTAATTTATAGATAGGAAGTTGTAATAGGTGCTTTTCGTATGATTAATGAATACCAATACTTTTGGTTTATTTTGATAAAAGTATTTCTTAAAAGTTCTCGACTAATTGGATAAAGCGGGAGAAATCGTAAGAACAGTTTTTATGACGCAAGTTACATCATGTATCAAGCTAAGTGTAGCGTGTGGAATGCATTGTAAGTGATGTTAACGTAAGTTTTAACTGGAGATGTGCCTTTACAAAAATATGTTGACATCCCTATCATTCTCATAGAAATAAAACGAGACAACAAATCTTTGTTAATTTGTTTAAAGTAAGAAACCACGTAAGTTATGTTACGGACGTTATTGCTTAAAACTTTTTGTGGCTATGAATTGGTAAACGAAATTTTCTTTATGTTGGTAAACAAAGTTTCTATAGTTTGAATACTCTATGGATGTGTTTAAATGTCAAAATATGTTTATTCAATTCACAAATAAGACATTTTTGATCTTATTAGTGTTCTATTTTAGTGCATAATTACTAGTAAAAGTGCAGTGTATATATACAATAGCTTTTTTCATCCTACTTGAAATAATATAAAAAGAGTAATAAAATAAATTCGCAGGCATTCATATTAATAGGTTAGTGACATCGAAAGTAAAATAAAAACAAGTCGCTTCGATGCGGGATTCATATAAAGTTCTAAATTTAAAACTCTCCCGCCTATTTCGTTTTATAAGACATCATTATGTCACGCGACGACATAATTTTTTTTTAAATTAACCTATAAATTATACGACTTTTAAATTCTATGACTCATTACTTTAAATAAAAATAAAATGCCAACTCACACTGTTAATTATTCAATTGCGAAATAATTACTGAGACCAAAATCATCGTTTAAAACATATTGTTATTTCTCTTTTATCAAAGATAATGACGATATGTTTTACGCAGAGATTTTTGATGTCAGAAATCAGCTGTATGTCAAATTTGTTTTGTTTAAGCTTTCTACATTCCTTTCTTATGCTTAAATTTATAATTGCCCATCAAAAACAGACAAATTTTAATATGTCAGTAAAGTGCAAAGAATATTTGTGCACTAAATGCAAACATTTTTTATCTTTACGATAAAACATCTTCCACGTTGAACCACTTTTAGTTTTGTTAGCTTAGTGCATACAGATAAGACGCTTGTCGATGACTTATATGGATTATCTTAAACTAACTGTGACAGGGATATAACGCTTAATATATTTTTACAAACTACAACTTAAAAAAAAAATAGTGTACATTTACCAATAATAAGTTCGCGGCCAAGTAAAAAACTACGGACAATTTTCTCTGACGGCCAAAATAAAACAATGTATTATTTTGCCAGAAACAGCGTGCTTGACCGAATTACCGTTGGTTTCTGAGACCTAAATCTCATTATAAAACATATCATCACAAGTCGTTATCTTTGAAAACAGAGATAAGTATTTTTAAACGGGCATTTAGAAGATTAAGATGTTACATTATGTCAGATGGATACAGTTCTGGTTTCAACCTGTTAACTATTTTTTTTCTTTTATTGATCTCTGTTCGTAACAGTTGCGGGGAATTCACAACAGTAATTCCAGTGTTTACAGTTATGTTGCAGCGAGTTCCGTTGTACAAAATGAGATCAGCGTCAACGACAAACCATAAGCCTACCATCTCATGTCGATTGCAGATAACTGTCCGTAATGTAGGTACAATTGACATTCTGAGATTAATCGTAATGATTGACTTTATCTAATATAGTTTTGTAATGCAATGTGTTGTGATCTATGTTATAAAACGAATGATTAGTTTCATTTCGCTTGATGGTAATACGTACAAGTTTATGTAAAACTAGATGTCCCCGCGGAATTTAAAAAACTGATTTAATAGCCTATGTGTTCTTCCCGACTATGTTCGATATGTATTCCAAATTTCGACGAGATCCATGCAGTCGGTCTAGAGACACCAACTATCAAACATCCATCCACCTATCCAAATATTCGCATATTGTATGATTGCGTCGCAGAAGTCGTCTATTCAGTTCAGTACAGGCATAGCGGCAATACGTCAACTGTTTAAAGACTTGCTCCGTCATCTTGAATTAGAAATTAATAATTGATAATTACTAGCAAATCACATTTAATCATCAAGATTCTTTGAAAACTGTATTTTTATGTACATTACATAAATATCCTACTTTTATGCTTGTCTAAAAGCGTGAAATACTCTTTATTTTACAACAATTACAGATGACCTTTAGACATTCAACCACATAAAACAAATATCTTGGAAAGGTTAAAGTGCTATGAAAGTTACTTCATGCCTATAAACATTTATAGACTTTGCTATAAACAAGAAATATGTATAAATTTATGATACATAGGCGGAGTTATTGGGGTAAACGGGTTATATTGGTCGGGAGGTCAGCGATGGATCAATATCGCATCCGAGGGGAGGACTTTGTAAACTCTCGTGGACCAACTTATGACACCTTTTCATAGAATATTGTACATTTTTCTATAGAATTTTAATAAGTAAGCATATTTTGGGACATACTTTTAGGAAGAAAATCCGACATTGTGCCGGTGTACTGGCGCAAAACTAGACTCACTAAAATGTCGACGTTTATGTATCTTCGCTAATGATTCTGACACTTGTCTTGGTAATGAAAGCGCGTCATTCGCGCAAATTCTAATTAATACTGTTTAAAAATACCAAACAACTTTCTTTTACCTATACGATAAAAAGTACTAGAACAAATTTTTATTAACAAAAATCTCTATAACAAAAGATCTACTTTTCCTATGAATTTAAATAGATTGTCCCAACAGTTAGTCATGGGATATTCCTAACTCAGGGAACATTTGTGCAGACAATGTGTCGTGTATGAGCTGTAATTTTACCTTATTTAATAATAGCATTCATGTATACAATTGATAATATAAAATACAAAGTAAAGAAGAATAAAATATCAAAGGACATTACTTTCCAAATAAGTTTTGCCAAGTACTTAGTGTACTCAAGAGGTAAAGATATTAATCCAAATAATTGATTCTTAAATTCCTTTCTATTAGTTTTAATCTCTCTGGTCACTATAACATAAAGACAGAGTGTAGTACTCATCTTATTTTATATCTTTAAATGAGCAATTCTTGTATATATATAATTGGAATCTCGGAATCGGCTCCAACGATTTTCATAAAATTTAGTATATAGGGATTTCGGGGGCGATAAATCGATCTAGCTAGGAATCATTTTTAGAAAATGTCATTTTAATCGTGTTTTATCGATAATGAACTTAAACATAAAATTAACTTTTTCTATCGGTAAGATCGAAAAATATTATTCATATTTCATAATCATCCAGGTACTTTTATTAATTTGACATTTAAATGTAACATAATAGAGCCTTAGATAACATCAGATGCACTATTATCAGACCAATGTTAATGTCAAAAGGAGACCTTTGTTGTATCATTTCTCACAATGGACACAATAGGGCTTTTCAGTTCAAAAAGTAGGCAAAGTGAATGTAGTTGAATGCAAGAAAGTTAATAGAATTTATGGTTGGATGAATATTTATTTAATTAATTTTATAGTCTATGGACGCACGACTTTATTTACTGCAATAAAAAATCTTTTAAATATGTATAAATTTAGAGGCTAATTTAAATTGATGAACAGTTACATACGAATAATTGGTAGTAATATTACGATTTTAGTAATTTAAATTATTATCGTGCATTTTATATCGCTTATTTAAAAATTTCTTTATACGTCCTTGAACAACTTTTTAAATAAATAACATAATAATAATCGATGTGAGTAACCTATGGCCCCGTGCCAGATAACGCTAGCAACTACGATGTGAACTTAACCTCGTTCTTTATCCGAGAGTGGGTGGACGGCACTGCAAAACATATATTGTACTCATATTAAACGACTAATACAAAAAATAATTCTGTGATTATATTCCAATGTGCATTTTAAATATAACCAGAAGCGACAATGTTTAAGGGTACAGATTTCCAATCATGAGGTCGGAGGTTCGAATCCCGCCATTCGACTATTGTCGTAAACCATGTCCTAGCACAAGCCTAGAGCTTAGTTGGAATGGTAAAAGAAATATTAGTAAATTTACAAAAAAACTGCTAATATTAAAAAAAATACATTGTTATCCTTTAATTTTTAATTTAAAAATACACTAACTTGCTACTACTTTAGTTTCGAAGAAGACGAGCAGGGTCTATAACGATTTTATATTTCTAAACTAACTGTCGCCCGCGAATTCGTCCGCGCGTTATTATAAAATAACTTAATAAGTAGGCTATGTGTTCTTCCAGATTATGTTCTACTTTTGTAACAAATTTCATAAAGATCCATTGAGCCGTTCCGGAGATACATTCGAACAAACATCCATCCATCCATCTAAACATTCGTAATTATAATATTAGTAAGAAGTAAGATTAATAAGATAGTTTCTTGACTTCAAATAGAAGCGTGTATTTGCAGCACAATGTTTTGAATGCTATAAATAGCTTTCTCGATTCAAAATAACTTTAACGTAGTTCCTACAATCCTGTTTACTTACAACCAGGAGATACAGAACAGGTTCTATGCGCCAGGGGTAACCAACTTATCTGTTTATTCTATTTACTTGATCATGACCAATCGATATTACTTTTGAGGCATTAATTCAAAACTTTGTTATCATTTAACTATTGAATAAGTAAACGAAAAGCTTAGATAAATAAAATAAATAAGATAATATGTTTTATATACATACTGTAATGTTCCAGTATGCACAAAAGTTGGTCATCCCTGGCTCAGTGTAGGGACGTAATCAAATAATGACTATGGTATTGCTAGAGTGTTAATAAAAAGTGGACACACTATACGGAAAATAATATTGTACGTAAATGGAAACTAAAACGGTGACTTTTTTGTATAAGATTTTAAGTGAATTAATCGTGCATGCATTTTATAAAAAATGCTATGTCTTTTAAAAAGTTATTTTAGAAATTTTTATAAAACCTCTTAGTGACCATGGCGAGATTAATTACCTATAACTGACGTTTTTAGAATTTGATGATACAATTAATTAATTTTCCAATTATATTTTCTATTATTCATATTATAAAAATAAACTAAACAGCACTGAAGCGTCAATAGCCTAATGATTAAGGGTACGGATTTCCGATCACGAGGTCGGGGGTTCGAATCCCGCCATTCAACTATTGTCGTAAACCATATCCTAGCACAAGCCTAGAGCTTAGTTGGAATGGTTAAAGAAATATTAGTAGATTTACAAAAGAATCTGCTAATATTAAAAAAAACACTATATCTGAATTATTAAAACGCAATAAAAAGAATATTCAATTAATTTTAAAAAGGTATTGCATAAAAGTATTAAATTCTTCGAAGGTAACTCGATCTCTCAGTTCTAAGAAATTCAAGACTTGATTTTGGCTTTAACATTCCTTTACCTGGCCGTAAAGATTGAACACTGGTCACTCGTCTATTACTTATTAAGTCTGATGTACACCAAAAGCACGTATTTTACTTTGAGCCTTTATCTGTTTGGACGGTAAAAGCTTTCGAGTGCTTACAATGCTAAAGGAAAGCCAGCCAGCTTTTTTTTTAAACAAAGCACACGTACGTTATAAAGCGATGATTGCTTTTTGTCATTAAAAAAAGTATTTTTTTTATTTTTTAGTTTTACAGAAAAAAACAATAGAAAATATATGTATCACTTAATTTACGTGATTACGTTACATTTAAAGAAGTGATTAGTAATCATAACTAGGTAAAGATAAACCTTTAGGTCTAATGAAAGCAATTTTATAAGCTATATGAAAACAGTTTTTAGTGACAATTTCTTTTAGCCGACTTAAAAAAGGAGGAGGTCGTTTCGGTCTAGGTACTAACTGAAACGTAAATAGGTCTAAGACATCAAGCCGACACCGACTCCAAAATAACAAAAATTGTAAAGTATGGACATATTTCAAGAAAGAAGAGAAATTTATTACTTTCGAGGGGTTCATGAAATTATTTTGTTACTTTTTAGTGCATTTTGTTTAAGAATGTTTTTTGGTTTCAGAATGGTTTTAGGGTTCTGTACCTCATAGGAAAAATACGGAACCCTTATAGGATCACTTTGTTTACTGTCCGTCTGTCTGTCAAGACCCTTTGTTTTGTTTCAGTATTATTTTTTGTTTGCAAATGTTTTAATTTATGAAGATAGCTTTCTTTTTTCTTAAAAATTTTGTTTGGGTAGTTTGTTTTAAAAACTTTGTAACCATTACCAAAAACAATATAGTTCCATTATATTGGATTTGCTAATAGCTAACGTAAATATTTCTAACGGACCTCTACCATTATGGTGTGGGCAGTGAAACTGCGTGTATGAGGACAGTGGGCCGATAGCCATTTGCGTCGACAACATTGATATCCGCCGCTCTAAACTGATGTGAAAATGATTTCACTACTGTACTCAGAGACGTTAAGTGAGGCCACTTAGTAAATATTTAGTAGGAGACTACACTAAGCGGCTTCCTAAAACAATTATATTAGATTTTATAGCTATTAGGCATTCAATTTGAGAGTACTTTCCTTTCGTAAAAATGTTTTTTTTATTTTTTTACCGAATGAGTCCTTTGTAGCAATGTTATTTCAAAATAAAAGTGAAATTACGAGTACTGAACTTTAGGAGTATTTCGTGTTTATATTTGTTAATTGAAAGTTCTCGAAAACATTAAATTATTTAACGAAAAAGAAAGTTGACACGGACTTATGCGTGAATTAAAATAATTTGGATTCAATTTATTGGCTGTAAAATGTTTGTGCTTTTTACTGATGCTTATTAAAAACTAGCTGTCGCCTGCGACTCCGTCCGCGTTGATATATAAAAAAAACTTTATTAGTGTAGCCTATGTTTTCTTTTAGTCTAAGTTCCACACGTATGCCAAATTTAATCGAGATCCATTCAGCCGTTCTAGAGATATCTTCAAACACCTATCCATCCATCTAAACATTCGCATTTATAATATTAGTAAGTTAAATAGCTCTTCGAGGCATAAATTCCAAAAAAAATTAGTATCCTATGACCGTCTCCTGGCTCTAAGCTACCTCCTCACTAATTTACAGCCATATCGGTAAAGCCGTTCTTGAGTTATAAATAGTGTAACTAACACGACTTTCTTTTATATATATAAGATAAATAGTTATCTATGGTGATAATCAAGGAATTTTTGCACGATTCCATTATTTTTTACTGTTAACCTCGCTTAGTATGTAAAGGGCGGGAAACACATGCAAATTTTACGATTACGTGATCAAAACCTGTATTACAGCTTTCTTTGAAGGCATCTTGTAAATTATTAAAAGTATGTTCGTTATTTTGTTCACTTGTTTAAAATATTCCATTACCGAAGTTCCAAATTGGTTTTTTATTTAAATATTTTTACAAACTTTTTAATATTTGTTATTCGAAGTAGTAAGAAGAGAGGGTGTGCGATGGGGTAGTTGACCCCGTTGCCAAGCAACAAGGGGTGATATAACCCAAGCACAAGGGGGTTGAAAACGGCGAAGCGAAAATTCTGTCTTAAGTCTTTTGCATTTACCTACTAAAGTAATATGTAACTTTGTTCATTTTTCACAAAATATTTATCTTTGTTGGACGTAGTTAGAAATTTTAACTTGGACTATACTTAGTGCTAACTTAATTTAATAAAAATTGTTTGAGATTTTTTTCATCACTTACTAACTTATATTGATAGTAGTACCGTGTGATTTTTAATATTATTTCCGTTTGTCGACTGCGTAGAATAAACAACACGGTAAAAAACAGAACATCCTGTATTCAATCTGCCATATGGGCAATCTGTGACGTGACGACCCTGCCAGTCCGCTGTGATAAAGTATACATACATATATTATTAATTTTTTATTGAAAATATTAGCAGATTTGTGTAAAATTACTAATATTTCTTTAACCATTCCAAATAAGATTTAAGCTTGTGCTAGGATATGGTTTACGACAATAGTCGAATGGCGGGATTCGAACCCCCGACCTCGTGATCGGAAATCCGTACCCTTAACCATTAGGCTATTGACGCTTATTCTTGACAACCTCACCTAAGATGTATTTAAATATAATTAAAAAATGATGCTAGATAAAAACATAATAACATTTTTATCATTGTGAAAATCCAAAGACTGTAACAAATGTAACTAAAAACCTAAAGTTACAAAGTAGCATTTTATTGTGCTTAAGTCAAAACTAGTCGTCTTTTGGTCTCGGTCTCTAATTGTAAAGTATCGTTTATCATTTAAGATACTTATCTATTGAAATGAAAAGACCATTAATCAACTTTTAGATTCCATTTATCGTGCGCATGATTGTATAGTGGACGCAGTAACGGCATCTCAGAACAATAAAAATATAAGATAAAATTATTTATTTAACCTGTAATGTTAACAATGTTTTGACTATGTTGTTGCCCGTTACACCTCAAAATGATATTGGTGTTTGAGACCCAATTCCCCGTTCAAAATATATTGTTATCTCTGTTTTGTTCAAGATAATGAGAGGGATGACTATATGTTATGTACGGGGATTTTGGTTACAAAAACTCAAGATTAATTGGTTTCATTACTGAAGTGTTATAAATTGGTATCGTATCTCCTTTCTCGACAAATATCAATGGCACTGTAAAAGTAATTCGAAGATGTCTACTAATAAGTCAAAAATAAGTGATTTTCTCTAAGATTTAAAGGAAGTGACGTTTTCTCACACTTGAACGATCACACAGGCGCCTGTAACCGCACGTTGTCATGTAATGTAAAGTGACACATTCCTCAATTGAGTCGGTGACGCGGCGAGACACGGTCGTACACAAATTGATGCCAATTTGTGTCTCCGGCTGACTCACGACTGTGGTACATCGGTTGCCCTCTCTGCATTTTTTTTTCTCGACATCAATCGAATTACTCTGTGCAATTCGATTCAACTAAACTGGTGCTTATTGTAAGAACAAACATTCAATAGAGACATCACAACATTTAGAGGCTTTACACACACATAATAAACAAGATATCCAAGTGACATAAATTCTTTTACTAAATTGGAAAAATAAAATAAACTTTGTGACATAAATTCTTTTACAAAATTGGAAAAATAAAATAAAATTTTAAGCTTCCAAATAAATTTTTATTTGTGGCATACCTAATGGCACATAAAGCGTCCGTCCTTGCCGCGATAATTGGAAGACCTGAAGCTATTTAGATCCCTGCGACTGACTGCGGGAACTGACGATAGGCGGTGTTATACGTTACCAAGTTCATGGCTGTATAATAGCTAGATGTGACTTTGAACATGCTTCAATTTCCCACGTTTTTACACAGAAGATTCTAGAGTCGCATTCGTAACGATCTTGTTTTTTTACTTAGCCGTTTTTATTTTAATTTTTTGGTTTTTGTGAGATTATTCTGATATAATTAAATGGAAATACAAGCACATTCACAGACAACAATGGTCTTTAAATTAAAAAAACGAACCTGTTATTCTACTTAAGTAGTCCGAAACATATTTTACATAATTAAGCTTCGTTTGTTTTTAATATTAATTTGAAGATTTATCTTTCAAACAGAGTTTGTGCTTTTAATCTTATTAACACTTAATTAGACGAAATTTTTTGTAGAAAAAAATCTGTTTTTTTTTTAGTAAAGTCATACTTATGTAATTTTCTCTAAACTAGTTCAGTAGTTTTTTTTAATTAGATGTTCGTCACACTGGACACCATCGAATTAAGGGTTAAGCTTATTAAATTTTAATCAAAATAAATTAGACGTATACTAAATAAACTTAAATAAAAATGATTTTTTATTGCTCGTATCTTACCTGTCCAACAATAAAAACTTCAAGCAATGTCTATGGTTACTTCCAACAAAAAACAATGTGTAGACCATAAATCGATCTACATGTATAGGAACAGATATTACAGCATCACCATTAATCCATGCGTCAGACGGATTAAATTTCAACTGGTAGGCTATACGAACGAAAATGAAAAACATTTTTACATTTTCTCTGAGTGTAAATCTATTTTAATTTTATGAGAACATCAGGTGTCTTGAAGATGGTATACGTTTTATCCGACTAATTTAAAAAGATAGATCAAGTGTTTAAGAATATAATAATAGAGTTTGGTGCATTTAGAACGTATGGGTCATCAAACTAACGAATTAAAGGTCGTCGGTTAATCGCACTCTAACTAGGAGCATTACGTCGCTGTCAAATTTTATGAAAGATGTATAGATAAAGATATCATTAATTAAGAACAATAATGAGTCATATTTATTGTATGTTAGCTCAGTAAAAATGCACTTATAAGACATTCTATAGCAAAAAAAATTATACGCTATTTAGTTATAAATAGTGCTAGAAATCTGAAATAAAGAAATAGCACACAAAATAGTACTAAATCACGCGATCGTCTTAAATCATTTTAAGCATTCTGAAAGTGTAACAAATTTTAAATTGATTTCAATTTACATATTAACCGTTGGTTTCTGAGACGAAATCTTTGTATACAAGATATCGTCATCCCTGTCATTATTAGGGGAATTTAGTTTAAGAAACCCACGGTATAACGAGTAATATTTTTTAAACTCGGACAGATTCGAATACCAGTTGTTTAAATCAGTCCAATCTTTAATGTACTACATAATACATCGCTATCTTACTATGGTTATTGGATAAATATCTAATCTCATGTCTTGTTTTAACTCGAAAATATTTTCGTTCTAAATTTATTCAAATTAAAGAAAAAAAAATGTTGTTTTTATTTACTTCCTGAAGACGGAAGAGTCAGCGGATATTATGATAGTAAAAACATATTTATGATTTATGTAACTTTAACGATGTGTTTAAACAATGTATAATGGATATTTCCTTTTTCAGGATGTGGTGGACGATCACCGGCAACTTTGGGAACATCTTGCCTATAGATTGGACCAAGTCATTCTCTAGAAAAATGCATATCCCAACATTGAATCTCAGCGATAAGAAGGTCAGTCATATTTAAACTTCGAACTATGTAATTATTGGTTAATGATTTGAATTTGTGTTCACATATGTAGTCAAAGAAATAAATTCCCTTCCCACTTAAGATCGAATATACAAAAGGTAACCATAAATAAAACTAAGTTCGTATATTTGATGGTAATAACTACGGCCCGCGACTCCGTCTGCCTGGAATTAAAAAGAAACATAATTAGTAGCCTATTTGTTCGTCCGGATTATCTTCTACATCTGTACCAAATTTCACTGAGATCGATGAAGCCGTTTTATACACCTAACATACATCTATACATTCAAACAATTGTATTTTTAGTAAGATGATAATGGCAAATGACATTTCGTTATAGGTTAGGTAATAAACGTCCTTGACTATAATATTTTTGGTAACTAAGCTAACATTGATCTTATACAGAACTAAATTTACATATATATGTGTGTAAACTTTAAATATACATTACTAGCTGTCTGCGCGCAATTAAAAAAAAATAGGTAGCCTATGTTTTCTTCCAGACTATGTTCTATATGTATGCCAAATTTAATCGAAATCCGTTCAGCCGTTCTGGAGATACCTTCAAACAATCATCCAGTCATCTAAACATTCGCATTTATAATATTAGTAAGAAGTAATATGTTTATTCATATTTGGATGAATCATAATTGCCTGTGCCCCGTTTTGCTTAACAGATTAAAAATACAACAAACAAAGTGATTGTGAGGTCACACAATATTGTTTTAACATCTGTCGCCTTATACATATTTGTCATATAACACATAAACTCGCAAACACAAACGCGCCAATATATGCTTAATACTAGTCTTGGAAAAATTTACAGTAAAAAAATGTTAAAAACAAAACTTTTTATAGACTTTCTACTCAAATACTGGTAGGTAATAAGTTAGAAATATTAAAATTAATAAAGATTAAAGACTTGTCGTCGTATCAATAATTAATCTGTCCTAAGGGAACGCTTAATAGAATATTAGTAGTATAATTCACATACACATAATATTATTTACAAATACAAATCTTTCCATTATGTAAAGTGAGAATAACTATTTAAAAAAAACGTGTTATTATAACAGAATCGTAATCGTAAGCAAAATCCAAGTCATCGGTAAAGGTCATAACGCACTTGCGTATAAATGTTTATTAAAAATCTTATTCATGCATTCCACATCACGCACAGAAACAAAAGAAAGCAAAATACAATAATTTATTGTATTGTTTCCTTCACATCATGTCACCACTTACTACACTTTTTACCTACTGTTGAGAGAAATAAAATTCACTACAAAAAAAAATGGATACTTAGAAAAATGATTCCCTAATCGCTGACAGTGTACAAAATGACAACGGTGTGTTTTGATTATCAAAACATTTCTACAAAAACATGTCCTCTCTTTCTTTCTTTCAAAAAACTGAGAGACATACATATCTGGATGTTTCTGGCGTGGCAAGACTCGTTAACATATAACGTATAAATTCACACGTATAAGCGCCAAAGTACAGTGTTTATTGGACCTTAGATATGTGTTTCGTCACGCTCTCAATGTGACTTTAAACACTTGACACCGAATTAATGCGAATAAGCGTTTAATTCGTCGGCGATTCGCGGAATTATATCGCCGCTTGTATACAATGTACATAACTATATTAAATTATGTAATCCAAAGTATCTGGTATAAAGTCAACGTTTACTAAATTGCTGCGTAAATAATCCTCCTATATCCGTTAGTTTCCACTGCAAAAATAAGTTTACGAGAATGTATTGTCATCTTTATTTTTATAAAGAAAATGAGAGAGATGATGATATGCCTACTATATAATATATGTTATTCTAATCTTACACTTATCACAATAACGTGTATATTTGTTTGTCAGAGCGTGCTGAGTCCGGACGACGAGATCCACAGCTCCGAGGACGAGGCGGTGGCGTCCGACCTGGACATGCACGCGTTGATCCTGGGTGGTCTGCACCAGGACCACGAGTGCCCCGTCAAGACCGCGGACGAGGTAACTTATATAAACCTATATTGTGAAAAGGAAATGGGCAAGCAGATTACCTGATGTTAAGTGAACTTAGTACGAAATAATTATATGTATAATATAGTTGTAGAGCGTCGGTGACTCAGGGGTAAAGCACTTGCAATCTGCAGGTCTTGGGTTCGAATCCCGCCATGTACCAATGTGTTTTTTTATTTCTGATTTACATATGTACATCCGACGTTCTTACGGTGAAAGAAATTCAAAGATATGTGTGAAGTCAACCAACCTGCACTTGGCCAGTGTGGTTGACTATGGCCTAATCACCCTTAACTTAGAGTAGGCTCTGAGCATCTCGATGGGGACGTATAGTGAGCTGATGATAGTTGGTAATCAAAAATCAGTCTCAAAGAACAGTACCTATAACTCTCTATTTAAAAAAACAAATTCCTCTTGACATGCGAGAGTGACAACTATTCTTACTACCTAGATACAAGTTTGGTTTATATTGTCTTGTCTATTGATAATATGTTGTACGTCTCTGGTTCCAGGTAATCCAAGAGATCGACGATATGATGCAAGAGACGCCCTCCTCGGAGGGTGACATACTCGAGTACAACGAGGCGCTCGAGAAAGGCAAAGAAGTGCTGAGCTCGCCCCTCTATGAGGACAGTAAGTTACAACATTTAAAATACAAAGATTGCTTGTGGTTACCACAACGATTTGTGTCATGACTCTGTGGTACCTTTACATCCTGTCTCATCGCTTCTTGAAATAAAATCGCATATTTATAAACCTATGGGACACAAACTAAAAACCTAAATTAAACCTAAACTCTTATAGCTGTCGCAACTTCATTGTATCTAGCGCCTAGATCGTACAAATTTAAGTCAAGGCATTACTACCATATGAATTGCTTACCTTAATTCGTTTAAGGATATTTGAGACAACTATTACAGACGTAAATAGATAAATACTTAAAAACTTCGCAAGAAAAACTGCATGCCTACAAGTAAACTGTAGATTCGATAACATTAGATATCTATTTATGGATAGGATTGCGAACATAGTAAATCTATACTATTGTAGCCTGTAACTATTTCCCAGTTTTCACTGCCGAAACGTAAACATAAAACGCCATATTGTGATCCCTTTTTATCTCTTTAAATTTATTTTAAAATGTAAATAATAAAAATAAAAAATTGCGAATATTTTTTGTTCAAATAACTCCACAACAAACTTCCCTGAATACATAATTGAAAATTCAATTAAATAAGTCTGTACTTTTAAATCTTTAACTCTACTTCAATTAACTCAAAATGTAATTAATAAATTGCAGCTATAATTAGTTACGACAATCTTATTTCAACTAATACGGAATTCTTACAAAACTCAAGTAGTTTTTTATATTTCGAAGTAAGAACAAAATCCTGACAATGTTTAACTCCTGCCTACTTCATATTGAAAGCACGTTTGTAAAAAAACTCAAGTGTCTCGAAGTAACTTTTGTTTGTCTCGAAGTGTACTCGAGGCTTTAAATTAATTAAAACTTTGCAATAAATTACATAAATAAAATGTATATTCTTAAAGAATAAATATGAATTTGAAGATTATATAATCATACAGTTTTGTAAACTCTCCGTCAACAAAACGCACTTTGTTTACATTTTTTATTCATAGGACGTTCAACTCTGTACGTCTGATATTGCAAGATATTGTAATGTAAACAAATCTTAATTTATCGATATATTGTATCGATTAATTTATCGATATATTGTATCGATTAATTTATCGATATATTGTATCGATAAATTTTATCGATATTTCAGACTGTTAGCCTAATTTTTAAACATTATTTATATGGTTATTGTTTTTTGTACGTGTAAATATATTAAAATATTCTGATAAATCTTACCTCTTACTAATATTATAAATACGAATAGATGGACGGATAGATGGATTAATGTTTGTTTGATGAATCTCCACAACGGCTGACCAGATCTTGATGAATTTTGGCATAGATGCAGAACATAGTCTGGAAGAACACATAGGCTACTAATTAAGTTTTATTTTATTTTCAGAACTCCGTCAGCTGTCATTAGCTCAACTGAACGAGATCTTCATGGAACTAGAAGTTCTGATCCGCGAGTTCTCGGAGACATTGATCGCGGAACTGGCGCTGAGAGATGAGCTCGAGTACGAGAAGGAACTGAAGAACACGTTCATATCTCTGCTGCTGGCTGTACAGAACAAGCGCCGGCAGTGCTTCACTGATAGGAAGAAGAGAGCTCTACCGCCGCGCTCGCCCAACCTCAGTGCTAATAATTCTGCGCCTAAGGTTTGTTGGACTATTCATTATCTTAATCAGTCTTTAAGTGTTCCCTTAGTGAATAATGATCAAGTGTTCCATACAGATTCGACTAACAAAAGTTTACTTAAAATCTAACCGTGGATTTTTGAGACCTAATTCTCCGTTTTAAACACATCGTTATCTCTGTTTTGTCAAAAATAATGACAGCGATGACATGTTTTACATAAAGGTTTTGACCTCAGAAACTAATGATTGGTCGGGGTAAGAAAAGCACTTTAGCAATAATATTATATAAACTATTATGTAATTATTTTAGTATTAACTGTTATGTTTCAGTACTTGACGACAGTGATTCCCTTCACGCTGGAGAACGGACCACCGGACAATCAGTCGCTGCAGGTACTCATTAAAAGTAAGTGCATTTTTTTATAAAATTCGGTGATTGAAGTAATTTTTATTTGTAAGGCTCGGTACAGACGTACCACCGATCACAGCCACTCGTTGCCAGCGACAGTTCTCACGATTTTTCATACATTTAGTTAGTACGCGGCGCACACGCGTGCACTCGCTTCAGTATTGTCCTGATACAAATTCATACAGTTGTACCGCGAAGGCCACCTGTAGCCCGTTTATGCCGACCCTTATTTTTAAGGTAAAGTTACCAGAGAAGTTTAATATAGTTATTGATAAATACAATAGAAATTTTTATGTGTTTTTTCCAGTATTAAAAGCAATAAACGAAGACAGTCCCACTGTGCCGACCCTGTTAACGGATTACATCTTGAAGGTGCTTTGTCCGACTTAGGTCGTGACGTCACATCCCTCGTCTACATATTCTAACACATCCACCAAATTTATTCCCATTTCAATAAAATTAAGTATCGCAAAACTAAATGCAACATTTATCTTGTTAGAAAAAAAAACGATTCACAACTTGTCTATGGATTCCGAAAAGATTTAATTATTTTTCATATTTTAATGGTGCTAACTTCAAATATTTTACGTTATTTACAAATAAATTAATATTTTAAAGAGGAGAGGGACATTTAAAAATTTTGTTTTAAAATTATATTGAAAAGATTTTGTTATTTATATAACAATCAAAAAAATTGATAATTAATTGTATTTTAAAATGAACGCGCCCATTGCCATGCTTAAATTAATGTTGTCATATTCCGCACCGTATTTTTCCCGATTATTGTCAATAATGCCGTTTATGTCAATATTGCCATACTGTTATTTATATATTTTTTTTATATTTTAAGTAAAAAAAATCAATTCTTTAATTACTTTTTGCATAAATGAACTGTGATATCGTATTATGGTAGTTTGTTAATTAATGCTTCCTTTTAGGTTTATTATTACATGTTTTTGTTGATAAAAGCAGTTGTGTATTTATTTATTAAGAAAAAAAATATATTTTTACCCATTAAATTGTGTTTCGGTAATTTTGGCATTGTATAATGTAAATATTATTTTCAAACAATATATAACCGGAATTGTATCTTCAGGGTTAAATTTTAGCAAAGCTTAATTCATAGGGTAACACTGAAGCGTTGGCGTGTAAATACTTTGTCGGCTTTGTAGTTGTAGAAAATTATTTCTATATCTATTTTTATTACACTTTTGTCATATTTTATTATTTCAATAATTCGTTACAAAAATAGTAACAATTCTTCTTATGAAATCTTGTCATTTTTTTTGGGAACATCGAATGAAGTTAGTCTTTTTTTATTGGTTAAAGGAATCTTTTATAGTTTTTAATAATATTCACTCATCGAGGGCACCATAAATTAGGTTAAGAATTAAAAAAATATCTCTAGTCGCATTATTTCTCGATCGTAATTTTGTTGTTACAATTCTGACATCAAATTTTATGAGAAAATAAGATAAAATTGAATGATTGTTTGTAAAGCTGTTGTGATTTTTTAAATTTCAAAATGTATCGAGGTTTACATAAATATTATATAATGTACATGTCAAAGCTTGTGTCGCACATTTTAAATTTGTGTAGTAAAACACTTATTTGTGGTTAATACTCAGAGGGCCTATTATGAATATTCGCGAGTTTGTTGTAACGTAATCGACATTACCAAAAATTGTGCAGCGCTTTACCCGGCGTAAGATACACCAACAAATCTCGTACTGATATTTCGACATTTTATCGTTTCGTTACTAAAGCGCGTATCGCAAATATTTGTACTAGGCTCTCAGATCATTCGGTATTTTATCGAGAAAATATCAAGTTTGTATAATTTTAGTTTTAAGTGATATTTATAAATATTTAGTAGTAGGTATTTGTGAAGGCACGCGCACTCTGCGCTGTGGCTTTAGCGTTAGTTGACAAGCTTCTATGTGGACATCCGACTCCTTGTTACATCGAGGAATTGGAATCTGGTCGAAATAAAAGAGCTTGAATAAAAAGTTTTTTATTTTCCTGAACAAGTATTAAAAGCAATATTTGCGGTTAATAAGGAATAAAAAAGATTAGATTTTGTTATTTTTAAATAATTATGAAAGATTATTTTGACCAAACCTAAGTCAAATCAATTGATATAAACAAAAAAACGCTTAACGAGACAACAAACTGATGTAGATCAAATAGTCGTCAAAATGTCATTATTCAGGATTAAACATATAATCAGCTGTTATCGTGTTTACATACAAAAATAACGCAGACAAAGAAATCTTTTATGTGATAACTTGTATTTTATATACAAAATTAAAAACAATCCAAATATTTTTATTATTTAAATCTAACTTACTTAAAACAATTTATTTAACTTTTAAAGGGAAAAATAAAACTGCTAAATTAATTTTGTAGTATATTAAAAAAAATAAGAATAAACTTATAAAAAAATCTTATATAATGAGATAAATAAATAAAATACAGTTCGTTTGCCGTCACGTAAGCACGTGTTTTAATATCGTTATTTACATGTACTGCATAATGAAGTTGTAGAAACTGGTGACGCGAGCAAAGCCAGACGGGAAGCCAAGCTGGCATCCGTTGTTCGCTACAAACGAACTGATGCCGATCTGGAAAGAGAAAAATCGTATCATTAATCTGTACTAGCGGTCGCCCGTGACTCCGTCAGAGAAAAAACTTAATTAGTAGCTTATGTGTTCTTCCAGATTATGTTCTACATCTATGCCAAATTTCATCAAGATCCCTCTAGCCATTCCGGAGATACCTTCAAACAAACATCCATCCATCCAAACATTCGTATTTATAATATTAGTAAAATATAGTTTTATTTTGTTGGCGGACTAAGCAGATCAAATTTTCGTTACATTTCATCGATCGATCGTAAATTTCTAAAATCCATTGCAAATCTAAGGAATTCGTACAATAACTGGAAATGGACATATCCTAAATGTAGGTCTTGTATTAGAGATTCAAAGTAACTGACCAGTATATCACGTCCGTTGTGGTTGACAACAAGCGGGCCGCCGGAGTCACCGCCGCAGATGCCGACACCGCCGGCGCCGCTGGTACAGATGTTGCTCGGCTGAGCGATGGTCCCGAACACAGCTTGGCATTGCCACACTGTGATAACCTGCAGGTTCACGTGACTGACGAACGAGTTTACTGATACACCAGCTTGTTCTGCAAAAATATACACACATCTCATTGAGCAAAAAAAAAGTTTTTTCATATTCTAATTGTTTCCCATGCCCTATGGATCCAAACCCACTGGCAGACACATGGTTACGGCATTTAATGTGTTAATGATGTACGAATAAAACCGAGTAATATCTTAACAAAAGTTATGGAAAGTAAGATTTGATGTAATTTTTGGTTAATTAATATTTTTATTTTCTATGTTCACCACATGTGTGTGGTTACATAATACCTATGACAATTCGAGGAACAATACGCATCGAATAACGCCTGCCTACTTAAAATAGGTTTTATAACAATTGTAAATATAAACAATGTATACTGACGGTCATTGGTCTTGCCGTATCCCGCAGCGACGGCCCACTGTCCGTTGAACTGGTTCCACAGTTCGTTGCTGTTGGGCAGCGCGATCGGCTGGATACTGTCTGAAAATCACGTATTTATTACAACGAGGTAAAAAAAAAACTTTTTTCTAGGAAACTCTCATTTTATCCATGCGCAAAATACCTAGTTTTTTATGGATTTTCAGAATTTTCGTAATTATTTTGATTACGAAATTTCTGAAACACTGTCGTCTATATATTGTGTTGCACTTATAAAAACAATAGGTATATCAAGACTGTAAAAAAAATCACCTGTATATTATGTACTAAGTATAGATAAAACACTTACTAGAGAAAAACACATTAGTAGGTAGCAAGATCATGGCAACATCGTTGAGAAGAGTTCTGGGTACGTATTGTGGGTGCATAATCACATTAGATGTAGCAACCCTGGTGCCTCCGTAGAACAGGTACTGGGAGCCCAGGACTACTACGAACTGGTTGGCTTGCAGCGAGTGGAACCAGCAGTGGGCAGCAGTCACCAGCCGGTTGGAGGAGAGGAGTGAGGAACCACACGCTGAGGTGCCAGGGTGGTCCCAGAAGGTGATCAATAATCCAGCCTATAAAGATTTATAATAAAATTTCAATTTAGCCCAAGTTTTCACTGTAGGTATTAATATTATCTCCCCTATTCTAATTTTTAAAAAAAAGTTTCTATACTTTAAAGTAACCTATGTTTTTTTTCATTTATTTCTCAATCTTATAGATTTACTACTGGTCATTAAGTTCTTTTTAATTATATTTAAAAATAATAAAAAAGCACATGTTTATTAAATAAATCGTCGTTATCTAAACGATATATTTGCACGTGATGATATTAATATTGTACGAACAATAATTGTTATCGCGATATCGTAACTAGAAAGACGATCAATTCGTATTGTATTAGATAGAAACCAGACAAACTAAATTAACGAAGTAATTAAAGTTAATACATTTAAAAATATACCTAATCGTTAGAACATAAGTGAAGACACTTTTTATTTGTACCCTAAAAATCTATTGGAGTGTCTTCATTGATTTACTTTACATATAAAATATTATAGGTTAGGGACGATATTTACATTTAAAAATCACATAAAACATCTATTTTTCATTTTCTATTAAAGCTCAATAGATTACTTTCACACGTATCCAAAGATCGAAAATAGAATACACTATCGAACGTCTCTTAAATACCACTCAATCTAAAGATTTATTCATATCTCTATGGTTAATATTTAAGTAAAAAATATATATTACCAGATAAGGATAGCCATTAACAGGTGCAGCTGCACCACCGACGATTCTAGTTCCAAATGAGTCCCCTGACATCCAAGCATTCTCGGCCTCTTTAATCCTCGATGCAAGAGGAATTCCGACCGATTCATGGTAGTTGTCCCAGGGGAGTGCCACCGGCTGTCTCGCAGCAGCACCACCCAACAAACACAGAGCGAACAGAAGGGGACCCATCTTTGGACTTTCCAACAAAACACTCCATCACAACCTTATATACAAATGTAATATCGATTCAATATGATAAAACAAATCAAAATTATTCGAATCAAATATTTAATCCCAGATTAACTTATCTTATCTGATTAATTACAAGCGTATGATTTCATTATACAATTTCAGATTTGTTTATCACAACGCAAAGTTTCGACTCAAAATAATTATAGATACGATTTATAAAGTTTTAATAGCGATTTGTTTATTATCGTTTAACAAATCAATCGTTCTGTCAATTTCCGTCGCGTTAGCAATTTGTTGTCCGGAAATTGATATGATTTTAACAGCTATCTATTTTTCGGTAGGTAACAAGAAATTACCTACACTAAAAATACCTTCGTTTAAAACAGTGGTTCCCAAACTTATTTTGTCTAGTGCCCACTTTGAGAATAAATATTATTTTAGCGCCCCCCATATTTTCACATATTTAAAAACCACTATAACTTCAAATTAAATTAATTAATTATTGTGACCTATATATGTATATTAAAGGAGAATTCTAAACGAAACTTTTACTATTACCTGCAACTTGAGACCTGCAGCGCCCACAAGGGGGCGTTATCGCCCACTTTGGGAAAGACTGGTTTAAAACCTAATATTTGTCATTGCTTGCAAATTTAATGTTAGGTCGTAAAATGAGTCAAATTTATTTGCAAAGTTTACATAAATAAATCTATTTTTAATAAAAAAAATCATATTTACGATACTTATACGTATTTATTTATAATTTTTTATATTTAATTAATCATACTTATAAACGGTAGCTGTTTTTTTTTTTAATTTTATGACCTGGTAACATAGACCTTTAGGTCATACCGTAGCTGATAAATAAATTTTTCACAGATTAAATTTGTTACAGCTCTAGGACTTAGTCTATGACAATTCCTGTGACGTCACTGATCCACGTCAAGTAGCGCTGGACGCGTGTGAAGACAGAAGGCACGTCATCACTGCAGCCGCCCGCACCAACGAACGAAGCTACGCCGATCTAGTAGTTAATAATACATATAAAAGGTCAACTAAAACTGGTTACTTAGTTCTACGTCTATAAAAATATATGCCCGCATAACTACACACAATACTTACCAAAATAGTTTCTTCAGTTGCGTTGTAAACGATTGTAAAAGGACCTCCATTATCGCCCTGAAAATGTTTAAAATTTATAAATATCCTTAAATTGATTCTCTAATAATCTAAACTTCTTAGAAACGAATATCATCGTTGATGAAATCCAAGGGAAAAGAAGAGAACGAACAATAAATGAAAAATGAAAATTAAAGATCGAATCCACACCACCGCTAAAAACCGTACTATCAGCGCCAAGATGGAGAAAATCAAATAGGCACAAAATACGGTGCCTTATAGCCAGTCCATTTATAGATGTTTATTATACGCACAGATTCGCCAGAGGGCCCACGGTGATAGACCATGGGATATAGATAATCATAGACAATAGACTAACCTTACAAGTCCCGGCCAATCCGCTGTACCCGCAGACAGTGTTGGCCGGTAGCTGGCCGAAATATGACGTGTTGCAGAGCGGGTCCGTCATCACCGTCATCAGCTTCTCACGAAGCGTTGGTGATACGAATGTCACACCTGGATTAGTATTTTCTTTAATTTATGACATTAAGAACAAATTATAAAAAATTGGATATAGCTTAAGCGTCTTTAATAGTTGGTACCTATGGAAACAAATATGTTAGTTTTTGGGTCTGAAGTCACAAAATATGAATAAAATGTACGAAAGATGATATGTGTATGGGATGGAGATATGTGTAAGCTTATCTTACACGTTGTGGACCCTAAATAAGTGACAAAAGGAAAGGGATTTGATATACTATAAATATAGTTAAAAATCCACCTTCCGCGGCTATCCCCCAGCCGGAGGCGATAGCGCCCATGCCCGCGAAGTTGTACGAAGATATCCTCTGGTACGGCAGACGAACTGTGTCTATGGTATCTATAAAATGTCAAAAATTGCAAGCTACAAATAAAAGATGTTGTGTGTCGTTGATCACCTCGGTGTTCCCGCCGCTCGTTTGCCCCCTTCTTTTATAAAAAAAAGATAACCTATATATAATAAATATTGTAAATTAATATTGTGATATGTAATTTTTAGAATCAATGCATGTTTACTTATTTATCTGTGGATTAATTTAATTAATTGTGATAATAAATCCGAAATTTAATCCGTATTGTCGCATACGGTATCGTACGTTCGCGTTGACCAGATAAAATTCTTTGAAATTTTAAATTATTATTGATGTTCTTGATAAATAAAGTTAATCCATTATATTTTAAAAATACTTTTGGCGATTTGTTTTTGTTTTTATTTGAAGAAGAATCTAGAATATTCGAGTCATATCGAATCTCGAGAAACTTAATATTTAAAAAAAATGCTCAATATTTTTCTTATTTTTTTCTTTAGTAAAAAAGCAAAAAGATTAATAATATGAATGTCCAATAATATGCCATGTTGAAGAAAAGAAATACCATAGTAAACACAATATTTTTATTCGATTTTGTTAAATCCACGCGAACGGAGTCACGGGCGACAGCTAGTACATTATAATAAAACCAGTCACCAGTTAGTTGTATAGTGTTGGCGAGCTTCAGAAGTGCGATGTCGTTAGTGAAGGTGTCAGGCTCGAAGTCTGGATGAGGTACAACTTCTGCCACGTTGACAATGCGACGTCCGTTCTCGTAGCGGTCGTACAGAGAGTGTGCGCCGAGTACCGCCTGCAGTACGTAGGATTGAGAGCCTTAACACTTGTGTCTTAAATATCAATTTTGAATATTGTTAACGATGTAGTAGGAAGTATTACTTTGTTTATTTTTTGTATTTTGAAAATAGAACTTGAGGACGCCAAGTTTTTCCTCAGCAACAACCCTTTGGCTTTTTAGAAATATCCTCATTGTGACTTACTGAACGTATTGTCTCAGTTAAGAACCCAACCCATAGTCGACGTAGTCGCGCGCCGCAGCTAGTATTTAATGTGACATATGATCCGCTATCTACCTGTACATTGTCGACTTGTTGGTTGTTGTGGAAGCAGCAATGCGCGGCGGTGAGCACCCAGTCAGCGTGTACCAACGCGCCGCCGCAGAAGCCTTGCTCACCATTCACACCGACACGCAACAACAGAGCTACCTACGCCACGTTCAATTGTTTAATATCACCACTTGTATGATACATAGAGACTCGAATTCAATGGATATAAGACATACCAACAAACATATCTAAAACGATTTAAACTTTATAGGTCTGTAATCACAGACTAACTAAAGACTAGACCTGATTGTATTATCAATTTAAACAAAAACATTGTCATTCCGGGAAAATGTAAATATAATTTCGCACTTTTTATTATTTTTAGAGTTTAGATCTTATTATACTGTTTCTGAATTTTCTATCTATCTATCTACGAATATTCTTTCCCAATCTTAAAGACTCTTCTCTTGCGTGCTCTACATTTCTTATGATTATTTCGTTTTCTACACACACCACATACGTTTTTTACTCAGTCACTTATTTCTTACCAATATTATAAAGGAAAGTTTGAATATACGAATGCATGGATAGATGTTTGTCATTACGTATATCCAGAACAGCTAATCGGATCTCGCTGAAATTTGACCTAGATGTAGAACAGTCTCGTAGAAAACATAGCCTTCTTACTCAGATTTTTTATAATAATACCGCACGGAAGAAGTCACGGGCTTGTAACAATTTGACTTACCTGAAAGGGTCTGGAATTAGCTTCACTTATACCGCCGCCAATCATCCTTGCATTTTTGTTCCTAACACAATTTCCTTCGGCACAATCGTCTGTTGCACACAAAGTTACTAATAAAGAAAATAACACAAACTTTGTAAACATTTTAATAAACTCAACAGGTTTAGTTAAAGAACACGTTCACTGTAAGTGAATGAAATATCTAAAAGTTTGGTAAGAGTGTGAGAAATTTCTTTTATCTTGATTTGTGATAATATTATCGATTATCTATACAGGTAAATGGTACAAGTAACGTACGTCTTCTCCGTGTAGATGGATAAAGTTTTAGATAAAAAACATTAAGTGGGTATGTGAAATTATTTATCACAATTCAGACTCGTTATTTTTAAATATCGATTTTTTGCAACCAACCAGTATCAATGCAATATTGTAACTTTATTATCTATAATTTATTTTATATTGCACATCTATGTTCAGCAATTTATTAAAAAAAAAATTGTGATTGTTCAGAACGATATTACATTTCACATTTGATAAGTCCCACCTAGATGTAGACATCTTTTAAGATGTCAAAGTACAAATTTATACGAGATTATAGCTCCGATTTGATCTCAAATGCCGAAGTTTATACCTAATTTTTATTACTATAACTGGATTATTACATTTGTCTAATGACAAGATTTTATCTAGAACCCAAATGACCTATTACGATTTTTCATTTAAGGGTAAAATAAAAACACAAGCATATTTGAAAACATCATTTATTATATTTTCCTCAAAAAAGTATTTTTTTAAATAAAAATATTTAAACATAGGCATATATACGCGATGAAAAGCAATGCGGTGGGATAAAGATGTTTAGTAAATCCAAATCTCCGGGAAAGCACTAGGCGCTAGGTCCCGGCAGAGGGGGAGGGGCAGAGGGAGAGGGGGAGGGGGGGCCACCGCACGCAAACGCGTTCTATACAATAAAAATACGTTAAACGAACTAAAAATGTGTGATCGTTAAATCTAATAAAAGTGAACTTTTAGTCAAAAAATGGATATTTGGCTAACCTTGAACTAAAGTGGTCTATGGAACAGAATAAAAAAAAATCAGATAACAAACGAAATGCATCCGAAGTCGTTATGTATTAAAAAAATAGGATAGATATAGCATGGATTTATCTTTTTTATGTTCAAAGATAGATGGATGTAGCCCAAAAAGGTTACATAGACCACTTTAGTTCCAGATTAGCTATTTAATACTTAAAAAAATTAAAATCTATGAAAAATATATTGGCAGTAAAAAGTAAAAGGATTGTAATACATCGTATAAAGAGTTATCGAAGCGTAGAGGAGGCTATGAAGCATTACTTTATTCAAAAGCACTCTGAAATCGCCGTCCGAACTCTACACACTATAATGTTCAATCTAAAGGAGAAATTTTTATGATAAAAATTTATTTAAATGCGACATTTTTAAACGAAAGGCAACTTCAGAGTGCGAGAAAGATATTATATAAGAAATTAATACTAAATACAATTACGTAGGTCAAATTACAAATGTCAGTATTTCACTCCGTCAGAGGCGATGTCAATAAGGTCACTGGATAAATGCGGTTATATCTCGTGTATGCTCGGCTAAGACTCGACTCTTTCAGATATTTTGGTCGATTGTTAATTAAAACATCTAGTCGGATACATTATAAGGTTGAACGTCATACATTTCTAGTTCAAATGAATTTACATTTTTTTTTAATTCTATGTCAATTACATACATATATATGTATACATATATATTTATAAATAATTATACGTATATAATATCAATCTGAATTTAAACGTTAAAACTCGTCTCATTCATAAATAGCATCGCATTTAAAATGTTAAAATATGTACTTTATAATTTTTTAAATTTAATTTAATATTAATTTAATAATGAAAAGAATATTTTCAAAGTCACAACAACTACACGTAGGGGGCGGGGGGCGGGGTCGGGGGCGTGGTTGTGCGCACGCGCACGCACAATAAATACAAGGGGGCGGGGGGCGGGGGGGAATCAGACACACAAAACGTGGAACAGTCTTAAATAACGTTACATTTGTACGCAACAAAAATAATATAATAACAATATGTGTTCGAGTGAAGGCGGCCGCTGGGACACAATTTCGTCATTAGCAAAGCTTACTGCGGCAAGCGTCGTGAGAAATGTACGCCGCCCGGCGCCCGCTGCTGCGGCGCGCGGCACGGCGCCTAATGCGAAACGTGGCGGCGCCCGCTCAGCTGCACACATCAAACACGCCGCAGTTACACACACGTGTCATCATCATCATATCATCATCATCATCATCATCATCATCATCATTAAGTAGGCCTTATCCAATGCCTCTATATGCCTGTATCTCCAGAACAGCTTGATGGATCTCGATGAAATTTGGCATCGATATAGGACATGGCATGGAAGAACATATAGACTACTAAATTACTTTAGTTCGCGCGAACGAAGTCGCAGGCGACAACTAGTGCTGAAAATACACAACATAGATAAAACAGTCGGTCATTGATTAAGTTAAAACGACTCATAAATGTAAAAAGTAGAAATTCCTGGCGATTTTGTCCTAAGATAAATACCTAATTTACTAGAATAATGCAAATAGCAAAGTAATAAATCTAGATTATGTTCCTTAACCGATAACCGACTATAGGCCCAGATATTGTTAGTAAACATTAACAATAGTAAAAAAAACGTTCATTAATCAAACGTATTAATATAAAAAAAAATCACTTGTTAATCACCAAAAAGTATAAAAAATCAGAATGTAAAATATCATAATAGGCCTTGGATTTATTTTCTTCAAATTAAATTCTTCAATAAGAAAAGACAGACAGTGGTTATTTTCTGTATTTTATATAAAAAAAAACTATTGCAGTAATTGCAACAGGCAGAAAAAGGTCTTTTCCGCTTCAAAAGTCCAACAATTGAATAATGCTTGCATATTTTCTTATTGAAATAAGAAAATTGAGCATCAACAAATATTAAAAACAAAAGAAGAAATTAACCAAGTCACCAAACGCGTTTCTTGTAGAAACAGTACAAAACATATTGTTTCTCTTTTCTTTAAGCAATATGAGAGAGATGACAATATGTTTTTATTCATGTCTTAATAATGAAAATCTATAATTTAGCATGACAAACAATTTAAGCATGATTAAAAGGCTTCAAACTGTCATGCAAGTTGATAAAGAAATGCAAGCTTTAATGTCATATCGAAACAAGTAGAACACGAAAATACGTAAAGGATTAACGAAAAAAAAAAACCAACATCGAACAAATGTAAAACACACATAAATCCAAAAAGATATGTGTAAAGAGTATATAAAAAGAAAATATAATGAAAATTTTTCTTATATAAATAAGAATAATAAGTATATATTTATCTGTATTAAAATAGTAACGTTTAATAAAAAAATAAATAAAATTCTTAAGTGTTAAAAACTTTAACATATGTAACTTTGATACAAACAAAAATAAAAATAAATTATCTAATCTGTAATCCATTAATCAAAAATTGTATTTTTGATTTAATTGTCGCGTACAGATTTGAAGACTTAACTGATAAAAATATAATACAAGTGTAAAAATAACTTATGTACAAATAAAAACTATATAGTATATTCTATATGTCACATAATGGCAACACTAAAAATTGACATTGATCATATTAAACATGCAATATCTCATGCAATCATGCAACTTTCATGCATTATTATGATTGTATGTAAAATGATGAAGCAAATGAATGAATAAGTTTATACACTTTAATACTAAATATTTGAACATCTTGAGACAAAATAAACGACATAAAAAAATACTAAAATACACATTCAAATAAAATTTAACTTTATAAATTTGAATTAAAAAAAGAATAGAAAGGGATATGATTAAATAGTTACAAAGATACTGTAATCACGGATCATAATCCTAATTATGGTCCTGGACCATAGAATATACATTCGTAACTATGAAAAAGAAGTAGAAAAACTGATAACATCAAAAGTGATTTGGTGAAAAAGAGATAGAGACAAAGACAGATAAATAAAAGAGAAAGAAGAAAAAGAAATCCAGATAGTTTGAAGAAGGGGTGGGGTTGGGGGTGGGGGTGTAAGAGTATAAACTGACTTGCGCATGCAATGGTCTAGAGCTCTAGGGTGAGTAGAAGAATGTGAGCGTTTGCACTGACTTCTTCTTGAGCGTGAAGAAGGAGCGGCGCTTGGGCTCGGCGGAGGGCGCGGGCAGCGTGTGCGAGCGCGGCGCGGGCGCGGCCAGGCGGGCCGCCAGCGCGCCCAGCCACGCCCCCATCTCCGCCTCGTCGTGCGCCTGCAGCAGGAACTCCGCGCCGCTGCCCAGCCTGCGAGTACATGTACATGTATTACTTGCATGTCACTTCAATCACAACAAGTGTAACAGGTCAATTGTAATGACGAAAAATCTCAATTTTTTAACAAAATTGCTGAAGATTCGACGAGGTGGATGTACGTGTGTGTATCAGCTGACCTGAGCCGGAAGACGTGCTTCTTCTTGGTGTAGTTGGCGGCGACCTCTACGACTGCGCCGGTGAGGTCGAGCGGCGGCTCCCCGCGCCACGTCTGCTCGGGCGCCGCGCGGAACGACTTCTGGTCCTTGTAGAACGACATGCGCCCGTCTTTCGCCACCGCGTACACCTTGTCCCATGATCTGACAACGAACAAAAATATATATACTACAAAAAAACTGACTTTTCATGGTAATATCAACTAATTTTTACTTTTATAAAGGTCAGACCAAAAATAAAACCTTTAATAAGGTACTTGAAATTTTGATCAAATTCTATGTATTATTCAGTGTTCTGACCTGTTAGAAGCGCGCTTGGTGCCAGACTCCCATTCGTGTTTTCGCATCAGGGTGCCCTCGAAGCCTTCATCTTCACCGGCGGGGCTTGCACCCTCTGTACATCACCCTCACAATGTAACATCATATACAAACATTTGAAGCCAATAACCGGTGATAAAGCTACATGATAAAAGTGCAATTATAGAGAGACCATTTCTTAATACATTCAGAATAAGGCATGAAAAGTACACACTTAAAAAAAAAGAAATGGACTCTTTTTACTTAACTACATTAAAAATAAATGTAAATAAAACGATCTTATTTAAATGATATGATTGAATGTCACGTATGATAGGTTTGATATATTTAGTTACTCTCCATATGATATATGAATGTGTATGGGCCTTAACCTTTTTGTAGAATATTCGTTCAAGTATTGGGATACTTGTACATGCGCAGACAACACAATAGCACACTGAAAGCAAACACTGGTCACTTCATTCGCTAAATCTGACTTACATCATTGTTGCTGATGGAATGTTAAAAATTATTATAACTAAATAGATAATGGCAAGTAATTCGATTTATAATTACCCATTTTTTTTATTCCTAAAGAAATCGTTATATAGTTGTTGATGCTTCAATTTCTGACTTTTAAAGGAATAACATACTTAAAATAATTTCAAATAGAAATCATAGTAAAAAAACTATTTTTGTTACCTTTGGTTTCTGAGATCAAAATCTCAGTATAAAACATATCATCATCCCTGTCATTATCTTTGATAAAACTGAGATAACAATATATTTTAGACGGTGATCAGATCTCAGAAACCCATGGTAAGAAGACTTACTTTTCTCTATCAATGAATTTAACTGAACTGAATTAAGAGATTTGTTTTTTTTTTCACTCAATGCAATAGCCACAGTTCCATCGGCATCAATAGTACCAGGGGGTGGGGGAGGAGGGTACCTTCGTCGTCGCTGTGATGGGCTCCTGCGAGCAGCTTCTTAGCGGTGCGCCACCGGAAGCTGCGGAACGGAGACTTGCTGCGCGACCGCGTCTTCGTCTTACCGGATGTCGACGGCGTAGCCGGGGTGGAGCTCGACCCGCCCGCTGCACCCGACACTCCTCCAAGGGGGCGGGGCGATTGGGAGAGGGCGGGGTAATGAGGCAAGGGATGGACAATGGTGTAACGAACGGTAGAAAATTATGTAATTGAAGGATATTTTCCAATGAACAATAGAATGATGACGCCACGATGGCAAAATAATTGGTCGTTGATGATTTTAAAAGATTCAATAGGGTACGGATATGGCGAGGTGGCGGGGTAAGGGGTAGGAATAAAAAAAAATAAAAAACTTCAAAGCAACATAAAAACAAACTGCGCACGTAAAAAACAAAAGCATCGACATGCTAATTCTTATCTCTACATTTTTTTTTATAATAATAACGAAAATGGCAGGTAAACACATGGATATTAATGAGTTAACATGCAACTCATGTTTAATGATTAAATTATTAACACACCTGTTTAGTAGAAACGGTGTAAATGTTAAGTCGAAATGTGATTCAATCTGTTGTTTTTAAAAACTAGAATACGTAGATAGTAAATTACCTCAAAACATAGTACTTAAAATTAACCAATGACTAGAACATTATCAGAGACGAAACCTCTTTCTATAAATAATCAATAACTGATTCACGTGTCGACTCAACAAGAAACCGTATCAAGTTAACTACGTATTGGTATACTTACTGGAGAGTCGTGCAGGTTTAGCGGGCGTCGGTTTCGACGTGGAGGGGCGGGGAAGGTCCTGGGCGGGCAGAGGCGAAGGCGTGGGCGTGGGCGAGGGCGGGGCCTCGGGTTCGGGGGCGGGGCTACTGGCGTCTGCATGCGTACATCTACGTGCTAGGTTACGTCTAAACACTACGTGCATACATGCTACGTTACTTGCTACATGCTACGACTATCCATGCGTAACTCGAAATTACCAAAACACACTAATGTCACAATTTTTGGCATATTTTCATTGCATCCAAAAAATTATTACGCATAGATAGTTTTATCATTACTTGATAGTACTAAACAAATATATTATTAGAGTATTGACTTGTCTACTAAAGATATTTTTTTAAATTTTAAAATCCTATAAATCTTTGGTTGTCGCTTAATATTTGAACAAGTGATAAAATGTTACTTGGGAGTGTTTTAACTGCGATTTAGTAATGTGATTTCGGAGTTACATTTTTCATGTTACTGACAATTATTTTATCTAGATTATAGATCTTTAATATTCCCCAGTTGAACTACACTGATATATTAAGCATTGCCCCGTGTTAGTCAATGACATGGATATTAAAAGTGTCAGCAAAATAAACGGTGAAGCCATGAACACATACATATAAAAATACATAATTATATAGTCATGCAACAAAGAAAACGTATATACACAGACAAGAAACTCAAATAGGAACCTACCTTTATGCAGAGAGCGTTGAAAGAAGATTTGTAGCTTGACTCACATTTTGTTGAGTTTTTAGCTTCGAATTAAAGTTGAATGATCCAGTTATTGTTTAGACTTGACTTAGAATTTTTTCTTCCACTTATTAATTAAACTTTTTATAAATTCTTTGGCCAAGTCCAAACTTAAAAGAGATTAAGCATGTGCTTATCGAAGTATCCCAAAGACAGAGACAGTGTAGACAGACAGTATAGACAAGAATATATCAAACCTTCACCGTGATTAGCTTTATATATTTTGTACAAAGAAGTAATATATATATAAATTACATAGGTGATATAGCCAGACATTTGAATATGACTGCGAGTGATTCTTCACAAGATTGGGTATAAAATATGAATAGAAAATATATGATTTTATACCCAAACGTTAAATAAAATGGAATGAATGATAAATCCGTTGGTAAGGGACACCTTCACCTATGTAAATGTAAATAAATGTGAATCGTGTAATACTGAAATCGTGCAACGATAAATAAAATCAGTGCAATACGTCCCCGACTACGTATAATCCTACAAAAATAAAAACAACCTAATCCTCCAAAGCTTACGAGGTGTGTAAAAAAAACAAAATTAGCCAAGTGTAGGCGTTACGTCAGAGCGCGGTGTTACCCGACTAAATGAAGACGACACCCCCAATAACTACGGTAAGAAAGCTCATGCGCACAGCCGGGTATCTCAACATCGGCAGTATAATAAGCGCTCTGGTTACCTGGCTGGGAATGCGGTCGCTCTTGGGCCTTCTCAGCCGCTTTAGTGGACGTTCTCCTTACGACTACGCGAGTGCATGTGTGGACAACACATCGGTCAGTAACGCCCCTCTATCACACGCCCTCGAGCACAACAAACGAAATACAACCAACGTACCCTCGGAAATACCCAATTTTGAAAACACAATATCCACTTAGCACATTCCATTTATCTGTGTAGTGAAATCAGTGGTTTTAAATTTACTTTTATTTCCTTCAGTTCGTACGTTCGTTTGTCGGCTGAGTAAGCAAAATATATTTTCTTAAATAAACATGTAAAGCGGCAAGCGATGCCGTAAGACCTTTCCTCTCTATCGCTGTGCGAAGTGCTAAGTCTTTGTTCATATATTTGTCCTCACAGTTTTGTTGTACGTAAATATATTTAGTTTTTTATGTTACGCAATCCGCAAGCAATACACCGAATTTTCGGTGAAATTTTAATAAGAAATATTTGTTATAATTACTTAATATTGTATAGAAACGTTTTACAGTGCTAAAGTAGGTATTCAAGACATGCCAGTGAGGTACAAACTGTGAGTTACGAGTGAAGTTAATTATTAAATAAAAATTATGTGGGTTCGAAACATTGCAATCATAACAATGTAAATCAAATTAGTACTAGTAACTACACTAAATCTTTCTTTGTAACTGGAGGGGATAATTACAAATGTTTAAGACACGGACTCTGAGTAAAGGTAAAAATTAACTTAAGATTAATTCATTAAATTAGTGTTTAATGCAAACCGGACAATAGACAAGTTTCAATCAAAATATTTTAATAAAAAATTTTTTTAACTATTAACTATTTTTTTAAGTACATTAAATACTTTGCGATCATCAAACTTGACCCTTTTACCGATGGTTTTGAAACCAAAATCTTTATATAAAATATATCGTCATCCCTGTCATTATCTTTGACAAAACAGACATAACTATATGCTTTAAACGGAGATCTTGGTTTCAGAATCCCACGGTAAACAAGTTACAAATTTAATGCCAAGTTTGGAATGCTTAGTTTAAACAAGTTGTAGAGAATTGTAATTTAAAACATGTATCCAAAGACAATGAACTTGTCTATTGTTCCGGTGAGTTATGTTGTGTCGTGTTTGTTGTGTTGTGGTGCTGATGTCCTCACCATGAGGTTGTGGTGCGTCCACAGTTTCTGCAGCGCGCTGCTGCGCCTCCTGCTCAGCACGAGCAGCCTCAGCCGCGGCGGCAGCTTCGCGCTCCAGCCGCTCGCGCTCCGCCGCCTCCGCCGCCTCCTGACGTCGCTTCATCTCCTTCACTTCGAACTGCATCATAACATATATGTCATACATCTCACAAAGGCAACATATATATACATAGTAAACTTTTTGTATGAGATTCTACAAATTGTCTTGGACCATAATGTCAATGTGTTTATTAGTTGTACTGTGGATTTCCGAGACCAATATCCCCGTTTAAAAATACTGTTGTCTCTCCTTTGTCAAAGATAATGACAGAGATGCCAAGATGTTTTATGCGGAGATTTTAGTCTCAGAAACCAATGTTAACGCACTATACACCTTACACTTAGTGTATACATTGAAGTCTATGACCACGAGTTCTCTCGTTTGAAATTTAAATGACAAAAATATGAAATATTGATCAACTATTAAAACGTTAAAACAACCTAAAACACATCTGATATATGGTGTTACATCTTTCTTATAATTTTAAATAACGTTTTTTTATTTAAATGTATCCAATTCCTATTTTTAAATAAATGGTGTTTCTAAATGAAGAATGTACTTCAAAAACACGTGTTTGTTGCGCGAAAACAAAACAGAGAAAAACACTTATGTCAAGTACAACTGTAACTCCTTTGTATTTATTTAGATATCGAAAATTATAAACATAAAGCTTTTATTAGATAGCATTAAACATATTAATTTACAAGTACTAGATTTATATCAGAAAAACACTTATTATCAGGAAGTTTTTGTAATTTCATGCAATTGTTATAGGAGTATTTATTATTAGGTTAGCAAATCATAGAAGCTGATTCTGGAACATTCTGTGTATGTCTCAGGTTAAATTTAAAAACAAATTTCAATACACAATATAGTAATTCGTTACTTTATTATAATAAATAAATGTATACTTGAAAATAGCTGAAAATAAATATACAATTTGGAATAGATCATTACATTTCAACTGTTCCTTTACCCATCGCCTTTCACCGTTGATTTCTGAGGCCATAATCTCTGTATAAAACATATCATCATCCGTGTTATTGTCTTTGACAACAGAGACGACAATATGTTTTAAAGGGGAGATTTCGGTCTCAGAAACCCACTATCAGTATATTAATAATTGTTAGTCGTACTATTCAAAGCTTTTCATGCATCACATGCAAAATACCAACAACCAAACTTACACAATCCAAGTAGTTATAGTACCATGCACCCTCCGGGTAAAGAAGTTTCCTCGTTTGGAAGAGGAGCAACAGGGAAGAGGACAAAGGAATACGCTTTATTTCCCTCGGTAAGTCGTTTACAGTTTTACTATGAGAACTCAGCCCCGGCAATGATAGCACGGCAATATCACTCTTATCACTATCATCAGAAAGTCTAATTTTCTTCGATATCTTACTCATTATACGTTTAATGCTACCAGATTTAGAAGATGCCGTACTATTATGTCTGATCAAAGACACATTAGGATATACTAATTGATAGGATAATCTCTCCCAGAGTATAAAATCTATACACGATAATCGAACATCGGGTATTTCATGTGTGGTAGGATATTCAAAGAAAACTGAGCTATATATATCTGGAGATAGAGGTGATTTTAGTGGTGTCATCGGTGGACTACTCATTTCAGATATCGTAGATAGACTATTATTAGTAACAACTGACCATAGGAACGAGTCGTTCTTAGACGCCTCGTTGTTTTGATAGTTCACTTGCAATTTTAGCTTCAATTTTTCAGATATTTGATATTTTCCTGTGTTTCTGATAATATCTTCGACCACCTCGCCTACTGGCCGTTCGTTACTGGGCGCTATCTCGAGGGTTTGTATCTGTGTGTTCTTGTGGGAGACAGGAGGAGGTAGATATAGGAAGGTGGATTCGTCACATTTATCCCAAGGTCGTGCACTGGGCCACAGTGTCGCCTCTTTCAGTTCAAGCTGAGTGTTGAATTAGAAAAAAATATTAGATAATATCAAATCAAACAATAACCACCAAGCAATATGTGCATAGCTAATCCATCTAATTGTGCTGTACTACAAAGCGTACTAGACTGAAATATTGAAGCAGTAAAGTCAACATTAAAAGAGTATTCAATAATTCCATTTTTTTTTATTACTAATGACAAATCTACGTGAAAACTTGCAAATGTGTTGCAAGTAAAAATAATTACTGCATCAAAATATCGATTTTTCATAATTATGTTTGTAACACCCTTGTATTGCATGCGGACTGTACAGTCAGCTGCATAAATATGTATACATTTACAAAACTTTAGAAACTTCGTTTTCAAAAGTACGAAATCTCGTATTTGTTATTAGAACATATCATAATCGGAATTATACTAACGAACATGTACGTACATATTCTTGTAACGGAAGGCGTAAACAAGTTTTTATGAATGTATACATATTTATGCAGCTGACTGTACCCTGTACCATGTGGAGCGGCAAGCAGACAAGCTGTGTCGACTTACGGTGGTGAGGCGCTGGAGGGCAGAGAAGCGGTCCTCCTGGGCGGCGGCGGACTTCTCGAAGGCCTCGTGCTTCTTGATGAGGCTCTCCACCTCGTCGATGGTGTGTCCGAGCTCCTGCGACATCAGGTAGGGCTCCTGCGCGATCAGCCATGCCTCCGCCACCGCCGCGTCGCGCGCGAACTGGTACACCTCCAGAACTGCACACGTACATAACATGCCGTCATTCAAATTATTTTTTTAATATTATTAATACAAAGTTCCTATCCGAAAATACTGAAATGTTATTTCGGCAGCTTACAACCTAATGACTACAGGAAAATTTAGTAATAAATTCAATCCAAAGCTCTGGTATCTTAAAAGATATACTTAAGGAATTATTCGGCCACACTCAGTCTGTAATTGGTCGCTAAGGGAGATCGTTTGTGTATATTAAAAAAAAATTAAACGAGTCTTGCGTCATTAATCGTGGTTTTGTGAGACCAAAATCCCTGTAAATTTTTCACTCAGAATTTAAGTCTCAGAAACCAACGTTAAGAGCAACGGCATAGACCATAACCAGTACTATCAAAGTAAATAAGAATAATAGTATTAGCAGTAGTACTAACTGAGCTGGAGGTTCTCCCAGCGCTCCTCCCAGCGGCGCAGCAGGGCGTTGCGCTGGTTGTTGAGCTGCTGCAGCTTGTCCTTGATGTCTGCAGCGGCGTAGTGCTGGCGGCCCAGCAGCTCGCGCCCCAGAGATATGCACGCCGCGAAGTTGTCCTCGCGGGTCTCGATCTCCGCCTTCAGCGACTGGTGGTTGTTCATCAGCAGCTCTACACCGCTAACGTCTCTGGAATACAATCAAAATGCAAGAGGTTGCTAAAGTACAAGTTTTTTTTTAGGTTTAAGGGAATAATAATTGGACTAGTGCTTGTAAGAATACAAACAACTAAGCAACTGTGTTTGTAGTGTTAACGTAATCCTAAGTACATCTATCTCAACTAATGCCGAAATTATCTCAATCTCAAAGTTAAAATAAAAGTTTAAGTTGTGTGTCTATTTTTTTATTTATTACAGGTACACGTTAATCTTACGATAACACAATGTCCCACAAAACTGTATCTTGGATCTTAACAGATTAATTTGTAATTAGAGTAATAACATATTTATTTAGAATAGCTGACCTTGGTTTCTCTCCGGTGTTCATCTGTCGCACGACGTCGTCCATCCAGAGCGCGAGTGTCCGCACCTGGCTGAGGAAGCGGTAGAGGTCGTCCGCGTCCTCCAGCTTGGCGCGTCTCGCGGCGCACGCGGCCTGCAGCGCCGCCCACGCCTCGCGCACCTCCGCCTCGCGCCGCGTTATCTCCAGCGCCTTGTCGCCCGCGTACGACGCGCCCAGCCGCGAGCACTCGCTGCTGATCGCCTCCACCTACACACAAACACCAAACACCTTCACTATGCACAAATGTACACCCACAAACTATCCGTAATCACCCGTAATACCTAATGGTCAATTTGCCCATAAGATCAATGTTCAAGGCTAGAATTAGATATTAGAATTATGGTGAGGCACAGTTATGATGAGTTGCAGGATATGTGCAGTGACCTGTTGCTGCAGCGTGCTGAGGTCCTGCATGAAGTTGTGGTGCTTGCGCTGCAGCGCGCCCACGCTGATGGCATCGCGGCCCAGCTCGTCGCTGACGCCGCGTGCCTTCTCGCTGACGCGTTGCAGAGTGTCCTTGCAGTCGTGGAAGTACTTGTGTAGTTCCCGCGACGCCGCCAACATCTGCAAATACATACCGCAACGACAAGTAAGACAATAGCTTTCTAACAAATTTTACGTTTATCAATTAAAAATGGCTTGCTGCCGAAAATTTCAACTTTTATGAGTTTGATTTTTACAGGTTGTCAAAATGTTCGACCTGTGTTCTGGTCTCGATGAGCTCGAGCAGGTCCTGCCAGGTCTCCTTGAGGCCCTCCTTCCACTGCGCGATAGTGGCGTTGTCCGAGTGGCCCATGGCTATCATCTGGTCGGCGATGCGCTCCGCAGTGGCCACACGTTCTGAACCCACAGCTTGCGTTTCGCGCGCAAACTCCTTGAACCGCTCCCATAGTAACTGTTACAGAAGAT
Organism: Papilio xuthus; assembly: GCF_000836235.2. Lineage (NCBI taxonomy): Eukaryota > Metazoa > Arthropoda > Insecta > Lepidoptera > Papilionidae > Papilio > Papilio xuthus. Next base: position 2,270,268 of record NW_013531711.1, on the reverse strand, counting down.
TATACATTATTAATTAATTTACTTTAATATGTGAAAATGGCCATCAAAATCAATGTGAGACTCACGGTAACGTGGTCGTAGTCCTGTCCGAGCTCTTGCGAGCTGGCGACGAGCTCGCGCTCGGTGATCCACTGCTCGAGGTCGTCCACCTCGCGCGACAGCTGGAACAGGCGCAGCGCCTCGTCCAGCTTGGCGCGCCGCTCGCCCGCCAGGTCCTTCAGCCCCGCGTACAGCTTGTCCACCTGCGACTGCTTCACAGAGATCTGCTCGCTGCACACAAACACATACATACAAATATTACAAATAAATATATAAACTAATGGTGAATCTTTCTTATAAAAGACTCAACAACCGCATAAGGTTATATCTCAGAATATTAGGATATGTTTTCTAAATGCAGCATGTTTTTAAGTAAGTTTAAATGTGAAACAAGGAAATAATGACTTTTTTGTCTTGTAATTACTGAATAACAAAAAGGCTAACTCGGGATACCTGAGCGGGTGTTCTTCGCTTGTGAGCTGGCGCACGGTCTCGCCGAGCTGCCGGATGGTCTGCGCATAGTCGTCGACTGCTTGCTCCAGGATCTCGTGCTTCTTCATTAGGTTCTGTGCCGAGATCTCGTCCTTGCCGCGGTCCTCCACCATCATGTATAACTCTTGCTCGCTCATCCAAGCCTCCGCCTCATTCGCATCGAACAGGTACTGCTGTGCCTTCTCCCATTGTGACAAGTTGTTCTTACGGTTTTCGATGGCATCTACAATTATTTTTTTATATTAATTTACTTCATACATTCGATAATAATAAATTAAAGTAAAAGAATATTAGTGATTGTTACCTTTAAGTTCTTGCCACCGCGCAGTCAACTCATCAATAAGCTGCTTGAACTCGGGGGCCGCCTCGTGCTCCTCGTCAATTAGCTTCTGTCCATTGGAAATGACGGTCAGTATCCTGGGCTCGTGGTTGTCCGTCTCCGTCTTGAGAGACTGGTTCTTCTTCTGCAGCATCTGTACGTTGAACAGCGAGTTGCCGTAGTCCGAGTTCGTAGCCAGAGGCATCTTCTCGTGGATCCATAACTTCTCATCCTCGACGTCGCGACGGAACTGGAATGCTTCCTTCTTCTTGGCCAGTTGTCTTTGACGCTCCAGTAGCGGAGCTTTGAGCTGCTCGAATCTTTGTTCCACGGTCTTCTTCTTCTCCTTGATCTCCTCCATCTTGTCGGGGACGGTCTTCTGCAGGTACTCTGCCTGGGTCTCCAGCTCGGTGACCTGCTTCGCCTTGACGGCCATCTGAGTCTCGATCATCTGTTGCTTCTGCATGAGAATGTTGACAGACGTCAGATCAGTGCCGGTGTCGGTGTTCTCGATCTGCTTCTCCAGTTCGTTCATCCAGGAGTCGATGTCGTCGCAGGTCTGGTGCAGGAGCACCTCGCGGTTGGCGTCGAACAGCCGCTCGCCCTTCTCTTTGGTCGACGTCTGAAGATTCTCGAACTGGTCTTGCAGCTCGTGCATCTTCGGAGAAATAACTTCAACGAACTCGGGCTTCTGTTTCATAAGTTCTTCGGCCGCGTTTTGCACCGCGAACAGGCGCTCCTTGTTGGCCGCGATCTCCGCCTCGAAGGCTTGATGGCGAGTCCACTTGGAGTGGATCGTCTTTGCCGAGCGGTAGGTGTCGTCCTGCGCCGTGAGATTCTTCTCCTGCACCCATTCTCCGAGCTCGTCGCAGTCCTGGAGGAACTGGTGTAGCTGCAGCTGGTCTTGCAGCTTCTCCATCTGCTGCAGAGCCTTCTCCCTATTAGCACTGCGCCTGGAATCGATGTTCTCGGCCTTGCGCTGAATCTTGTCCGCATCGAAGTGTCTCTCCTCGACGAGGCGGTTTGCGAACTGGACGACAGAATTGATCTTGTCGTCGTTGGCTTCCATCGTGGTGAGGAATGCTTCATGTTCTTTGATCATGTTCTCGGCCTGTTCCAAGTTGGTCGGCGGCTCAGTCTTGGCTAGTCTGTATCATTTGAAAGATTATTAAGATCACTTCACATTGACACTGAATGTTAGTATTAGTATTAGTTTCACGCGCAGTAATATGTGTGTACCTGTGCTCCTGGTGCGCGAGCAGCACCTCCGCCTGGCGGGCGTCACGCTGCAACAGCTGCAGCTCCAGGCTCTGGGCCAGCAGCTGCTGGCGGTTCTCCCACATCTGTTGCAGCTCGGCCCAACCCTCACGCAGCGCCTTCAGCCTCTCACGCAGGAACATATACTGCGGGTCGTCTTGCGTTGATGGCTCCTGGAAACAAGTACAATACATACGTGCTTATGACACTATACATAGTACAAGTTAAGGTAGTCAAATCATTGTGTTGCAATTATATTATTTATTGTATTCAGTCAGTAATAACGACTTACTGCGGTGATCTTCTCTCCGTACTCCATCATCTTGGCATACTCGTCCTTGTAGTTGTCGATCTCCTCCTTGATGGTCTGGTGCTGAGACAGTAGCTTCTCAGCCTCCGACAACGACGACGGTATATCTAAAAAATATATTTAAATGCATTTTGTTTGCTTTGATAGTATTTTTTTTTTTTGGAGATGGATATTGTGTGTAACATTTTTGATTTGATGTTTTGTGCGTACCTTCCGAGGCGACATCTGTCTGTGTCTTGGTGAGCCAGGCTTGGAAGTGGTCGACGGAGCGCAGGAAGCGGTGTAGATCGCCCGCCTCCTCCAGCTTCGAGTCGCGCTCCTTCAGCTGTTATACACAAACGAAATAAATATTATCATATGGTATTTAATAACCAGTATAATGATTTTTTTTATTTTCCTTTTTATATGAATTACCATGTGCGTCAGTTGTTCCCAGTTGTCGTTGATATGCGCGATGCGGTCTCGTATGAGCTGCGCGTCCTCTGGGTGCGTGCCCTCGATGGCGCTGGCCTCCGCCTCCAGGGATGCAATGCGGGCCTGTATCGCCGCCAGGTCGCGCTCCATGCCCGACAGACGTCGCTGCAGTGTCATCACACCTGGAACGAATATTTGTTGATTAGTTTTTTCTTTCAAGGTGTACTTGTCATCGCTAAAGGTACTGAATAAAAATTTGTACGCTACTCTTTTCTATTGAGATCTTATAAGCCAACTATATAAATGCTACAGCAAAGTTTGTTTTAATCTCAGCGAATATCGTTTAAACTTTGTTTCAGATATTGAGGAGATAATCAATGGCTCATTCATTAATATTAAAAATATATTACTTTAAAAATATATGTATGCATGTAATTGTAAATGTAGACAACATAGCGTTTATACTGTTTAAATAAGCTACAGTTATAATGTTTACCATTGAGGTCCATCTCGAGGTTGTCGGTCTGTTGCAGGATGCGCTTCTTGTCCTCGATCCAGGAGACGGTTTCGCGGCACTCGATGTGGAACGTCTGCACGCCTTGTGCAGCCTTCAGCTCGTCCTTCTTTGCCTCCGCCTGTTCCACGCACATAATTATTAACCGTTATTCATATGTGAATATGTATAAAACAACGTTGAAGCAATTAATCTTACATTATTCTTGTAAATTCATGCATTAAACTGAAAAAAAAGTTTAATCAGACTTTTAAAATGACTAAGTAATGTTCGGCAATTAAAATGGTATAGTCAGAATCTACTCTATGAGAAGTTCACGCGACCGTGCTTTGCTATGTTATATGGCATTAGAATGTTGTGTTGACGTCACCTTCTCGCGCAGCGTGCTCCAGGCGTGGTTGAGCGCAGCCTGACGCTCCTGTATGCGCGGCGCCTGCGGGTGCTCCACGTGGATCAGCTGTCGAGCCAGCTGGTTCACCACAGCCACGCGAGATGCGTTCGCGTTCATCTCCTTGTCGAAACCGTCGTATCTGTGCACCAACGTTATCATTTAGAACCGTCAGTTTATAAACTACAACCAAAATGGTAAATTTTCATAAGCCAGAAAATTCGTATAATGTACCTGTGCTTCATAATTTCGACATCATCGATATCCTTAGGCGGCAGCACGGTGTCGAGCATACGATGCTTCTCCGCTATCCATTGGTCGGCTGCGTCCGCCTCTGCAAGCAACTTGAACAGCGACAGCGCGTCCAGTAGCCGCTGCTTGCGGAGCCGCGCCAGCGCCGCCAGCTCCCCGTGACGCGCGTCTATCGCTGCCAAGCGCGCGCTCACCTCCGCGCTGCTCGCGTCTTCTGGGCTCAGCTCGCTTGCCTATGAAATCAATAGTTAGTTAATGTTATCTTACATTTTTTTCTTACGTAATTAGTGGTGTGAAAATTGACTTAAAACGCGTTGTTGATCGTATGAAGGAGGAACTTAGTGATGGGACTATGATCCGTTCCTCCTATTATATCTGTTAAGCCCATAGTAAATGCTTCCTGACGAATTATATATCTATGATCGACTAGAGTTAGAAGATACCTCGTGTCATCATATGCATGCACGACAAAATGGCACAGTATAAGAAAAGAGTAGTACGATTACCATTTATGTTAAATTACCTGCTGCTTGAGCTGTTGTATGACGTTGGCGTAGTTCTTAAGTTCGTCGGTGACGTCCTTGTGCTTCTTGAGCAGGCTCTGCACCTGCGCCTCGTCCACGCCCGTATCCTCCGATGATACCAGTCTAAACGAAACATATATAAAATTAACTCATCAATTTAATTTTATCCTATAGCTCTCGACTTTTTTTGTCGGTAGATGGTTGATAAATTAATTTTATTTAACATTCTAGGTTAGATAACTTATAGTTTGGGGGTTTCAAAGAACTCCACAAAATAATTATTAACTTTTAACTTTTTAAAGATAACAAATAAGCACCAGGGAAGAAGTTACAGACAAAAAAGCTGACAAATAGATTTTACCTGAGCGTGTCCAGCATCCAGTTGTCTATGTCATCAGCGTCGGCGAAGAGCTGGTGGTAACGCACGGCAGCGTCCAGTCGGTTCTTGCGCAGCGCCACCACATCCAGCAGGTGATTCCATTGAGACAGGATGTCACGCAGACGCTCCTATACAAATAAATTTATATTAATATCAATTATTAGAATAAATTCAAAGAATAATATCTGTAATACAAAAATGGTATATTACCAAAACTTTTATAACAAAATACCTGTATCCTGTCGGCACCGAAGTGTCCCTGGGAGACGAGCTCGTCTCCCACAGCGGCCACGCTCATCAGCTGCGTCTCGTGCGCGCTCACGTCCGCCTGCAGCGCCTTGTGCTTCGAGATCAGCAGGTACACTGCGCAAAAGCATAACAAAATCAACAATCATAAAAAATTTACATATTTGAAATAAAAGAAATAGTAAAAAAAATCCTATCTAAAAAGAAAAAATCATGTGAACTCTTGCATGGATATAAAGATAAATATTTATTTACTTACCGGTAGTGAGATCGTGACCAATATCGTCAACGGATACGATCTGGTCCTTCTCCTTGATCCAGTTCTCCTCGTCAGCCATGTCCCAATAGAACTGCCACAGCTTGCGACTGTCCTCCAGCCGCTTCCTACACAACGCCATACAAAATTTCCATTTACGGACGATTCTTTGACTATCAGTAAATCACATCAAAACGATCAGAACAGGTCTACGAATTTGATATTATTTTTCCTCCATTTATCGAGGTTGCGGAGGTCTTTAGTAAATTAAGCAACCTCCTTACTTAGTTTCTTATTGCCAAAACGTAGCAAACACATATTTCATCTCTATGATTTTATTGTAAATAAAACAGATGTTTTTGTATTAATGTTTTGTCACTTACAGTTGGTATAGGCAATTTCAGATATATTGCCGGCTCAAGGACATCTGCACGCTGCGTAGTTCACAACACTATATTTTCCGCATCGCCGCATGTAATGTTCCGAGTCGCCAAAACATATGACAACTTCTATACCACAAGTAAATATTAAGTACCTGCGCTCAACAGCGAGATGTACAAGCTCTGCGTAGGCGTTCTCGAGCTGCTGTATGCGTTCCACCGTGATGGCGGGGTCACACGGCCGGTAGCCACCTTCCTCCTGCTCCAGGAACCGCTGCGACTGACCCACCACCACCTGCACACAAACATACATTTAAACATGCCATCTATTACTTATATCATCATTTTACGCTAAGTCATTTTACTCTATTTATGTCATACAAATATTTAATTTGAAGTACGATGTGTTGTTGTTTTAGACCATCATTAATTACTTTTAAATAAGTATAATTTTTAATCGTAGTTTGGAAGAGGGAGGAAGATTACTTAAGATGGAATAGGAAGAAAAAGGACAAGGTTACCTTAACCCGTTCCCCGAGCACGTTGATGTCTGCCTCTACGAGGGCGTGCTTCTGCAGCAGGTCCTCGACACCCATCAGATGTTTGCCGTAGTCATCCGTCAGCAGACGCATCTTGATCTCCTCCATTGAGTCCAGGATGTAGAGCATCTCCTGAAAATCAATAAAACATAAAAATTAAAATTTGTCTTATTTTTTACGAGAATGGTCGCGCACTGCTAAACCAACAGAAGAAAAACATGTCTCTTTTTTTCAAATCGAAAAAAGGGAAGACACGTTTTATATACTCGTGTATTTATTTAATATAAATAATTGGTAATAAAAAATATTTTGTTACATTCTATTTGGCGCAGCACAGAATCTTGATATAAAGGTAGTTCCCGTAGTTTGAGTGAATGTGTCATTGTTATATCACCTGGAAGTTCTGCTGCAGCTGCAGGGAGAGCTCGAGGCGGGCACGTCGCGCTCGCAGCAGCTCCAGCAGGTACGCCCACAAACGTAGCACGTTGTCACGTCGTGCGCATACACGCTCCATGTCATGGTATCTGGACAAAGTTTGTACTCTTACTACATCTTCTTAATTATTATTAAAAAAAACTAAGTATCAAAACCTGTTTGCGTAAAGATTGTAGATTAGGTGATTGTTTAAAAATTCATAGCTTCATATTCAACAAGTGTTATATTGTAAAACAAGCATATGTAACATAAAAATATGGACAGAAATTAAACACTTCCAAATGGAACACCTCTATCTTATTCTGGAACCATAACTCTATGGATACATTTTATTAGTAACAGTTAGTCTTTATAACACAGGATTTAATTTAATGGCTACAGAGAAGTAGACATTACTTCGTATCTTTAAAATAAACTGAAACTTATAGCATAATATAACTTTGTGTTACCTCTCCGCCTGCAGCTCTGAGCAGACAGCGACGACAGCCTGCACGCGCTCCTCGTAGGCGAAGATGTCGGTCTCGATGGCCTCGTGCTTCTTGGCGGCCGCCTCCACCGCCGCCAGGTCGAACCCGAAGTTGTCCTGGCTCACCAGCCGCTGGTTCTCCGACAGCCATGTCTCACGCATCTGAGCTTTGCGGTTGAATCTGAAAAAAATATATATAATTATTGTTTATAAATATATTCTGTGCTTAGATTCGTTGAAAAGTAATTCCTTTTATCAATTTACAATTACGGTAAATCAACTATTATTACTCTTTAGAATCCAATTTATGGAAGAAACACGCTAAGAAAAATTATACTATTTATCTACTACATACTACACGACTGTGTCTGCGCCGGAGTTAAAAAATAAGTAGCCTCTGTGTTCATCCAGATTATGTTCTATATGTATGCCAAATTTCATGGAGATCCATTAAGTCGTTCTGGAGATACATTAAAACAAATATGAGCAAGATATCAAGATAAGATATGCGAGTAGTACCTGGCGGCGAGCTGCTCCAGCTTCTCCTGGCGGATGAGCTCCTCGCGCAGGGCGAGCTCGCGCTCGTGCTCGGCCTTCTCGAGACGCTCCCAGGCGCGGTTGATGTCGTGTATCATGCGGCCCTCGCGCGGCGCGTACGGCCGCTGGTTGGCGGCGCGCATGCGCGACTGCAGCGTGAACAGCAGCACCTCCAGGTTGCCCTTCTCCACGAACCTGACATATCACATATTATATTTAAAAAAATCTTATTAGACAATAAAATATTGGTACACGACGTCGATCTTAAACCCTTTAACAGTTAAGAAAGTAGAACAAAAGCGTGAAATATTTTTTTATTTGGTTTAAACTAGAGCCCTCCTGATTAACTATTGCTTTCTGAGATCAAAATTGCTGTCATTATATTTGATAAAACATAGATAACAATATGTTTTAAACAGGGATTTTGTTTCCAGAAACTCACAGTAACTCAGCGTAGTAAATGCCAGCCCGATGAAGTCATTAACATATATGTGTATAACATAGTATAATTGTAATATTACTTGGGAGGTTTCTCGACAGTGCGGTAGTTGGCGAACTGTATGAGCTGCTGGCGCACGCCCTCCAGCGAGTTGGCGAACGTCCTGTCTCCCAGCGCCTCGATAGTCCGCTCTATCCACTGCAGCAGGTCACTGGGAACAAACACAACTCAACATTAGTCATAATTCAGTTTATGTGTAGGATTCCACTACTGTAAAGAAATTAAAATATTTTCTCCTGTAAAAAAGAAGTTAAATGTTGATCGTTAACACACCATTTTCTAGTTATAAGAATGTTTAAAAATTAATTAATTCAATGTTTCAATATAACTGGATAATATTTTGATTCAAAATTATAAATGTATAAAATAACAGTATATTTTTTTTGCATTTTCTCTAGTGAAATTCACAAAATTTTAGTATAGTTCTTTTCAAATGTTTTGGCGGCTCAAGATCACCGGCGCACTGCTCAGTGCCCTCCGTAGCTGTGCGCAGCGACTAGCATAATTTAAGAGCGGCCAAGATATCTGAAAACTATTATACTAGGTATGAAATATAGTACCTGGTGAGTGACTCATATTCCATCATCATCTTGTCATTCTCCATGGCGATGCCGACCACCTTGCCGATACGCTTGCCCTGCACCGTCTCCTGCTTCAGCTTGCTGAAGTAGTGATAGTACGTCACCACGTACGTTATTATAGACTTCTCGTCGGGATGGTCCACCGCGATATCTAATTACAGTCACAAAAAACAATATTTATTAAGAATTCAAAACCAAGTCTTATGACACTCCTGGGTTGAATATGAATGTCGCCTCTATTATGAAAATCGTTTAGGTTCTAGGTGAACATACAGGTACTAACATATAAACCCATATAAAATTTTCATACGCTCAAAAAACCTTAGCCAACGTCAGTGTTTAAAATTAACCGTTACATTTAAAACGTCATCTTACTAATATTATAAATGTGAATGTTTAGATGGCTGGATGTTTGTTAGAAGGTATCTCCGGAACAGCTTAACGGATCTCGATTAAATTTGGCAAAAACATAGAACATAGTCTGGAAGAATACATACGATACTTATAAGATTTTTTTCATTCCGCGCGGACATAGTCGCGGGCGACAGCTAGTCATTCATGAACTACATTTCAAAATTGGAAACGTATCAATACTGATACAACAAATAATCTGTTATTTACAGAACACATTAAATACGAGTATGATTTATGCAAACGTAATCCTTGTCCTTGTAAAACATTATATAAATATGTTTTATATTTAGTAAAACATAATGCATGTGCATTACAAACGTACATATAACATACTAATTAACTGATAGAGCGAAACGTAATATCATATTACTGATACGTGTGTATACATCAAGTGTGTCGAGTATAAATTTAAAAGTAAATACACGTAATCCCTTTAATGATTAATATGTACAGTCCAACCAGGATAAGCGAGAAACCGTTATAAGCAAGTCATTATCGCGACGGACGAACTCCATAAGTCAGAAATTAGACATAGAGAAAAACCTTTTAAAAATCCAGGAACCTTGGACTTTCGATTATCCAGGTTCGACTGTACATAAACAATGGATTTTTTAAACTTTGTTTTATGAAAGAAAATCTCGTGTCCTTGGATGACAAGTGAAGCTCAGGCAAAGGAAATTACCTTCAGCATCCAACAGCTTGGTTAATCCAAGTTTCTCTTCAGCCACGTTGAATGCATTATTAAGATTATGCATAGGATTGTTCCTGTGGAGTTTCTCAAACTGCACGAGGTCGGGCCTGTGCTTGTGTATAATGGCGTTGAAAGCCAACCCGTCGCGCCAGGAGGTCGTGAAGTTGCGTACATTCACGTTATTGTATCCTGCAGTCTTCATCTGGCACCATAGTAACAGCGCATCCTTTGCTGACTTTGTTTCTTTGTTGTCCGTCTCTTCGATTGTTATGTCTTGGATCTGCCGAGCAAGTATACAAGAATAAACACGATAAGTCAATAAAAAGATTAAAAATTCTCTTAAGAGTTCTGTCCCAATTATTTCAAGAGACCGACTAACCGTTAGTTTCCGAGGTCAAAATCTCTATTTAAAACATATCGTCATCCCTGTCTTTCATCTTTGAAAAAACAGAGATAACAATGTTTTAAACGGAAATTTTGACATCAGAAACCCACTGAAGGTAAAGAGAGATAATATGAAACTGACTGTAAAAGTACAAAGAATAAGGGAACTAATTCAGTTGTGTCTTTATACCTGGAACCGTAGAATAATAGTCCATATGAGTCCGAGACTGAGTCGAGGGTTGCCATCGACGATGTCGTGAGAACCCATGTTCTCGAGATGCACGCGCTGTTCGCGCAGGAACTGCAGCGCTTTGTCCACATTCTCCAGGCAATGTATACGCATCTTGCCTTTAGTCGGCCGAGGCTATAACAATCAAGAATTATAATACTTTAGACCCAATTTCTAAACTTCAATGGCGTAGCTGTTAAAACCCCTAATATTCAATAAATTCAATTAAAAAACATGTAATTCAATATAGCAACTACTTTTTACTACTTTTAGTATATTTAATAAAAGCTAATAATTGTTCCGACTATCAATAATTTAAGTTGATGTTAAAGAAAGATGAAACATGAGGACTTTAGCAAATCTCAGCGTAACGTATATCGATAGAGATCTCCCGTAAAAAGGATTCGAAAATATAGGAAATGAGAGACAACGCCAGCAAGTCTAAAAGGCATCTTTAGAAAATAAAACCGGTTGAATTATTGATGTAATAAATATTAAGATTCTAATAAGACTAGCTGTTTATTGAAGAAATATTTTCCTTTCTAGTATCGACATCTTTTATCTATTTTACGTTTCTGAATGCCAAAGGTACGGAGACCTACATTGGACATATCTATGTCTGTGGGATAACACTATCGAACGACTTGTATTAATACATATCCTCATCCCTTTCATTCTCTTTGAAAAAAATGGAGACAACAATAAAAGCAGAGGTATTTAAAGGTGTTGCTAGTAGGTTACTAGCCAGATTACATTTACCTACAAATGTGTACTAGATAATAGGTACTTACCAGCCTCTCTCCTGAGAGCACCTCGAGGAGTCGGATTAGCATCTTGCCGTCTCTCATGTCGACGTAGAGGTCGCCGATACGGCACCCCACACGGACTAAATGAGAGTTCACCCATTTCTGGAAAGTCTTCTTCTGCACGTTCTCTCGTTCGTCTGGACAACAAATAAAGACATATGAAAATAATTATAGTTGCTTTTGGTAATTGTTTAAATCAAAATACCTAATATTTTGAGATGTCTTTTCTTAAAAGAATTTCGTTAAATTTATATTGGATATATACATAAATATGTTTTAAATTCGGTAACCTAGTAAAAATTCTAAAATCAAGACACAATCTACATAAAAGCAAATCGTCGCAAAGTATGATAGTGTATAGAGAAGAAGGGAATGATAACACAATAACCGCCAGTGGGGCCGGCCTCGCAGCGGCGACCACAGCGGCGGCGGTGGCCTGGTCCACAGCCACGGCGGTGCTTCCCCGTGCGCCCGCGCCCGCTTCTTCATCGCGACTCCCAGCGCAAACATCGCGCTTGACAAGACAGTCGATACCGGTAACACGAGACGTAGATCAAATTCCTAAATGCTATCGAGCGGAACGCAATCTTATGCCAACCTTATCGATGCCCGCGAGCCCTTCACTTCAATATTCGCAATAACAAAAATATATTACCTTTTACAACGTTTATATTCGCTGCGATCAAAATATCCAAAACTTACGTAGATACTTCCAAAATTCCTCGAACAAAATGGACAAGCAAAACTAGCAAAACTCAGAAAGCACACATTTTCCTCTAGTGAGGAAGAGGAGAAGGAGGAGGATCTAGTGATCACATTTGTAACGACGCACCAACACTGAACGAGGAACAAATAGGTGATGACACAAACCTCTCAGCTCCGACACAACTTTGTCATAGTAGACCTCTAGGCCTGGCACTTCAATATCGACACCCCTTTTTATAAGGTCGTAACACTCCGTCGATGTCATATCACCAGCACTGCGAGACTGACACTCGGCTTCGAGGCGAAAGAACGGGAAGAATTAGAGCGACTAAATTCAACCGCCCGCTGGACGAGGATATTCGATACGTGCGCTCCAGATGTCGACAACTTTAGGACCGGTTCGATCGAACAGTAATCCTATCGACGAATCGATACAAATTTATAAATATATATATAAATGTAAAATATAAATCATGAAGACGTCAAAATATATGTCAAAATTGTTAACGAACATAGCGATGACGGTTAACGCAAAGATGTGTAACGTGTACGCAAGAGAGCGCCTCGTACTATCTGATAAGTGGTACAGATAAAAAATTCGGCGTCCGATAAATAGATAAACGATCAGTACTACAACTACGCCTAGTTGTAATAAAATAAATTGTTTGTGACCACTGCTTTTTGATGGGAAAACGGAAATTATGGTTGCGAATACTGATAACGTCTGAGGTTCATACAGTCAGGCTATTAATAATAAGCATTGTTATTAGAACAGTAACATAATAACAAAACAGATCGACCAATATAACACACGATATAAAGGTCAAGTTACTCGAATAATTTGTCGACATATAAAATCACTCGTTGTTATTATTGATAACAACTGAAAAGACTAGATACTAATGCAAACAAATGAATTTATTTGCTTTTTTAATAGCACAATATTGTAAAATATTTAAGGCAAAACCTACCACAGTGGAACACTTATCTAATGGACTTCAGTCTATCATAACAAATAGGGAACGAAAATTTTACTATTTTAAAGTAATTAAAAAAAATCGCACAGTTGAGCACCACTGAAAACGAAATATGTTTTCTCATCCGGATACGAAGAACTGTATTTCTCTTGTTCGGTCGGGTCTAATCAAAACGACCAGGTTCACGGTCGATCAGGCCCAAAAAAGTTTATACATTAATGCTACCGTCCTTTGACCACTGTTTGCAATTACAACTGTACTGCGCCTGATATAACGTTTTTAATCCTTTGACACTTGAATTTGCAGCGTCGGTTTAATAAACATTAAGCCACGACTAACACTTACTGCTAAATATTTAGTTATGGTAATTTCAAAACAATAGTATGATACGATTTTAAACTTCTGAAAGGAAGTTTTGGCTACTATTTTTCGATGTCAAGCTTAACCTTACATAAGTAAGGTTACTTATATGTTTATAAGTAACATTTACATAAATGTACGTATATATAACCTAAGTATAAGTTGAGACATAGTACATTTGATTACGTTTGATGGCATAATTTTGCAGCAGTCTATTGTAAGGCCTGTGCCCCGAGCAAGTAAATAAAGAGACCGTCGTCTAGTCAAGGCAGACAGTTGTAGGGTTGCTACAATAAAAAGGGGTGCTCTCAAAGGCTGTGCATTCCATTTCATCACACGCACGGTATCCATACCATGTATGTATAGATACAGTTATTATGAAAGACAATTTTGTTCTATTTACTTTTTCCAATGTCAAATAAAAAAATGATATTTTATGGCCAATTTTATAATATTAAAACGTAATTTTGTTTCTCGACGGCTGCAATGAGAGTGATAATAGGCAACATACAACGAACTATGTAAGAACATGTTAGGTTGTGATCTTTGAATATCTTTATTAGTGGGTAAGTAATCTTTGCCACAATTGTTTAGGAATTATTAAGTTTTTTTTTTACCTGCTAGCGCCTTAATGCGCGATCGTTCGTAGAGCCTTGATGATGAATTGCCGCCGTCGTACTCAAACTCGTCGATTATCTCCTGCCCATGGCCGATGGACGGGTCCCACCGGGACACCGAGATGTCGGTCGTCATCGCGACCTATTGCCGCACAACGCCGTGCCTCGCCACGCTCAACTCTCTGTTCAAAACAAATAAAAGAAAATTAACAACTATTACTCCAAACACTTTTAAGTATAACTAAAGAATTGCATATTTTGAGAATTCACATAAAACCACATTGTAATCTCAGTATTCTTTATCAATAATGATTGAAAGCTTTTTTTATGAAAACGTTCCTTGAATGAGAACATATTTTTATCATATAGATAACATTTAAATTAAACAAAAAGACGTTATTTACATTTTTTTTAAATTAAAATATTAGGAGATTTTTTTGTAAATTTACTAATATTTCTTTAACCATTCCAACTAAGCTCTAGGCTTGTGCTAGGATATGGTTTACGACAATAGTCGAATGGCGAGATTTTAACCCCCGGCCTCGTGGTCGGAAATCCGTACCCTTAACCATTAGACTATTGACGCTTTTATTTCGTAATCGCGAACGTAATATTTCCTTATTTTGACAATTTTTGACTGACTTTTTGGAATCAAGACCGTATTGACCAAGTATCATCATAAAGACAAGACAATTTCGCTTTAATAACCTGATTGCAAATAACTGAAATGAAGCTACGTTTATATTACATCAAAGTTGAGTAACAAAGTAGGATGTAATTATGTCATACATCATCATCTTGCAAACTGTAAAAAGTTGATTTATCGAGGCTTTGCTTAAGCTTAAAGTAATTACAAATTGAGGTTAGTACAAAATGAACCTTCATCTATATAAAGCACTTAACATGATAAGAAAAACACTTGTAACAGTGATAGGGTCGTACAACTAAGGTTGCATGGATAGCCGGCTAACTTACAAATCAACAAAAATAAAAAAACTTCCGGGAGTATGTTACTGCTCCTGCCGTGGCAAGGTCAAATCCAGATTACTTGGCTAATTTAATTTGGACTTTATAAATATTCGGTAGGGTCTTTTATAATTTTTCAGACTATCAAATATGTTCTTCCGGTTGTCTTATAATGACATTTTATAGTTAGGAACTTTATTGTCACAAAGAAATCTACACCTACATTCACACGATTAGATAAACAACTTTACCGGTCACCTTTACACGAATTATGGACACTGGATATGGTGAATTGACCCAAAATAACACATTCACCTTGAAGTCAACGCTGAATAATAAACAATTTAACCGGTTAACACAATATTACGCAAACGTCTCGTTTTCAACACAACACACACTGCCCACTGCAACGCCTCACCGCGCACCAAAATGTTACATGCACTTTACATACAATCGTTTCAACGTGACGTCATATTTGATAAGATTAGATATTAGTTTTGTTAATATCACACCTATATCTGTTTTGTTCTTACACAATGTACAATACACTTTCAGCACGTTTATAAAGGTTTGGTAATCAATTTCCTTTACCTTCTAAGAAAACTTACTTTAATTTAAAAAGTTACGCAAGACACGACGATTCGAATACTCACAAATGACTAATTGTAAGCCATCAGGATATACTTGAACAGTTTTATCTGTCCGTTCGCTCTTATCTGGGTGTAATTATGGCGGGTTTACCTATTTACAAGTATTACTTATATAAGAATGTAGACAGTAGAAATTATTGGAGACATAAATAACATATAGGATCAAATTGTAGCAAGAAAGTAACGATAATTTATTCAATAATAAACTTTCAAAGCAGGAAACGCTATGCAACTTCAGCTAATTTAGAGCAGCAGTGAAATCAATTAGTATAAACACAATAATAATGGCAGAGGGTCGCTAAGCAATTCATAAATAGTCTACGGACGTATTAGCACTGCTACGTGCAAACAATACCATTGTTGCTATGAATTGTGATGCCACGCACGCTACTGTTCCGTGACTCACAAAACACATATACTGGATAGAAGAATAAAAATGTGGTCACCGTTTCTTTTACCTTGACTATTGGCTAAGGTCGAAGGTTTCCAACGCCATATAAATGGATCTATTCAAATGGATTCACCAATAGAATTAGTATAATATACAATACTAGCACAATGGTTGTTTTCATCACACACGAAACTTAACATTCTCAAACATTACCAAGTTTAACTAAGGTTTTCACAAATAGCTGATGTTTTCTCTGAACCATGCTGCATTCAAGCGAAGAGCAAATAAAATCTGGGGTTCAACAAAGTGCATTCGTTTCGGAGCGATTCTTTAACGAATTTCTAAAATGTATGAAATTGACGTGCGACAATCACATGACTTATCGAAAGTTGTTGACAGTTCTATACATTTCTGAAGTTCGCTATGGAATCGCCTCGAAGCGAATGCATTTCGTCTAACACCGCAGTGCAGTCATGAAATAATTTAGAAGAGAGATCGCACAAAAGATGAATAAAATGAATTTCATGCTCAACCGTCATATCGTTTGTAATAGATATAAATAGCAACGGCAATAACTGACTGTCGCCGGCCGGCAACGTAAGACCTTGCCCACAATGTTTACTTGCGAGAAGGTCGACGGTGACCACACAATTAATATAAATGCTACATATCTATATTTTACTAAAAGGAAAGCTTGTTGTAGGCTGTAATTTGCATCGTAATAAAGAAAATGCTCCTTAATATCTTATAGCATATTACATCAACAACTCACGCCCGTAATCCAGAGAGGTAGGCAGACACCATGGACCTCCATTTGGCACACATTCATACGTTTACGCATACACGCACGATTATAGTTTAGCAGATTATAGTATTACTTGTTTAAAATTTAATCTTTAGCGACTTGCTACCACACGGAGTCGTTAAATGGTAACTAAAAGTGTCCCCCAATGTAGATTTAGTATGACAGGCTTCATGCATGTGACTTCGCCATAGGCTATGGGTGAGGTTTTAATTTGCAAATCAATTTAATGGCCGCGTTTTGAAGCAATGGTACATACAGGGCATGCGCACTACCGATGTTGCGACCTAGATCCGTTATCAAGCTAGTATCCATTCGATACACTAAACCACGCCTTGTCATTATAGGTATACGACGAATACGATTATGTATTAATACCGCAAACATTATGGATGATCTACAACATGATTTTGTTAATCTTACTAATATTATAAATGCAAATGTATGAATGGATGAATAGATGGATGTTTCTTTGAAGGTATCTCCAGACCGACTGCAGGGATCTCGCTGAAATTTAGCATAGATGTAGAACATACTCTGGAAGAATACATAGACTACTAATTAATTTCTTAAATTACGCGCGGACGGTGTTGCGGGCGGCAGCTAGTAACGTAATAACTTCTCCAGTCTAATGAAATGTAGTAAGGGATACTCGTGTGTTTCCCTGTAAACGGGACATCCTTGTGGTAAAAATTTAATTTTATTCGTGCAAACCTATCTAAAATTGTTTTTAATTTTCGTATTAAAACCACGTCCGTAAAGTGGTTAACGAGTGTGTAATTAAAAAATATTTTCACATGGTCTCGTGTAGTCTAAAAGTTTGGAAGTTTTATTTTATAATTAAAACTTGTAAAATAAATGATTAACTAAAAATAAATATTAAAAAAATGTTTATATTAATATCGAAATTGAAAAAGTTTTTTTAATGCAAAAGTGACACATCTCGTTAAGTGGGTGCAATAAGAAAAGTTTTTAAAAGACTTTAAACAATAGAATCGCTCGCATTAACAATTTTCCACACAAGAAACAAAGGATTAATAACAATTAGTGCTGTTATCGTATGGGAAATCAACACATTCAAAAACCAAGGTCGAGATCTACTTCAGATAACAAAGAACCAACGTCTAAAAAATCAGCAATTCAGACAAGGCAGGAATGCAATTTCAGATCAGCTTGTCTAAAAAGCAGTTCTTGTTCCATGTTCTTCCAATGATAATTTTCTTATAATGAGATACTTTTTGAAAAGTTTAGATTTCCTAAGTAGTATAATGTTGCTTGGTTTCTGATTTAAAATGTTACCTACAATTAAAAACTAAACTCATTTGTATTATTACATAACAAAGTAAGAATAGCACATACGAAAACACTCATATTTTTTTTAAGATAACGTCATTGCTCACAAATTAACTCACTACAAGATAACAATACAGTAACGTTATGTAATAACGTACTTGTGTTACATAAGGCTATCTGTGATCATATGTATCAACGTTGATTTACTATTTATTTATACTTCTCAATACACTTTCATCTTCACTACGGACGCATGACGTATTAAAAGTTTTCACCGGAACAACTTGACTGATTATTCGCATTTAGTAATTTATAAAAAGTTTTGTTATAAAAGAAGAAGTCTCTCCGGCAATCCATTTCCAGATTATATTTATAAAATTAGCCCTTGAAGAAACTAGGTCCGTACAATTTTACGAGTCCGGAGGCCTCACGGCCGAAATTACTGGCAATAAAACATCTTTGATATAAAACACAGCATCAAAGTGTTATTGGCAGCAAGGTTCGAAATATAAAAGCGGGGCGTATTGAGTTGGCAGGCGGTGGGGTCGATGACCTCCGCGGCAGACATGGCGTCGCACCATCGGCTGCCGTTACACCATAGTACCACCATCACGCGTATTCTAAACGACAAGAAACTATTTTTTTCCAAAACTTTACTAATTAATACTATCAACTTAGATTTTCAACAAGCCTAAGAGTCTGGCTTTAGTAACGCGACAAAATAAAAAAAAATGAAATATATGTTTTTAAGCAATATGTCTTTAACTGCAACCTATGGATATTAGAAAAGTATAAAATCACATATTCCCTTGCAATCGACTGATTGCTCCAAAAAAAAATTAATCTTGCCTGGCATCCTATCCTGGACTTGAGACAGGACATTTATTGCGAACGTGGCTTCCACCGAACAAGGGAACTGTCACCATCCTTATTAGGGGGAGACACGAGGCGGTGGCGAGGCGGTCGCGCCGGTTTGGCGACGGATATCCTGCTACCGTTCCACTGCCACTTACTCTTACATGCCATTTCTACACACGATATACGAATTAAAAGAAAAATATATACACGAGGAGAGCTCTTCGAAATTCAAATTTACACATGATTCAAAATTCCACGGTCATGTTCATAAAGCAGAAAGTTCGTGGCCTAAACCAGCTCAAACCGCATTGTAATTTATTTATAGATTTGTATACTAACGACTAAAATAGTTTATATAACATATACGCCAGCGCCAATGTTGATTTACACGGAGAAAAGTAAAATGTTAATAATTTCAATATCAAACTTAATCTTAATCTTCAAAGGCTTAATTTACTAAAGCTAATGAAAGTAATAATGGAATTTTAGACTTAAAGATATTCTCGATTTCACATAGTAGTGACATACTATTATACTATTACATACGGTTACATATAACTAGTTGTAAACAAGCGTGTGTTATGTAAAAGTAGAAAGACCGTTATATGCCGGACCGCACTGCGTGACGAGGCCTCCCCCCAAAGGCATGTCCGTTTTGATGTACTTCGGAATGAATAATCCGTTATTATTCGTACACTTTCACTTTAAATTCTTAACATTTCACGATCAGAAACACAACAGTCCAGAATCAAGCTACATTTTCATGTAGTTATTTAGTCTGTATTTGATCGTAGATGCAATAAGTTTTTGCCGGTATTGTAGATAGCTATTAAACAAAATATCAAACTTTATTATTTTTGCATCCACGAAACAAGAAGCGCAAAAACAATAGACTGACCTATTTAACAGTAGAAAGCTATAGCTTACGGAGCGCAAACACAACTACGCGCACTCATAACTATGCGCATAGTGACGTCCTCATTGAAAACGGGAGGAAACAATGCGATTTTAATCACTACACCACTATTCAGGTGTTGGTCTTATCTCGCTATGGATAGGGTCTATTTCAGTGTATGACCGCATAACTGTGCGCGGATGTTGTTCACGGTACGCTACGGTTAGTGAGAAAAACATACGGCTCCGGAAATATCGATATTAACTTATCGATAATAACATGAGGGATCAAATGTCGATAATGAATATGACTTATGCTCTTATTGTTATAGTCAAGATTTTATTAATTTTTTGGTTACTGTAGTCTATTTTACTGATATGAAATATCTACTTTTTTATATAAGTGTAAAAAAGCGTTAAGCAGCAATATCCTATAATAGGAATAAATAAAAACTACGTGTAAATGTAAATAATGTTTTAGAAAGGAAATAAGGTAATATTTAACATCAATTCGATATCTTATCATCAGAGTCATCTATATCGCTATGTCGATATCTACTAAGTACACATCACTAGTCACGGTACGGTTACCGCCCAGTCAACGCAGACTGCGTTGCATTTTTAACCGGCATAGCTGTTGTTTGTTTTTATAATCAGACGTTTACTTACCTATCCGATGTGCTTCTACATTTGTATAGTGAAAATAAAGGATTCAACTGAGCTCGCAATATTTGTCGAAGCAGAGGATAATTTGTGACACAATGCCCAGTTTTTTTTATAATTCTCAATAATATACCATTCGATTCAATTGTGTTACGCGAACCACTGTCGCTGTAGCATAACAGGAGGGGAATTCTGACCTTCACTGGAAAGTAACATCAGCGTTTCGAATTTCGATGCTATCACTTCCGCGCACATTAACCTATGATATTTATGTTTTTACATTCAAAACTAATAATAGATATACGCTTTAAATTTGTATAGTGGCATCAAAGTTTACGATGAACATTTCACATAACTCAAGCTTTTAGCAAAATGACTTACATTTTTACTGTGTACGTGTCTATAGAAAATACAATTTAAATAATGTATTCATAAACAGAGAACATGAATAAAGAGAAACATCGTTAAACGGTGACCATGGGATTTGTTTGACAATACATGGCTTAAACTTTAAATTCACTGGAAAAAAATACAGTATATAAACATACATGCTCACGCGCGTCACTGCATTCGTCTCGAGATCGTTAATGCGCAAATTATTTTCTCACGAACGCTCAGACGCGTGAAGTGAATCAATTTTTAAACTTAACTGTTGCATGAATGTTTTTGCTAGGGACAAATAATAGGATAGGTACTTCCGATAAGAGTTTATTAGATTCGAAATACATAGACACTAGAAACAGTTGCTGTATAAATACATTTCTATAGAAAATCTATGAACCCTTACGAAATCTCTTTTCTTAATCAAGAAGACAGAGTATGCTTACGGTTTGCTCTTCAAACTCTTTTTCTCCAGTGATTTTAGCAATAAAACGAATTATCTTTAGTCAACAGCACGATTTCCAGCTTCCGACGAGTGTTGACATCACGGCCGCGACGCTATATTTAGTGTGGTTAACTCAGCACAAGTGGACGACTGGACTGTCGCGAGTTTTCGCTGATACGTAAAAATTATCGCCGTTTTGTTGCTTCAGAGAGTTCTTTCGTTTCTTTGGAATGATTTATTATAGCTGAATCTATACTTATATTATAAAGCTTGTTTAAACGCGCTAATCTCAGGAACTACTGGTCGGATTTGAAAAAATCTTTTTTTGTTAGCTAGTCCATTCATAGAGGAAGGCTTTATAACATTACGCTGCGACCAATAGTTTTTTTTTTATTTCTGTTCGGACGGAGTCGCGGGCGACAGCTAGTAATAGATAAATTCTTGACTAGCATTTCTATTGCTTACAAACACACACGAGAATACTGTATATGTAAAAACATAATATGTAAATTATGTTAATTTGATTTATAATACTGACTCATCGAGTATCCGTATATAAATCTTCAAACTACTTTATACATAAACTTAAAAGATTTATGAATCGTTTTATTCTATTGTGCTTTATTTAGTAAAAATTTGACCGGAGACAACAATTTATTTATATGTGCAGACTACTATCGCTCTTTAATAATAAAACTAGCTGACCGTGACTCCGTCCGCGCAAAATAAAAACTCTATTAGTAACCTATGTGTTTTCAGATTAAGTAATAGATCAATGCAAATAATTCATCCATACATCCAAACATTTGCATTTATAATATTAGTAAGACCGATATAATGGCAAATTACTGTTTGTAAGGTATAAGAGCAAATATTGTAAAACATCAGAGAAACTCGTTTAAATTCACGGGAATGTAACGTTAAAATACACCTGTTTTCCTTTAACATAAATAATAAAAAATTACAGAGTAACATTGACGAGAAGCAGGCGCAAGTGAAACAGCCGGTAGGTAAGAGCGGACGGACTAACAGGTACTTCCCATGGCGGTGCGCGGACGAATCCATTAACCCAAATTTAGAACCGCGCCCGAGCCACAACATGCGTGAGCTAGACGCCTATAAACTATTTCCCGTCTCACTCTGTCATCAGGTCATTATCTAATGTGTTTTGAGGTACCAAGGGCGGGGGTTGTGGGGGTTCTTTACGAGTATTTAGGAGGGTGTGGCATACTTCATTTGGAGGTCGATGTCAAGATATAAATTGGCAACAGACTTTTTTGTGTTAAATGGAGCACTTAAATGTAGAAGACTTTTTTGACTGGACTAAAGGAGGTCCCTATTTGTTTGTTTTTGTGCCCTACTCATTTTGCTGATGAAGCCGTACATAACTTCCGCATAAGATTTTCGTTCGTTACGAGTATTCCATTTTCAAACCATTCGTATCGGACAGCCATATACAACTACAAAACGGAATGTTACACTACTACGGTTTCATTTCAAAGAATTCTTTCGAAACCGTATACCAGGTGCAACCCTGTCATGATCGAGCAATTCCCCCTGTGTCGCAGTCCCCTCTCTCCGTAATTCCACGTGTTATAAATAATATAAAGCTGTACATACACACACATTGAACAGTACAGCGAAGCGACGCGTGTCCGGTCAACGCAAGTTCAAAGGGGGACATTTTGGTAAACAACGGCTCGTTGCATTTCGCTTGCGTCGTTTAATGAGAATCGATTAATTGCACCAGATAGGTATTGTTTAAAATTATGAACAATGTTTACATAACATTGAAGTTGAAAGTTAAATTTAAAGACAGATTTCCGGTGTATCAAATTTTTCAAAAATTTCTTAATCCAACCAAGTTCAGTATTGGGTTTCTCTTGAATATTATGAATGTTAATTTGAGAGATGCAAAGGTCAAACAAGGAAGACCACTCTTTTAAATAACAGGGACTTTTGACCTTCTCGTCTATGTGAGTAGTCAACAAAGTTGACCTATTTTATATAAGAGAAGTCAAACGAACGATGGAATCACCAGGGACATCTGCAAGAAGAGGAGGAAGAGGCATTGCCGGGCTTATTTACAGTACCTGCATATTAAATGAGATCTAGAAGGCATGCTTATTAATTTTTTATTTAAAAATATTTTCTGCTTATTTATTTCAAGTTATTACAATTCAAAAGTATCGTTAAGTTTAATCAAATTATTGAAACTTAATTACAATTTTAATTATAGTAATGTTGAAGTAATCGTTCTGTAAACGGATGAATCAACAAAGATGATGTCATCTTAACAATCTTGTCCGTTTAACTTGGACCTCATTGCTTGGTTGCCTTGTGACGTGGACAGCGTTGTCCCGACCGCGGCGCGCATTAACAGGATTTCCACCCACACAGGAGGCCGCTAGGGTTGCTTTGTATCCTACATTTTTAACTATGCAGTATTAAAAGACCTTAGTATTTTTTTTTTATTTTTACTATGGTGTCTACTTATTGGAAGACTCGTATGAGAAGAATTACACATTTTCGCGGATATTTGTGACGTCACGTTAAAGTCTATCTGTCACTGTTTACTTCATCGGTATTTTGTTCTAATACTTTTAAATTCTTACATGTTACATGATCGATTGTCATACATGACTGGCATAAGGTTTTACGTCAAAGAAATTCACCTGAAAACGCCCTTAGAAAGTACTAAGGAAGTGGCACTTTAGCGTCAGCCCTATTCCGATAGTCGGCAGTCGGACGCGTCTATAATTGCCAGGAAATTTATTTCGGTGGATGATTTTCACGAATGTATAAGCGATGTTATTTTTAGTGAATGTTCGTACATTGTACTCGGCGCTGGGAATTCAAGAAACGAGGCCGTCGAATCCCCGTCACTGTTTATATCGGCGCTAATAGTACAATGTGGCGTCACATTCAAACATTACGTACACTCTATATTAAAGAGTTCTCAAATAAGATGTATTAATTATGATGTCATCTTTCTTTGTAGACAAACTTTAGCAATGACACTTTACTTACATTTACTTTTTAACTATCGACAAATAATAAAACAAAATGTCTGATTGACAGACACTTAAAAAATAGTGTACCCAATTCATTAATATGTGTAATGATATGAATTATTTAAAAACAAACACAACAACGCAATTACACGATAATATCAATACCAAAAAAAGACTACTAAAAATGACGCGTTGAATTCACACATAAGTATACTGGTGTTGCAATCAAGGCTATTATTTACCAGCCTATGAAACACGTATGAATGGAACATTCAATAGCAAGTTTTAACATACTGTAGAAACATTTCAATTACTTGAAACTTTAGAAAGCAATCGGACTTTGAACAAAGCAACGTGTGGAGTCGAAGAGTGTTTTTATTTTTACCAAAGCGATATAAGTGCTCCCGACTTAATAACTACTAATAACAAATTGGCCTGTTATAGAGTTGACCTTGGCATATTAATTTACAACGTATCATTTACCAACCCACGAAACGCCAGCTTGTTATTATACAACAATTGTACATCATTTACTTTACATTTACATGTAAAAAATATTCAATAAAATCCAACAATTACATTATAAAAATAAATAAAACCTTACCGATAATAATACGCATAATAAAAAAATTAAAACAAACTATGGTTCATATTAAGGGCATATCCGTTCCTATAACCATAGATTCAATTATTCAATGAATGTCAGTCATTTATACTTATAGTGAGTGATTAGCCGCTCGGCCAGCATTGTGTCAGAGATGAATGAGTGAGCTCGAGTGGGCGTCGGCATTCGCCACTGAACTCTGTGGAGGATGCAGACAATTCGTTGCCAACCTGTGTACTATGGTAATTCTAAACTGACGCCGAAAATATGGACTTAAACTCTGTTGTATAATTTTAGAGGTTAAACTCAGTGCTACTTTTATAAGACGGAATACTCTCGCGCTTTATAAGCGACACTTAGCACTATTGCCTTTTGTTTTAATTGCTGTCAAATTAATCAACTGTAACAAATATAGTTATCAAGGGTTTCTGAGACAAAAATCTCGATTTCCAACATATTGTTATCCTTGTTTTGTCGAAGATAATGACAGGGATGACGATTTATTTTATCTCTGTATAAAATAAATCGTCATTTTGGTCTCGGAAGCCCCTGGTTAATAATGTCGACGCTGTAACAAAATAATCTATCATATGGGATGCAAGTTACTTCATACGTGTATTACATTAAGTAGATATACCGTAAACAATTGCAAATACAATGACGCAAGCTGACCGTACACGGCGCGCGTGCTGATGTTTTAATATTCAAAATAGGTTCCTTGTACCGCTGCGTCTGCTCAATAAGTTTTACGATGATGCCCTTGAACGATCGAGTGGATTTTAAATGTATACCATACAATAATTTCATCCTATGAAGTTACAAAGCAAACAACCTAATAGACTGTCCTATGGAAATATGCGACATCAAAAGGAAAATTACTCCTCCTTAACGCATACCTAAGTAAGTAGTGGCTGTCGATTGATAATATCTCATTTTTATTACCAAAAAAAGCACATTTTAATACGAATACATACTTGGACTTTAAGAAACTCAGAGCAAACGTTTAATGCTCATTGAGACCAAGGTAATCCCGCTGGCTTAGTGATAAGTAAACGAGAATTAATCTCTACTTTAATTACCGACAAAAACAATTGAACACGCTCTCCGTGAATATTTACTCTAAGCCAGCTATGGTATAATCTTGCGTATATATTCCCTTGCTGATATTAACACGGCCAGTACAAAGAAAAAGTAGTTTGCTGAAGTTTGCTGTAAATAGTGACTATATTAGCTGAAAGGCGTGTGCTGACATTTTAATAGAAGCACTTAACATTTATATAAAGTAACTGATACATCTGACACAAGGTTAATATGTAGCATCATCGATATGGCTGGGCGCGGTGCGGCCGGCGTGCTAGTCCGTTCGGCATTGCGGCTAATAATCGCACGATTATCATCTGTGTGGGCATGACATAAGCGATGACGTCACCGGGCAGCGACGAAGGCCGACGCTGTCAGACCCGTTTTATCATACACCCCGCTATGTCTTCAGTAAGATTGAAATTTAACAATGTTGATAGCACAACTCTTGTAGATATTAAGTTAATAGTAATCGTGATATAATTTGTTTTCAATTCACCTAAAAGAAAATTACAAATCCATCAATCAAATCACAATTAAATCCCACAATTAAAAATCAAGCTTTAAGTACTGTAATAAAACACAATTTAATGAATCAAGAGCCTACATTGCATTGTGTCGACCACGCCCTTTGCAGTCGCGAAGCAATGACGTGATCCGTTTATTTAGGTCAATACAACTGGCGACCATAAAAATTATAAAACGACTACTTCGAGCGCTCGCAAGCCACAACGCTACGTATTGTTCTAACTAATGTCTTCCTTAATCGTGAACGCAAACAAAAAAATTAAGCTAGCACAAGGGAACATTTCATTGAGGCACTCATGAGTTTCTTTAGTAAAGAGAAAAAATTCTCAAACTATTCTAAGGCTAAGTTGTCAACAAAATGTCATATAATTTTGCTAATAGCCGTAATATGCCCAATTCTCATCTCATAAACTTAATACATAGTTTGCTCATATTTTCCAAAAGCACAGACCGCTGACAAAAAAAAAGAAACACAAACTTCGGTTGGAATAAAAGCCAGCCTATCTTACTATTATAGCTTTAAATAATGGAAATGAAAATATTTAAGCATTGTTGGTAGTCTCGCACAATGAACATTGAATAATTCAAAAGTAATATCTCGGCAGCCGCGATCGTACTCTTGCGTACTTTCAATAATAACCATAACTTGTACCGCAAGCGGAGAAAGTCGGCTGCATACTTGCCTATACAAATACTATGTGGCAATTCTTTATTCAAATGTACATAGAAATGGTTTCCACAAGTATTCGTACAAAAGAGGAAGGATGCATCAACATAATACACAACGAACAGTCAAAATACATACATCAAAACGTATACATTCCTTATCTCTCAGTTTAAATAAACAGTATTCGAATCAGTCCTGACCTCTTTGCGAACAGATGACCTGGAGCGCACTCCAAACATTTGTTCATCATAAAAGCAGACAATGTGACATAAAAGTTGAAAGCTGAAGGCTTGTCACTTTGTCACAACAAATGCTGTTAAAATTCATCTATAAGATAACATACTGGACAAAATATGTAAAATTTACATTCATTGTCAGCTTAAATAAGTCCACACCGAACACCTCAAGCTCACATAGGTTAGCAGTGATTAGGCTCAAGCCAATCACATTTGGACATTGTGGATCGATTGACTACAGACTTTTTAATTACTTCATAATAATAACTTATATGGTAAAGGTTTAATGACATCGTAGTTCATTCATGTAATGTAACGTGTAACTTGAGTAATGGATGGCCCAGAGTAGTGCGTTAGAGGCTGCAAATTGCTGCCCAGCCACCGGCAAATTACTACTGTGATTCAATGCACCGTGCCACTGATTACATGCATTGAACACAACCATGTTTAAGCGAAGATATACAACGTATGACGTATTAGGCATGACGTATGGACCTCCGACATAGCATAGTACTTTTAAATCCTTAAAAAGTTTGTCGGCCAGTTATTTAAATTATTTTCTAAGAAGAGCAAAACAAAGAAGCATCATATTCTTGAATTATGATTATAAAAACTAGTCCAAAGGTCAATGGACTTACAATGTGTTATTCAAAACTAATAAATGGTCTACACTTAAAAATGTTGGTATTTACAAATAAAAACTTTAAAGCTATTAAAATAAGCTGCAAATGGTGTACCGAGAGACAACACATGTGGCTGGCAGACGACTGTGCATTTATAGATACTATATTATGGATTAAATGAATGTGAATAAAGTCGATTCAAATGACTTTAATGTGCTTGTGGAACAAATATTTAGATTTACATCAAGAAAAGTGGATAGAAAGTAAAGAAGGGTCAAACATTACGTAAATAAGAATCCAAAACCTACTAATCAATTTTAATAGGATCTAATATTCTTTGAATTATGTCTACTGTCAGTTAGTGACGAAATAAGATGACACAGTTCCGGTTTGCAATATGGCAGTGCGCCAAAAGCACTTAGAATAAAAGTTTTTAAGAATAACTTACAAAACGGAAGCTGTAGCCTAAACTTCCGGTATAACATTAGTGGATTGACTGAATTGAAAACAAACCTGTTTCGAAGCAGTCTTAACAGTGGTAGAGCCCGCTTTAACATCTTCGCACGAATTGGCCCGGCTCGCCCGGTGAAATACCAACACTCAGGAGACAAGGCGTGAAGTGGAAGCAATTCCGCGTTTCGTCTGATGAGTGTGCGTCCCGAAGGCCTAATTTAGTTTTCTTTCCCTTCCCACCCTTTTTCTTATAAGGAAAGGATGGGAAGTGGACTCTCCGGATGAGAGGATGCATGAAAAGGGAAGATATTTTCTTTCTGTGCATCCTCTCCTCCGTCGATTAAAGGTAGGCAACGCATATGCTATTGCGTTTGTGCAACGGTCACTTCGCTATTTCAGCGATTTCAGGTGGCCGCTCGCTCGTTTGCCATCTTATGATATAAAAAAAGCTTTACTAATTACTCCTAACACAAATCGAGTCAGACAGTACAAGAAGTCGAGTAAGCAATAACTTGTACTAGAACAAGAATATAAACAAGTCAGAACATCAAATGAACTCCAACGAGTACGCGCCCACAAACGATGTAACTTTGCTTTGACGGTTAAGTATTGTGAAACCGGTTACTTTATTTGAGAAGAATAATAAAAACCAGCGTAAGAGCCCTCACTACTATTATCCTTGATTAAATTTATTGCGTAAATACAATTAGTCAACGTTTGCTACTTACTATTTCTATAATATTTACAATATCAACTATAATTTAATCTGACTTGGAGCATTTTATTTTCTATTACTTTATGACATTTGTTATAACATATTTACCATCATAATTTATTAATTATTACGGAAAAAACCTACAATCGCGTTTCCTTTCCGAAAAGAATAATTTTATTTTAGTTTTAACTGTGCATCACATCTAAAGCGTCGTTAATTTTGATCCAAAACTGCATTTATGTTTAATAAAATACCCGTCACATTTATCAATACCGATTGATTTTTCTTTGTCTCCATTACTTTCGATTACATAATAAAATGTGTGCATGTAGATCTGTGCTGGCAGTGTTACGTGAGGCGGCGAGTGCAAGACGTGAACTGGATTGGAGTTCGTCGACCCGAGCACCAGGATTCAGGACCCCACCGTCGGAATATTGAACGCACAATGTATACAAACTACAATATTTCTTATTTTACTTCGATTCAGATGGATACTACAGAAAATTCGATTGTAAATCGCAAATAATGAAAGATATTAACGGAAATAGTATCGTTATCGATATAAGTTGTTAGGATGATATTTTATGATACATCTCTATTCCCAATTGCCTAAAAACATTGTATTTTTGATAATTTCAGTTATTGTATCGGCAACGAACATTCAAATGAATGTAATTTTTAAAATTAGGCTAAAATTAAATGCCAACTTAGTTTCATGATAAGATTTGGTTCTTAAGTTAACAATATTCGTATTTCTGAGATGACATCATTATGATGCAATGTATGCACAAGAAATTATCACGAAAATGTCATGTACAAATAACGTATAAGGTTTTATATATAAGAAAATTCTCGAAAAACCAATCTGCCCGGACCAACGTTGTGTTCGCAATAAATAAGAAAGGGTTCCAACACAATGGGCCGCTGTTACTGGATTTAGAAAGTCTGTTGCGACGCAAAGGCCCATTGTTAAATCAATTAACGTCAAAGCCCAATCGTGAACATACTTTAAATTTGATATTCAACGTGGGTTTCCACTGCCAGAACATTTATTAAAACATATTGCCATCTCTCTCATACTCTTTAAACAACAGAGATAACAATATGTTTTGTTGGAATCAATGTGACAAAAACGTACCATATAAATTTTCAAAATAAGATACTTCGAGTCATTGACTCGACTGCTTTTAATTGGACAAGCTAATGTAAAGTTCTGACGTCAATTTTTGAACTTATAATTTTCCTTTTTATCATCTCGAACAAGATTTGTGTAATTCATCGTATCGTCATTAGTCGGTGTGACGATTATCCACAGCAGATCACAAACTACCTCCCCTATGTCTAGACCGGAGATATTTATGTAGCGTGGTTCCTGGAAATGAATTAGTCATAGAACACTGAGGAGAACAACTTAAGGATAATTACAAACAATTTGGTTTTGATACAATATTTTTTATCTAGGACTTTAGCAAAAGATTTTTTAGGTCTATAACATGAAAGATTAAAAACGTAACCATTGTAAATAGTGACAGGTATTCTGAGGATTGTCTGGCTTCGAGATCGTACTTGAATAAATCTCAACCAGGATTACACTCGAGACTAGACGATGTTACGAAGGATTAAACTTCGTGGAGATAAATGACAGAACGTACAATTCAGTATTGACGACTCAAACGTAAAATATCCTGCTTGAAGGACCACCTACTTATAAGGCGAAGCTAAAACAGTAGTATAGTTTTATTACGCTATAAGAAGTATGAAGTAAAGTCACAAAATTAAATCAAACGGACAAGAGAAACAACATAAATATTGTATTTTTTTTAATCAGAATTTTACTACAGTCTTTCAAATGGATTGGGTATAAGATAAGACGTATGGTTTAGTACTTCACGCGCTGTGTACTGTTCTGTTTATAGATTGTTTAAAAAAAGTAAATTCCTAAAGAATAAGAAGGCGTTGCCCATAGATACAAATTAAATTACAACTACGCGTATCGACAGCGCTGTATTACGTAATATGGACTCTACAAATTAGATTAAAGTAGTGTATACATTGTAGAAACTACAATGCGTAAAATGCTTACAGCTTTTACTGCTGCTATCAATCATTAAATGGATTAGCTTATTGTATTTACTGTGTGTTTCTAAGACCAAAATCTCTATGAAATATATGGTCATCCCTGTCATTATCTTTGACAAAATAATGATAGCAATATGTTTTAAACGGAAAATTTTGGTTACAGAAACCCACAGTTAGATTACACAAGCTAACTGTCAAAAAAAGAAATTATCATGTTTGCACATGAAATTTTATTTCCGTTCTGTATATTTCTTTACAAGCGTAAATACCAAATGTAAAAATAAAAAAAAACTCACAAGCAATAACTTTTATAAACGCTTCGTCAACTGAAAATGCTTACCTGAAACAATAAAAACATCATTAATAAAAAGAAGATCGTATTTATAACAGTTTTATAGATTATATAAAATACTGTCAATAAATATATCAGCAACATAAATTAAAAGTATGTTTTTAATAGAAACTCATACCATTTATATTAATAACTAACCTACATTAGATTTCTTTGACTATTGGTAAGCAGGAAATTTTGTCAAGACTACAAACAAGCTCAGAAAGCTTTTCTTTTACTCCCATTTATAACATAAAAGTATATTTGTCAGACGTCTAAATTATGTCACAAGTAAAGAACGCCCCAAAGTCAATTGGTGGGTCAAACGAGTGCCTCAGGACAGATAACCGCGCCCGAAACAATTGACTCACTTGATAAGACGGCAACGCTTCCACTCTCTTGCCGAAAGATATTTCACAGAATATTTTTCTGTTCCTAAAAGTATTCGCCTACAGATTACATCTTGTACACTCAAGGACTGAAGATTTTTCCAAAAATTTCTTTGTAGAGAACAAAAACAGCTTTCAGTTAATTGAGATTAAAATTTTAAAGTCTGCTATGCTCTGGTCTGATTAAGTTCCTTTTATCTTTAAATAACTAGACCTTGCTTCTAAATTCTAAAAGATTGCATATTAGAGATTCTCTGAAATTGTCTCTTGAGCTAAGAGATCCTTGACGGATGATACTCTTACATTCCTGCTAGATTGATTGTTCACGTCAAAAACTAGGACATGTAACAATCAAAAGACTAATGAAGACGTCACTTCAGTTAATGACTTTAGTATAACACCCTTACTTCTTAATTTTTTCCAGTTCTATTGCCATTTTAAGGGTTCCGTACCTCCAAAGGTAAAAACGGAACCTTTATAGGATCACTTTGTTATGTGTCTGTCTGTCTGTCAAGACCTTTTTTCTCAGGAACGAGTCGAGGTATCAGACTGCAATTAATTTGTTTTAATTATTCTGTGTCCAAAGCAACGTATTGTTTATCATTTAAAAAAAACTCGAGCAATATCGGTGCAACTATATCTATACGATAACATAACAGATAAAGCGAATTTTTCAATATGATTGCCCTATTAAATATACTTCTTGAGAACTGCGATAGGTGATACAATGTAGATTAGTAGAGACCTTTGCAGTTGAATTCTACTGCAAACGAAGCAATTCAGTAAAATACATAGTTTGTGGGGAGCTGTAAAGTGGTCAAAATAATAAGCAACGTATGAAAACATAAACATTGGAGTCTGGATTTTGTTTTTTGCTAATTCAGACAGTGATATCATTATAACATGAAATTAATACTAAACCATGTGTTTCGATATCATTTTACTTTGACAATCGAACGAATAACGATCGAGGATTTTATTAATGTAATGTTCTAAAGGAATGTTTATGACATTGATTCGACAATCTATATGTATGAAAGATTGGGAATAATGAAGTAAGTTAAACCACTAGATATAGCTCAAAATATAATAACTGTGTCTTAATTAATTGTAATTAAAATACAATCCGAAAATAATATTCTTAGTCATAACGATTGACACGATTTGATATAAATCAATTAAAATATCATAATTTTATAATGGTTTATTATCTTAATATTAATAGAGACGGTTCCCAGACGTCTGGATGACGTCACGCTGCAATAACAACGCGCAAAAACTGCAAAAAGGTATGCAGCGATGTATGACATCATACTATGAGATAACCGACCTCCACGGTACACTATCTTCCCACTAAATTGTTATGAACAACATTTTTATACTTGATTCAGTTTTATGTTAAAATCTTATATTGTCCTTAAAAATGCGCACTGTTGTAAGTCCTATACGCATTATCCCACGTAAATAACTGACTGAAATTGAGACAAACCAGAGACAAAATTCTTCTAAATTTAAGACACTAATTGGACGTCTTTCTTAAAAAATTAATTGTTGTGTTACAGAATAAAAACAATCTTTTAAAACGTTTTGTCATTACTTTTATATGTTTAATTTAAGTTTATCACAGGGACATTTATGAATAAGATACTAAAATATATATATATATATACGATGAAAATGTAATTTCCTTAGTGCAAATACATAACTCGATACATAGCAGACGTTACCCTTTGCCGTTGTCGACAGATCATTGATACGGCTGCGCAACTGACCTCGATGTGGGGGTGACCGGGGAAGGGTGAATACTGGGGGGGCAGCAGCTGGCGTCCAAGTAGGTTAGGCAAAGTCTATCCACAATTAGATTGCCAAGTCTATTTCCTAGAGGCTAATAAAGCTATCCGCAGTTCTGTAATACTTATATGCCGTAGTA
Organism: Papilio xuthus; assembly: GCF_000836235.2. NCBI lineage: Eukaryota > Metazoa > Arthropoda > Insecta > Lepidoptera > Papilionidae > Papilio > Papilio xuthus. Next base: position 2,236,266 of record NW_013531711.1, on the reverse strand, counting down.
CTTTGAAGTTATCGGTTAAATAGTGTATATTTGAGAATTTAAGGTTCCAACAAAAGATTTTTTTGTTGCAAAATCATGTTTTGAGCTACGAAAGTTGTTATAATCCTTAAGAATAAAACCAAGACCTTATAAATATACTTCTATGTAATAATAACGGTATTAAAAATCTTCCAAAGTTCAGTAATAATATTTGCTTGTAAGTCACAACGAATAACCGCAAGAGCTAAATGTAGCGAAAATCTTTCTAGGTCACCAGAGGGCGTGGAATTAATGGATATATTGACACAGAAATGAGCAAAAGGACGTACATTAACGTTGAAAATTTCTCGATTTCTACAAGCATGAACTTATTTGCGTAACACAACACATAGTAAACTTCTTAATCATCGTTCCATTAACGTAAGATGTTAGGTTTCGAGGACTTTAATGTCAATTGAGTCACAACTCAACCTCAAAGATATTTCAGTTTCTAAATCGAATTAGAACATACCCGAGTTCGAGGACTATCTCATCTCTTCGCAAGCAATACACGAACACTCACAGCACTTGTACAAATTCTATGGCAACACTACAACACGGATGTTAAGACACGAGCGCTCAGCGCGACACTAACTGTACGAAGTGAGCCGGGCTATCGATCGCGCGGGCCCCTGGCGCCGGCGAGCCGCATGTCCCTATTGCACGCACGCCCCTCCTACTTCCCACCCCCCAGGGTAGGGTGTATCCCGCTTTTGAGGTGTGATGATTGAACAGAAAAAATCATTACATTTGAAACATAGCAACATTTAAATCTATAACAGGTATAGGTCATTTATCTGGCTATTGCCAAGCCATAGCATATTTTGGTATGGTTCTGATGAAAAGGTTTCGGAGAAATTGCGATTTCCAAACCCATTTGGCTTCTATGTATAATCGTATTAAAATGTTTAATGAATTATATAAATGAACATAAAAACTTTTTTATATTTTCTAAATTACGTAAAATTATCACAAATAAACAAGAAATTACTTTAAAAATTTTAGTAAAAAAGATAAATGAAAGGATATTTTTAAAATAAAATAAAATCAATGCCGCAAATTACGTAATCGAAGTTTCCCAGGTAAATCCAGCTGGCAGGAAGTCTAGAGAAATTGAGGCCTTGATCTCCCCAATCCCTTCCCCCTATCGCCCCGACCTTGCTCGTCGAAACATCCCGACCCCACACACGCCCCAGACGGCGACTGAGAAATCTGTCAAAAGTATTTGAATTTACAGGAAAATGCTGGCAATTCGGGTTTATGGGTAACATAAACATTTCGGACATTTACAACAATCGTATAAATATTCCAAAATGTTTTTTTTTTAGATAAACTCTTATTTGACGCACCCAGTGTTAAGTGATGATGAAGTTGGTAGACAGTATTTGATACTTTGTGTGCCTGTTCATTCTACTCTTGAAGGAACCTTCATAGTATTTGAACGCAAGCACTCGTGCCCACATAATTAGATTAAAAATGCCCAGTAATTAGTTAATAGTAGTTATTTATTAGTCTAGAGTGAACAGCGACTAATAATTAAATCATACCAAAGTCATAGATTAACATTTTACCAAAGTAAGATTGAATTTTTAAATGAATTCATGCACTGAAGCAAGTTTACATGACAAACTAGTCACCGGCAGGTTTTGAGTCCCCTTGCATAATGATTCATGAATTATTTATTGTAAATGTAAAATTGCATTTATACTTTTGGTGAATTTAATCCAGTGAAAAAATAACAGTTTATATTTAAACCTTTTCTTGCATATTAAGTGCATAAATTTTAATAATATATTGTGTTATTATATAATATAAATTCCAGAAAGAATTATAAAAAAATGCCATTCTGAGTATGTTTCATAAGTTTTCAATAATGGGGCAGACAAGAAAACAGCCTAAATTTCACATTATTTTCGAATAACATAATAATCAAACAATCTGCCAACTAATATCCAGTGAATCAATGCTCTATGATGTGTTTTATAAAGAAAATAGCAACATATTTCCAACAAGTACTGTCTTAATCATTCATTGCTTTTAAAAATAATAACCCACTAAATTATTCAAACTTTCGTGAGACATTATACTAAACTGACATATGTACACGGCTAAACACTCACATATATTATTATAGTGAGCAACGGGCCGCATCCGGAAATAATACCAGTACCACTCATCCTGATGAAGGGCCCCCGATGGGCTTGAAACTAGTTGGTGCCGCCACCCAAAGAAATGGGGATTAAAACATATACTTTGCACAAGATATTACGAGGCAGTAAGCCATCTTGTGTGTTATCTTTGATAAGTACAGAAATTATCAGTAAGTATTATAATTTTCACAATCATATTTTATTTGCACACATTAGTAATTGGCAAACTCTTATCACAAATTTAGACTAAAAATTATTATTTCTATACTTCAAAAGATAGTCTATCTGACTATAAACCTCTGCTTATTGAAGTCAGATAATTTGAGCAGGTTTTGGAAGGTACTTTTTTAACCTAAAATATTATAAATTGCTAGATATAGGTAGTTAAATCTAGTAATAAATATAGCCTATGTAATCAGAAACAATCAAATGTTTTATATCGGATTGATATTTCATGTATGTAAATAAAAATTAAATAATAATAATTTATACAAATATTTTAACAAGCAACCAATAAGCAAAAATCAAGCACTAAAATATAGGTATTGTAATTAATAAGTACTCAAGATAATATTAATTACCATTACATCATCATATGAGGTACATACATACATATTTAGTAATAAAAGTTATTTCTGATATTCTAAATTTTAATTAGTATAAAGTTATAGCCATCAAATAAATCTCCTCGCTATAATATGTTGTATGTTAAACTATTCAATGCATAGCAACCTGTCACACCCCATTTACTGCACAACCACTTGACTTATATTGAATTTATGATTACTCACAATACTTATCTGTTAGATTTATGTCTAGGTACTGCTTGTTTAGCTTTGTAATTTTTCAACTTTGAAAATTGTTTGTTGAACATGGTCGGGTAAAATTAAAATTACATTTATGTATTTGTTAAAAATTATTATTAAATATATTAGGCCGTTTTTAAATAAACTTTAACTCATCCAAGCAATAAATATGATTCCGAGAATAAATTTAATCGTTACATTTGAGATGCGGCAAAAAGCTTCAATGAGAAATTACAAGGCTAAAACCTGTAGACCGAAATCTATTAAGAATTTACTTTTCGGTACGAAACAAGTATTGTAATCTTCCACACTTCGATTTTAATTAGATTAATATGATATCACTTAAAATTCGTCCGTCTTAATTCCATACAAAATATAACACCTTTTTATAGGCCGAAGTACCTACTTACCTCAAAATTGAATTCACTTGCACAATCACACCGAAAAACAATTTCTTATCCAATTTGCGGTTTTATTAACATAACACGTACACTTTTAATGTAGGGCTTCAGTAATAATCACTATTCATGTAGAAAATTCCAAATTATCATCCGTGACTGCGAGTACGAACGGGCGTCGAAGGCGAGGCAAAAGATCGCCGCGAAAGCATCACCTTACCACCCACGTCATAGATTAAGTGATGAACAGCTTAGCCACACAACCAGTTTTTTACCGTGTTTTATAATAAATAGTAAAAACCTTTTTATGTCTTGTGTCTGGATTTTAAACAATAGTTTTTGCTATCCATGCAAATTTTATTATTTTTAAAACGATCCGAGAAATGAAAATTTGTCGAATTTAGGTTCACACCCAAAAATACTGTATTGCTAAATTGTAGTACTTCCTCTTTAAAATTAAAATTAATGCAATTGGCGATACTTAGATGGTGAACTGAAATTTTCTATCAAAATTTGTTCCACAAAATAAAAAATGAAAAGGAAAGAAATCACCAGTTTAAGTATTAAGAGAATTCTGACGGCGGGAAAAATATTCTTTGACAAGCATGATGTCATGTTGTGTCATAGATAAAGAAGTGTTTTTTTTAGTCTATGAATGATTGCAGTGCGTTCACGTTCGGAAGTTCGAAACATAAAAATGTTTTGTTGTGTCATCCATTCAATAAACATTTCAAAACCAAATCATTCATTAAATATACAAGGAAAAATTAATATAAAACGTAAGTTGAGCGTTACAGTTACAATTCAATTTATTTTGTTTGATAAAATAAAATACATAACTATGTTATGTGATTCAAATATAGATTTATGAAATTCTTTAAATACCGTCCTTTTTTAACTTAGGAGTACATGCTTCACACTAATATGTTTTCTTTTCAAATACTTCTACAAAAATGTATACCTACGTAAGTTCATGATGTTTACGGAATAACGAAATAAAACAAATAAGTCGATTTTGTAATCTCTTTATTAAAAAAATTATAAAAAGGAAACTTATTTTTCTATAACATTATTTTTTATCACAATATATGATTCATTTAAACATAAATATTTCGTCAAATACAATGTCATCCTATTCTTAGTCTTAAAATTATGAAGAAAAACTTAAATTATATTGTTTCGAGGTGGCACTAATGACTTTTTATAAAAATTAATATTCAACTCGATCTCAACCGCCACCATTTTGAAGTAGCAATATAGCAATAGCTAATTACCAATTCTATATCTTTAATTAAGTATAATTAATATGTTACATACGAAATTAATAAGATATATTATTATCTTGAGAATATAGCTATGTGGCCAGTTTCTTCTTGTATTATGTAAAACGTTACAAAAGTTTTACAAAATTGCTATTACGCCTTGTATTGTGTAATCGAAATTATATTTTTCCGTAACATTCCCTGATGAATTAACCTAAATTACCTTAAATCTCTAAAAATTATACATAGGACTTTCTACAAATCCCTATGTATTTCTATCAAAAGCACCACCTCAAGCATGTTTTTGACAATAAAAATAAATTAAACATCAAACTAATCATTAGAGTAATGTTCATCGGACAGTCTTCCCACAAAACAATCCCATTTGTTTTAAATTAATCGTACATTAATAATTTCAACACAAGCACCAATATTTCATAAGAGTATTAAAAAGTTCGCTAATATCATTCACTGTTTGAAAATAACGTTAAAAAATAAGAATTAATTGCACCATTGAAATATACTGAATTAACAATATTACTGTGTCTATAACAAATTAAAAAAATATATTCACAAACTCTGATTAGTACATATTATTAAAGGCAATTTAAATTAAAATTTTGCCTAATTTCTAGGTGTATTTATGAAAAACAAAATTTATTAAAAACTCTGCTCTGATATATTTTTTACATCGTTAATATGTTTAAAACGCTCTTGCATAAGGCCAGTTATTGCTAGAAGATGAATGGTGATCTAAGTAAGGACTATCGGTTAATAACAGTTTACTCCCACTTAGACCAGAACTGGAACTCTCACTGGAAGAGAACAAACTCTTGCTGCCGGTGTAGAAGGAGAGAGACGTATGCAATGGTTCGCGAACCATTCGTCTTCTCGCTCGCACTAATGATGCAAATGCGACAGCTATAGCGCATAGAAAAATGATCCCTAACACACAAAACGCAAGAGCCATTTTGCCAGGTGATAAGCATATCGTTTTGTCTCCTGGAGAGAAGCCTCGTACGAATTCATCTTTGTCACCGTCTATTCTTCTCGACCCTGTAACGAAATTTGATTGTTTAGTGTTTATTGGAACAAGAAATTTATGAAGCATGTCGTTTAATTTTGTAAAATCATCATCAGATTTATAGATGCACTGTCAACCATACCATTGCAGGACTAAGGATGAAAAAGAAGAAAAAAGGAGGGAAAGAAAAAAAAGAAAAGAATGGAAAAGCGAAATTTGTATTTTTCTCCATGTTTGTAACCGTCTTATTTGTTAATAGCATCGTTATCTACATATTCATTATGGTTTTTTTTATTCACTTGGTCTTCATTAGAATAAAAAGACATACCTCTTATTGATGCTTCGTCCTCGAGCTCAATGTTCGGCGCAAGAACTTCTATGCTGTTGTACACCTCTAGCCTATCAATAACCAATCCTCTGGCATCTTTGTCCAGCCTCGCTTTCCTTAGCAGCCCGTCTCTGGTCTGCTGCGGTCTTCTCAAAGCTTTACAATCTATCTTTGGACAGTTTCCTTTGCAAAGTTCCACCCCACAGGTTAAATGTAGTTTCGCTCTATCTGGGAATTTGAATGCCGCGAAAGTGACTACAGCATGTTGATATGTCATAATATTCTTGAAAGCGTAGTCTGGGTCGTTCTTTATCTGCTTTATCTTTGTAGATTCTTGTATATTTTGTTGAGGATCGACAGGTTTTAAGTCGGAAAGATCAACTTCTGGGCCGCGGTGCTTATGTTCATGAAGGGTGGGGCTGCTGAAGATAGCCTCATCGATGGGGCAGCCGGCATCATCTAGAAGTTTCTGTGACGCTTCTCCTAAGCCGTCGTGCGCGACGCAGTTTGTTATTCGTAGGCCCACACCAACTGTAAGTTGAGCGAATTCAAAGATAAACATTTTTTTTCAAACAATTTCATAAAACTAGACAAGTCAAAGATTAAGGCAAGAAGGTTACGATGAATGAGTTTTTAAAATGTTGGTCTAATTTGATATCTATTATATCTAGAAATATTGTACTCACCAGGCAAGGTACACTGTATGAGCAGCCGCGTGGGCTGGCCGACCTCGACGGAGGCGGGCTCTGCGGCGGCTGCGGTGGGCGCCAGCTCCATCCAGGCGCGCGCCGCCTGCACCAACTGCTGTCGCTGTTCCGCCTCCGCTGGGTTGAAGCCTTGACGATTACGACCCGTTCTGTCGGTAAGTAGGACCGTAAGAAAGGTTACATTAGATTAGAACCTTAACAAATACAAATAATGAGGGTATGCTACAAATCGCACTCATATCTTAAAGAGATTAGTACTCGCACTTTAGGGAAATGTCCTATCTTCATAAAAGTTAATTTTAATTACCTAACTTTCTTAGCTTCTTTACTTGTCATCTCTCGTAGCTTCGTGCTGATGACGCCCTCGAGTGCTGAGCTGTGGATCCTGACGGCAGGTGGTTTCAGCTTGCACCTGAAATACATCTTCAGATAATAAGGTATTCCACAATTTTTAAACGCCTATTGAAATGTAATAGCAAATGTATATAAGAGCAAAAAATGAAATGATTTTATCTGCACCCACCTCACCATTAACTCTTGATCGGAGGACTGCTGCAGCTGACGGTCCATTTGTATAACCAGCTCCACCGTGTAGTACAGGTCCTCATTATCATCGGGCTCTTCCACCGTCGAATTGATAGTAGATGTACGTACTCCGCAGGCGTTTGACGGTAGATTCAATGACACTTTCTTTTGTAATTTCCCTAAAAGAGTTTGATATTTTCCGTGTTATGGTCTAAGAGCGTATATTGACAATACTACAAAGTTAACTTTTTCTTTATAAGTTGAGAAAAATATAGAGTTAAATGCATGTATGCTCTACCTTGTACTCGACACTCTCTCGAGAAGTCTTTGCTGAAAACAAGTCCTTTAAATGGCTGATCCATGATGATGTGAACGGCGATCGAACTCTTGTCACACGTGGTCGCCACGTCGATGACTTTGTTGGCGATGCCGTGCACACTCCCGGCCACTAAGAGCCATATAACCACCGCCCAGCACATAGCCACGGACCCTGAAAGACAAATAAAATAGGAACATTAAACATAACTCTTTACGAAAGGATAGGTGGATTTATGACTCAAAATAAGTCGTGCTTTCTGTTTTGAGATAGTCAAAGAAATTTTTTAGTATGTACTTGCAAAGCTCTGAACTATTTGATGCAAAATATATGGATAGGTATAGATCGATGAATCACATGTTCAGGTTACATTATGATGGTAACAACATTATTTCACGTAGACGTTGTGGTTAATTTAGCGGTCAGCGCGATTGAAACGGCGGCAAATAATAGAAAATTGTTTTTTGATGTTGCGCACTTTATTTTTTTTTATTTTATACATTTTAACAAAATAATAAACCCTCTCTAGCTTTAGAAACTATATTTTTAAGTTTTTTAACAGTGATTTGACACTTGCATTTTCATTTATATTTCTTTCGGCCAATGTAATGTCATCAACATCATCACAGTACGTCCCCACCGAGGGTTAAGTTACTACCTAAGTTAAGGGTGATTAGGCCATAGTCAACCACGCTGGCCAAGTGCGGGTTGGTTGACTTCACACATATCTTTGAATCTCTCTCTCAATGTAATGTGAATAACAGTAATTGAAGAATATAGAATATATAGTCACTTTCTAATTAAAATATAGGTTATAATTAATTTCGTATAGTTCTTAAATCTTTGCAAAATAATGGTCGAGTATGTAACAATAACAAGTCCGTTTTACTTCTCGTTTACCGTTGTGGCTTCGTTTCATGTTCTCTGATATTCCACTTTGATTAGCGTTACTTTGTAACACAATTAAACAGTTTATGCACAGATAAAGCAGGCCTTTGTATAATTTAGATCCTGATATATATTAGGGCTATTTAATTTACGTATTTTATAATTTTCTAAAGTTTATGTTATTATTTTTGTTTAAGTTGTATTGGCTTAGGGTTAGCTAAATTGATAATTAACCAAAGTAACTTAAGAGTTATCCCACTAACTGACCTAAATACACTTTGACATAATAAACGTTACATTAAAAATTACCTCCGCTGACGTGCGGACAATCCATGTTATGATTCTCAAACTAACGACAGATTTCTCCTACTGCTATATCGGATGCTCTAAATTAAATCAATACCAGAGTAAGGTTTTAATTCTTAAAGTTTAATAAAAGCAAATATGTTATATAAAAACATACATCTCTGAAAAGTAGTTAAAGAAATCATCAAAAAAAAGTCTGTAAAAAGGTTGTCTATATATCTTACTTCTTACTAATATGGATGGATGGATGGATGTTTATTTGAAGATATTTCCAGAACGACTTTACAGATCTTGATGAAATTTTTCATACATATAGAACATAGTCTAAAAGAACCAATAGGGCACTAGTTAAGTTTTTTTTTAATTCCGCACGGATGTGGTCGCGGGCAACAGCTAGTTTTCAAATAAAGATTCACTTATTCCCGTTGCAAGTAACAACGGATGTAATGATATAAACAGTTATACAGAGTTACGCAATCGCTAATTGCTCTTAATTAGTAGATACTGTAATTCTAAAGTCCCAGATGCGTGCGAATGGATTGCGAAGAATGTGGCCCTGCAGCGGGTTATGAGATAACGCGAATGCCTCAGCAACAGAGAAAACCGTAAACTATTGCGAACATAAACTTTTATAACCGTCGGTTCCCACTGTTAAAACACATGTACGATTTTTTTAAAGATGATTTGACGATGTGTTTTTGGACAGATGTCGTGGCAATGAAAGCCAATCTAACAAAATATCTTATTTATAGATCTTCTATGTTCTCTAAGCGGATGCGTATCTTTTAGCTTTTTTTAATGAATTATCATGACCTTAAAATAATATTGACACACATTGAATGTAACTGTATTTCGTCTAATTATTACAATCAAAACTAATTTATTATCAACGTTCTGAAATCAATTAAAGTTTAATAAAAAAAAATAGTGAAAGTCCGGTCCATCTTGTAGCGTGTGCTTTAATTTGTTCGATAAAAAAAAACTCATCTGTTTCGGTTTTACGGCACGGATAAGATTAAAACGATAGATAAATGGACTAGTAACCGAAATACTGATACCAATAAACGGATTCTGGATGTGATAGTTCTAAATCGATGAAAATCGAGTGTAAAGTTACATTGGACACGAAAGCCAGGACATAGCTTTTATTGCGAATGTTTTCCATAAAACTAATATGCAAATAAATCAAAATTCTATTTTCTCAAATTATTCATACTTTCGTGACTACGTTCGAGCCCATCGGGGGCCCTTCTTCAGGGTTGGTCGGTGCCGCCACCGGACGAATATACGTGAGTGTTTAGCTGTTTTTATATAAGTTTATACTATTCTCTGTTTGTGTATATGGTATTATCATTACTTTTATCGAGTGTAAATCTACAATAGATGCTATTCAGATAGGTTGTATGAGTTGTACGCATCCGTCTTTGCAAATAAACTTCGATGAATTTTGAATGATTGTTTTGGTAACTTATAATCTTTTATCTCTATAAGTTAAATTCTATCAAAAAACATTGTCTACCTACCATTAATCACGTAAGGTTATCTGCATGTAATATCACTGGGGTTATTCGTCATAGGCAAAGACATTTAAGATAATATATCTTATTAATATTATAAATTCGAATGTTTGGATGGATAGATGGATAGTTTGTTATATACCCAGAACGTCTGACTGGATCACGCCGAAATTTAGAATAGATCTAGAACATATTTATAATAAAGTTTTTTTTTATACCGCGCGGTAGAAGTCGCGTGCGTGTCATAATCAGCTAGTCATGTCAAACAATTCCTTAAAGTCAGACATCTATCCTGTTAAGATATGGAGTAATTTTACCGTAGGTCAGTAAGATAAATTAAATGCATTTATAACATTCAAATGTTCGCGCAAGGAGAAAGTTCTAGAGGCATGTTTACCCTTTACGATTTATCATTTTAGTCGATGGTTCCGATCTGAGAGTGGATTATAATAGACACAACGATTAGGGTCATCACATTTCTACACTAGAATTTGTGTCGCTTAATTTCGGCGGATACTTTTTAACAGTCATTTTTGCAACTTTTACTACATTTTTATGACCATTCAATGAAGGTGAAAAAAGTAGTTGGCTGTCTCGATGATTAAGCGTTTTTTTTTAAATATCGTGTTAATAAAAAACATTACCACATAAGACAGCTCAAAAAGATTACTTCTTAAAAAAAGCGCAGTCGTAATTTTTTTTAATCATCAGTCAATCAACCCGCACTAAGCTAGCTGGTGGTTGATTATGGCCTTGTCACCCCTAGTATAGGATGGGCTGCGAGTCCCCCAGTGAGGACTATATTGAGCTGATGATGATCGTTGAGATTAAAATAAAATAAATACTGACTGTAACGGATATGTTATTTATATGAAGTGCTTAGTTAGAGAACTATTATATTTCTCCCGCAATTATACTATTTAATAATACTCTAGTGAGACTATTATTATTTAATAGCGGACCGGTCGTCAAGTTTTAATTTAATTACCACCTATAATCCTTTAAGTTTTATTGTGAAGTGTAAACGCTTTTAACTACAGGTCACTGCACTCTAGGATAAAGCTTATAGAGTTAAGATTTATGTTAGTTACTTTTTTAAAACTAATTAACTTCATTGTAAGGAAATAAGACGCAAACATATTGCATTGTAGGCTAAAATTTAAAAGCTCTGTTGTAAATTAATAATAATGTTTTATAATTTAATGACAATAATACTTACAAGATTTGCTTAAAAATAACAAAAAAAATGTGTCTCTGGTTTCCTTCCCCGATGCGATCGTTTATCGAATAGTTTCACCTTTTTATATCCAAGAGGAATTGTGATGATTTTTTGTGGAGATGACAAGGAAAAGTACGAAGAAATTCCTGAGACTACGACTTCAATACAATAGCTATTGTGTTTTAAAAATGTTCGCATGTTGTGTTTGCGACGAACTAAATTAATTAAAGTCATAAATTCGATTATTTTCTACACAATTAAGAATTATTAAATTTTAATTAAACGCCGCAAGTGGTCATGGATCGGCCATACGCTTCGTAGGGATCCCAGTCATATTCCCAGGGAGGTCCTGGAGTGGATCCCGCTAGGAACAAGAAGACGTGGCCGTCCTAAACAAACTTGGCGGCGATCAGTAGCTGCCGAAATGAACGCGATTGGGCTGACATGGCCCGAGACCAAGCGCAGAGCCCAGGATAGAGCGAACTGGCGGCGCACTGTGGACGCCCTCTGCCCCACTGCGGGGACATAGGACTTTAAGTCAGTCAAATTTTAATTATAAACTATTAACTAATGATATTTTAAACCATATTTTCATGCAGACGTCAAATAATTTTTCTTCTTTTCTAAGCCTACTAAGTCTATTACAATTTGCAATATAAGGAATGTGCAGGAATAAGGAGGAATAGACTTCATTTATCGTCGATTTCTAAGACCCAACTGACTGTTTATAACTTATTACATTATCTCTGTTTTGTCAAAGATAATGACAGATGTGATATGTTTTATATAGTAATTTTAGTCTCAGAAACCAAGAGTCCTTTTAAATTAGTTATGCGAAGAATTAAAATATTTGATAGTGTCATTGTATTTAATGATTGTAGTAAGATGTAATTTTTTACACCTAAGCCTTGTAAAACATAGCATATTTGAGTTTACGTTTATTAGGTATGCAATTAAATAATTAATTTAATTCTAGTGACCTCATATTTGGGCTGGTAAATCTGTAAACGTTAGCGTAGTGAACTCATTATCCGAGGAAGTAGTACGCGTCGCTCAGCCTCTAAACAGTTACGTGGGTTCCGTTAGCACTTGTAACGTACACGTTTACAACCGGGAAACACGAAGATTTATTACATAAATATCTTACTAATATTATAAATGCGAATGTTTGGATAGATGGATGTTTGTTAGAAGGTATCTCCGGAACGACTGCATGGATGTCGCTGATATTTCCCATAGATGTAGAACATAGCCTAGAAGAACAGTTAAGCTACTAATTATTTTTTTTAAATCCGCACGGACGAAGTCACGGGCTATAGCTGATCTTTAATAAGTGTACAACTGTGCAGAGTCAAAGCGCAAAGGTCTTCTAATAGGATTGTTGACAAATTATTATATCGTTGTTAAGATTAATATAAATGTTTTCTAAGGTCTATAAGATAACCCTTACGCATATACTGTATATAATAAGTGTGTATATCCTGTGTATGGTTAATTAATTATAGATGTGTTTATTTTATTTATTTAAGATACAAATATATCTAAACATAGACAAGAGTTTAGTGGCTTGACCTTTGACGGTACGATGCTTATTTCCACTTATCCTGTTTTATTTGTCAAATCGTTCGTACTGATCTTTTCTTCGTTTCTCACTAGTTCCTTATTATTTTTAATGTGTTGAACAGTAATTTGAAATTTAAGTGACGTGTTTAATTGTGTAACCGCTCTTTAATAAAACCACGGTGAAAAAGTGCATGTTCGACGCTTTACCCACTGCAAAAAACGCACGTTCGATATTCGCAAAGCTTCCAAAAGCTTTCGACAAAATCCTTTTCATAATAGTGAGTGGTATTACGAGGACCGACATAATGGCACTTTCGCCTTGCCTTTGTGATGTGAATGCATTTCATTGAGGCTGTCGTTGACAAGCAGGCGTGTTCACACGGGACTCGACGCAGTGGTATTCCTCTGGTAACTTACATACGTCAGGGTTGTCTGGACCATATTTAGATTTAAAAAAACAGATACCAATGAAATGGAAAAGTTATAACATAGTATGAAATGAAAGACAATTGTAAACTTGGGTTTCTGAGACCTTGTTCGATTCTTTTTTTGTCAATGATGATATATGTTTTATACAGAGATTTGTGTGATTACGGTTACTCAATCATATCTTCAAGCTCGATACGTGCATACAAACCCTTCACCATGCAGAGATCGTGCAACTCATTAGGTGTCAAGTTGCATCGTCTGGTCGCTAGGGTTGTTACCTACTTCGTTTATTCAGTACTAAGTGCATTTAAATTTTTATATCTAAAACTAAAGGATTCTGTTCCTTAACGTAAGACGAGAGAACGTAAGAAATGTATTTACAGTTACATAGAGCTTCTGTCTTCAAATAAAAATATATTGTACAAAACATTAAAAAAAAATTGGGCTCAAATTCTACGTTCTTCCATTTACGAAAGTTGTAGTGAACATATTTTAAGAAACTTACTTCTTATAAATAAAATAAGGTAGAGTAATTCATACCGTAGTCTAAAAATTCTAATATCCGGCTAATACTACGCTTTAATAAGGCAATTTCTTTTATAAACTAAAGCATATTACATATTATCACATTTGCGTAAGTAATGGCCGGCCCTAGCGTCAGTGATTCAATTTGCGGATGACATGTGAGTCTGAACGCTTTCGCTCTCTCGCCTTCGCCTCTCCTCTGCTTGTTGTCTAATGCTTCTGAGAAGCCAGTGTTTAGTATTTAAACGACTTCAGTATGGAAAAACTGACTAAATTTCAGGACCATGTATTAAGTGGTTCTAGTATTAATTATTTGTAAAATTTTACGTGGTCTTATCTTCCGACAGACTTGGTTATTAAATGCTTATACAATCATTTTAATATTTTGTACTCAAATTTTCAGCGAAATCTTTTTTAACCGAAAACAGGTGTGCATATTGTAAAACTTAAAACTTGTCGTTAAGGTTAGAAATTAATGATGTTTTAAACATTTTTAGAAGTAGTAATGTCTGTTGTTACTTTTTATGCGCGTTGGTACATTATTTTCTTACTCAAAACAGAATAAAATCAATTCTCACGACGCAAAACGGTCCCGAGTCCCGCTAGTCAACATAATTGTGAGCGCAGTCCTGTCACGTAATAAACACGTCTAGTGCCAACTTCAATATACCTCAGCAAGTCCACCTTTAATGCTTTGGAATAGAGTTCAAAATACATGGTGCGAGGGTGTGGAATGTGGAGCAGGAGCAATTGGCAGTATTTCCGCGCGCCGACCCCTTGCGCCTATGACCCACAGAACCGCGACTTTTGGTTTCGTGAAAGTCGAGGAAGTGTAACAGACTGGATCATATGAATGTACCTAGTGCCTTTATTATTTTATTTATTGACGATTTTGTGGGCAACAATAAGAAATACTTCATCAATTAAAATGGTTTCCAGGACTTGGATTTAAATGTCAGCAAAAATAGAGAAAAGTTATTTTTTTGTTGTTTTTTTTTGTGAATTCGTATATACGTATTCTGCTTAATATTTAACTACTTACAAATTTGTTGTTAAAAATACTTTTTTTTATTAAATACTATCAAAGATATAACTACTTATTTCCACATATAAGATAATTGTTGTATTTGATACTGTTTCCTTTCAAACTTGTATCGAACTGGTTTATTGCCTCAGGGTATATTGCAACTGTTTCCTGGTTAGCTATGTTTTAGCTACCGTTAAAATTATGAGCTTTTATTATAATTATATACATGGAAATTCACCTTAACCCTTCTTCCCTTTCCTGACAAATTGTTACTACTTATGTGTGGGAACAAAATTATGATAAGTCTACGCTCAACGAAAAATGGTATTCATTTTCGCCACAATTTTAGTAGTTCCTACGAAATTTGAGCATCAATTTGATAAAAATCAAGTAAAGATCGATGGTCCCTTTAACTAGGGCACTTCGAACCGTTAGGTGACCGTGACCGCGGCGAAGAGCGATGACTTTGCTATGGCCTTTGTTAACAAACTTAAGATACAGGTAATTTGACATGAATCAATGTAAAATATACCTTAGTGTTACGTGATAAGAGTTACAAGATTTGTAATGATTGTATACTTGTATCTTTTTTTATGACGCCTGTCAAGCCTCACGTAAGTCGTGATGTAATGTAAGGCCCTGAATTAGGTCGCGTGTACCGTTAGATAAGATAGGAGCGTAATGGAGGGCTATTTAATGAGATTTACAGCTTCTTTGTCGATAGTGAGAAAGATGTAATAGTGATGGTTGAGTTTCTAAGATCATATTTATAATATGATGATAAATAACTACTTAATTTATATAATACTATAGTAATTTGCCTCGGAACATAATTATTTCGGTGTTTAAGGAAAGTTTACATAATAGACGTACAATAACAATGAGCAAGAGACGAAACTGAAACGTTTTATACTTTTTACCTTAAATATTCAATCCATTTGATCATCATCAGCTCACTATACGTCCCCACCGATGGGCTCGGAGCCTACCCTAAGTTAAGGGTGATTAGGTCATAGTCAACCACGCCGGCCCAGTGCGGATTGGTTGACTTCACACATATCTTTGAATTTCTTCTCAGATATGTGCAGGTTGCATCACGATGTTTTCATGATGTAAGAAGATTTGAAGATTCAATACATTTAATTTTACCAAAGCAGATTTGTATTCCTTAAAAATAATAATCAAAATTGCGTCATTTTCATAACAGTATAAAGTAAAGCATATCATTTTCCCGTCGCTTTCTCTAAGATAACGGTAACATACCTTGGTGGAGCTGTACACCATTAACCCAGGCTGGAATTAGCACCGCTTGTCCGCGTATCGTTTGTAAGGAAATTGTTTAATACTAGTACCAGGTTATCCAAGTTGGTCTAACTGGTTGTTGTCCGCCTACAAGTACCAAACATGGTTAGTTGTTGTATACCCGTGCTTGATGAAGACTAGTTCAAGGTTGCCATTAAAATACGATAATAATTGTTAAATTTTTGTAGTTGCCAACAAAGCCAATATTACAATCCAAATATAAAGATGAACAAAAAGTTGACATTCGGAAAAAATTATCAATTGTTCGTCCAGACATAAATAAACTGCACATGAGAGACTACTAAATGCTACTTAAAAATAATAAGTGTCACAATTCAATTAAATAGCATAATTATTCAAATTCATTCGATTGAGAATCGATTAAAATGTTGATAGATACATGTATTTTTTTAAATGATTTCGATTATAAATTATTCGTTCTTTGGAGTTAAACAGTAACATCAACTTTACCGTTTATTTACAACAGGAAGTCAACACTACCACGATGTCATAAGTGCTTCACATCATTATCTTGGTAGTAAGTAGAAATTTAACGTTACTGTATAGGTTATGTCCGATTGTAACGGCATTGTAAGTGCCCGGGTGAAGGGCGGTTGTAGCTAACTGTAGCACTCATAGTTTCTGCAACTGCTATAGTAAGATTCAAAATTTTTGCTGTTAACAACGAGCATATGACTGCACAGCAACGCTGTCTTAACCATATCGAGCCTGGGTGCAAACATTTGTCTGGTGCCCCTAAATTAGTACATTCATTGGATGGCATCCCCCAGAACTCGTCGCCCTTAAGACCCTATACAAATACCTCAGCAAGTGGACAGTATGTGCACTTGCAAAAGTTTGTGCTTCGCCCGTTCTCGTGTATCTACGTCCCGATAACGTGTTTTGCGGATTGTCTTAAACGCATAAAGTTTGAATGGAACTATACTGTAGGGCGGCCCTGGTACTTGGTACCGTTATTGCAAGATCATGGCCGACACTAATTTGATACTGGTAGGGTTGTTACACTCTAAATGTCAAAGTTGTTATACTTTAATCGTCATTATAAAGGACAAGATGTTTAATGTAACTTAAGTTACGTGGTTTCCGAATTTTATAGAAAATCTTTAATCATGAACCAAAGGTCAAGTTGAGAGAGTAAGAAAATTTCAGTTTCCTAAATCTATTAGTATAATTCTAATATTATAAAGAGGAAGATTTGATTGTTCGGATTGAATAGGCTCCGAAAATACTCGAACCGATTTGAAAAAATCAATGTTGGGAAATTACACTATCCCAGAATGACATGGGCTATATTCATTACTAGTTTTTTTTTTAATTCAGCGCGTACGAAGTCGCTGGCTAGTCTGAGGTAAAGTACAAGCCAAAGTACAAAACTAGCGCTGCGATGGTAGCCGTTGATCATTATCAAATAGGTACAACATAAGTTACAACATGCCAGTAACATGTAAATTGAATGTTACTGCCATTAACATTCTGAACATTGGCTCAAGTGTGGTCAGTTTTTAAATTACTCTTAATCATTATATCTTATCTTGATAAAAATGTTAGATGATTAAAATTTTTATCTACATTTAAAATTAGTATAATAAAAAGTGATTTGTAGTGCATAACACCTTCACTGCTACTCGCCATGCAAGTTCACTTTAGTGGCATTGAAAGTGTTATTGACGATACCTCATCATCATCAGCTCACTATACGTCCCCACCGAGGGGCTCGGAGCCTGCCCTAAGTTAAGGGTGATTAGGCCATAGCTAACGCTGGCCTAGTGCGGGTTGGTTGACTTCACACATATCTTTGAATTTCTTCTTAGATATGTGCAGGTTGCATCATGATGTTTTCCTTCACCGTACAAACCTCGGATAAATGTACATATGTAAATAGGAAATCAAAATCACATTAGTACATGGCGGGATTCGAACCCAGGACCTGTAGATTGCAAGACAAGTGCTTGACCGCTGAGCCACCGACGCTCTTTACTTTATTATTATTCTGATTATTATATTAATTACTATCAATTATATTTTAACTAGAATTATTTACTTCTACAGTATATTAAAAACGTGACAAAATTCGTGTCGTCGTATATAATGTTCTTCATTACCAACGCGTTTATGTAACGAAATATTTTGGAAAGTTATGAGAATATAGCGTAATACAATTTACATCTTTACAATTTGCTAGTAAATCAGACATGTAAATAAAGATTTAAAAATAAAGAAGCGAAATAAAGATTTTACTTTTATATAGATGTATAATTTCTATTGGATATTTACTTTTTCAAAAACTTTTCTAGCTTACATTAAAAAAAAAAACATTCCCCTGGCCAATATTGTTTTATATAGAAGGAACAGAGTTACTTTAATATTATTTTTAATAACTTTTAGTTTCGGGTGGCAGCCCTAACTAATGTTAGGTCTTGGAGACCGCTCCCCATATTGTACCAGTGTACAAACACATTTAGTTTAAACTAAACTATTTTGTTTGTTGCTTCGTTTGAATTTTAATTTTAGACACATTTCTTGAGAATATTAGTCTTTTGTACGTTAAAGAAATAGGTTCATAAGTGTATTACAAAATATTTTGTTATTAAAACTGAGCGATCCTTTAACGTAAATGTTTAAAAACATAACTGTTCATTAACAAATCCTAAGTTTTTAACTTACGAATAATTATTTCCACACAAAAACAAATTTTCTTCAATTATTTGTAACATCAAGAAAATATGATATAAAATATACGAAACAAAATAATATTTACACGGTGCAAGTAATCTTACTAACATTATAAATGCAAAAGTTGAAGATGTATTTATGGATGGATGGATGGAAAGTATTTCCAGAAGGGTCCAACGTATCTTGATGTTTGCAAGAGATGTAGAACAGTCTGGAAGTAGACATAGGCCACTTACGAAGTACTTTTATGATGGCTAGTCTTTATATATATAATTCTTCTGTGAGTGTGTATGTCACTGAACTTCTCTCAAACGACTGGACCGATTTTGATGAAATTTTTTGTGTGTGTTCAAGGGGATCTGAGAATGGTTTAGATTCACAATTTTCATCAAATATTAACTTAATATTAATTTATTCAAATTAAAGTCGTGTAGACAGGACAACGTCTGTCGGGTCCGCTAGTAGTATAATAAAATTGCAGAATGACTTAGGTTATAAAGATACAAAGGTAATTCTATTGTAGCAGTTGTCCATATGTGATTTTCTCACAGGCGTTAAAGTACAAGAAATGCTATGATGTTATTGAAGAGGTCGTTGACACTCGCGTGAGGAGCTCGCGGAAGTGCAAGGCCTATGCAGACCCTATTCACAGTCAAGTGCGATCAACCTGAACCCTCATTGTTCTTCTTGTTGTTATAGTGACCATATTGTAACTAATTCCCGATACAAAGACAGAAAAAAATTAGTAACTTTAGTATTTTTGTAATGAATAAAAATGCTTAAGTTGTCTTTGTATCTTTTTATGTCCATTACTACATTATAACAAAGAAATTCATTTCAAAATATTATTTGAACAACATACAATTCCTATCCTATCTACTTACTATCATTTAAATTAACGAATAACAAAATAAAAACAAATAATTATAAACGTTCAACCTTTGCTATTAAGACTTCTCTGTCTACATACGTTAATCATAACGTTAATAAATTATCCATAAGTTACGTAAAATCCTTGTTACCTTAGTAAAGATGTAGCTTAGCATGCGATTCAACCCCGCAACTAATCTTTATAAAGCGATAAAGCTGCATGCAACGCATTCCACGGAATCTTACAACGTATACATTGCTCTACGATTCACGAACACGATATTACTTACAAAAGGCAATCTATACAATTATTTATCGAGTAGATAGTGTAACTTCTAAACATTATAACACTAGTTATATATAAAAATTGACGAAGAATAGTTAGATTTATAAAGTTTCTAATTTCGGACCTGTTGACCGTGGGTAGAGACTAGGCCAAGAAATAAATGGTATTTTGCGGGAGTCCTGGATGTAGGCGGAAAAACAAAAATCATCCTTTTTGAAAAATTTATAAAAATTGTCGTATTTTTTACAATACTAGGATGACCTTGAGTTTTTCTAACCTATTAGTTTACGAAAATAGTCAAAAGAATTGCACCTAAAACCTTATATTACGCAGGCCTTCAATCAGAAATAGATTTATTTATCAACAGAGATTCCTTCAATTTAATTCATGTAGCTTTGCGTAGATGTTTTTATGGTACAGTCATATACAACAGCACGGTGCCTCACTGTTATGCACTGTACGCCCGCGCCATACTTTATAAAGCACAGTGCAACACTATAATAACGCCGTGCTTTATCGAGCACCGTTAGTACCCGCGGCATCGTTTTGCTCCTACTAGGAAATGCACCAGCGCGTCAGTAATGTCTTCTTTTTGTTACGTCTTCGAGCGAGAAGATATGGCACTGGGAAGCGATCGAAATTCCCTCAATACAATACGAATTGTTGATTCGTTCTAGAATGAATTGTTGTCACGGATGTCCCATGTTTTATGGGCATTTTCTATCTAAGCTAACATAGCATGTATAAAAGAAAAAAATGATACTTTTAAAAAGCAATACCAATGAAGAAAAAACTGAATATTCAGATAATGTCTAGGTATGGATAAACAATGGGTAATTATTGATAAATTCACAGAATTTCATACAACCTTCATAAAAATATGAGTTAACTGACATCTTTATTCAGAAGCCGTGTCCAGACATGCAACAATTTACATTAATTTAGGAGACACGAGACGTGTCTAGAAAAAAAACAAAAATTTTGAGGTCAGCACATACCACGGTAATAATACATCAATAGCTATTATTAAAACAAAAGAAATTAAATTCAAATGAGATAGTCGACCTCTTTTCTTACGACCTTGTCACGAAAACTTAAGTATAGCGAAATTACCTTTCGCTTCGCCAATTTGTACAAGAAGCTTCTGTTATTTTATCATTGAACAAGTTTCTTTATTTAATTTTATACAGTTAAGTTATACGAACATATTATAGGAAGTTGTATAACTTTATTTATACATTGGTTAAATCGGAAGTATTTACCATATTCAAACGCGATGTGATTTCGGAATACATTTGTTAGTAGTTGAATTACATTAAATTTTATATTGGAACTTTTTAAGGTTTTTACTGTGATTTAAAAAATATTTTTCACTATTTTAGGCACTTTATTCAGGCACAAAAAAACGTAGGGTAAGTTACATTATTATAGTCCTTTTAACCTGACAATAGTATTTTGTCGTCGATAATGTTTAATTAAAAAAAAATTAATAAAAAAAGATATATTTTACTTTATAAGGAGCAATTCCTTAAATTTCCAGTGTACTTTAAACTTTTCGTAAGACAAGGAATTAACTACTGATAAATCATTTAAAATTAATTTAATAAAATGTTGTAATCGAGCTATAAATCAGTAAGAGTTCTGTAACACCGCGTGCCTCAAGGCGCCATACAATAGGCGATTCTAAGCGGCTCTCCCCACGATGTTTTCTCTTTTACATCTTAGGGAACGAAAACAAAGCTTGGTGCCGCAAGAAGGCATTTTACTATATCGTAATATCTATACTTATAGTATAGTTTACGAATAATATAAAGAGAAAATATTTGTATTTTTGTATGTAAGGAATAAACTCAAAAACTAATGGATCAACTTCAAAAATGATTTTGCCATTAGAAAGCAACAATACCACTGAGAAACATTGGCTAGATTTTTTTAAAATTCTATGCGAACTTTTTTTTTATTAAAAAAATATATACTCACATTTATAAATTTTGAGACATAATTAAGACGAGCCGCGTCCGCAAAATAATACCAGTACCACTCATCCTGATGAAGGGTCCCCGATTGGCTCGAAACTAGTCGGTGCCGCCACCGGACGTATATACGTGAGTGTTTATATATCAGTTTAAAATTAATATTATATAACATTAAATTCTGTATTACAACAAAAATCGCACATAAACAGTTGCATAAAACCTATAATATTATAATTTAACCTTTTGTTGTGACATCGCTTTCCAAATAACAGAAATATCACGTAACTTGAGATTTAAATTCAAGATGTGGACTGGAAAGTAAAAGATAGTCTATGTTACGGTAAAACCGACGCAAGGAATCGATGTTTGCGAATATTAAGTTAACACAATTCGCTATGCAACGTGAATGACTACCGGAATTACGTAACGCTTGAAAAAAAAACCTAATATTAGTGAGAATATTATGCATTTTGTTGTATTTATTTTATAGGATGTGTTTTGTCTCATTTTAAAACATATATTTCAACAATAATTTATAAGAAAACTTCACATTTGTAAGTAAATAGAAAATAATCATCATTATCAGCTCACTATATGTCCCCACCGAGGGGCTCGGAACCTACTCTATGTTAGGGATGATTAGGCCATAGTCAACCACGCCGGCCCAGTGCGGTTGGTTAAATTCACACATATCTTTAAATTTCTTCTCTGATATGTGCAGATTGCATCACTATGTTTTACTAAACGTAAGAACGTCAGATAAATATACATATGTAAATTGAAGAACACATTGGTACATGGCGGAGTTCGAACTCAGGACCTACAGATTGCAAATCAAGTGCTTAAACCGCTGAGCCATTCCAAAATAATTTTGCTCGAAAATAATCTACTGTTTGATTTTTTCAACACTTACTACAAAAGTATTTATGACATTTTTCTTTTTCAGCCACGTGACGGCTGATATTGGGATATTGACGGTTTAATATTAATATTAAGAGTGAGTTTAATTTCTTACCTCACTGATTACATATTTGTAAGATCTGCAGAATAAGAACAGAAGTAAAGTAATAAATAATTCAGAGGTTGAATGACCTCCAACTAATTGCAAAGATGTACGTAATGCGCTTAATTTGTGAATAAAAGAAACCATTGCGGTAAGAGTTGTTAAATATTTATAAGAAATGTTGCCGCCTCGTTGCGTTTCGAGAAAGTATTTACGTACAAACATTCGTTAATTTTATTTTATACTGAAATTCGTATATACGTAATATATGTCAAATACTGTGTTATGTGCCCTAATGATGACGGTCTGTAGTAAAATGTACATCACTATTTTAAAATTGATTTTTGTGAATTCTAACAATTATTAACCAAAGACCCTTTACCATAATATTAACACAGATATCAGGATACACCTAACTTTTTATTAAAATTAAGATAAATTAAAAAATAAGTCCATGAATAATTACGCAACGAAAAATTATGTAAAATATTCAAATTAGATTTTCTGTAGTGTTGAATAACAAACAAATTTTAAGCAAGAGTTAAAGAATTCCGTACAAAGCTACTTTTGTGCAGAAATCGCTTACAAAAATATGCTAAAAACACTCTTTGCGTCACTTTACATAAATTACTTTCGGCAAGCTTGTAATAGTTACTCGTAGAAAGGATTAGTCTTCACTTGACCTACCTTATACGTGTTTATTTTATTTTGAATGTATTGTTTAAGCAAACACGAACATACAATATGTCACCTGAGTATTTTGTAACGATACTTTAACGCGTTATGTGTCCATGTTTTGCGTAGGACCATTTTATACTTTTTGACTTGATTGGTTAAATCACAACGGCCTCGCAAAAGACATGCGTGATGTAGAGTAATATGTGTATCGTTTGATGAGTGTGGTGACCAAGGTTCTATACAAATTTCCCTTCCTTTCCTTTTTAGAGAGGGATATGGGGACTTGGATATGCCGTGTAAGAGGTTGGTTGGATAGGAAATGGAAATATTCTCTGTTTATTTCAAGAAGCAACGAATATGTTACTCGTTTGTCCCTTTCTGTTATAAAAGTCAAGAGATCTATCTAACCTTATCTCCAGAAACAACTTTTGTTAGCTTCACTAAATAGGTGTGTCATCCCATAGCTGATTAATCTTTTTTATTTTGTGTTTACTCTGACAAGCCCACACTACAATAGGCAGGGCCGTTTGAATGGTACAATGGCCGGTGCAACAGAGCTCCTTCGCCGGATCTGTTGCAAGCCGATATCGGTTCGTGCCAGTCCGAAGATTGCCTCACACATTAGACATTAGCCTTAATTCAACGCTCACTAATTTACTTACAGCAATTAATGTTCTGAAATTGAGATAATCCAAGACTTATATTACCGTGTAAAAATTAAGATAATCTAAAGAAAGATGTAAAGATTTTAGACTTGGTTTAATAACTAGGCACAGTATTTAAAACAAGCTATTAAAAATGGCGGTGAACGATCAAATATTTTAACCTAAATATATTTGTTATAGATAATGATCGAACAATTTAAAAACAAAAGCGTCCAATGAAGTTGCATACACTATAGAAGAAACTCGATCTTCGGGTTTAGGTCTTGTGTTATTGGGCAAGGGTAACATATAAAGGCATTATGTAAAAAATCAAGCAAATATAATACTTGACTTGATGCGAGCTTACTTGAAATTAAATACCGTGCAAGATAACAGTTACCTTGTAAGTAAATAAACGTTTTATTTGTGTAATACAGCGTCCATGTTATTACTATAAAAGCTGCATAATATAACGACTGTCCATGGTCACGCTGGCTACAACGGTCATCGTACTATTACGTAGAAAACGTATTTCACTATTCCCGTCACGGAAGTCAAGTAAATGTCTCTCAAAAGTGTCTTAAATTTAAATAGCCGCTTAGAACATGGGTTATAAAATTGACTATATTTCCTGTTCCCGCATCTTGTCTCTGAATAATAAACTATGAGCCATTAGCCTCTCCGCCGGAACGGAACGGGTAAACTTGAGCTTCTATTACGTGTACTAAACATTAAAGTCTATTGCTTTGAGAGATATAAAAATTTTACAGTTCATTCAAAATTTGAATTACTAAATATGTTAAGGTTATCTGTGAAGCTGTTAATTCTAACGTTTGCTTTATTTTTGTCAGTCCACGCTAGCGTTAATAAAATTAGTTTGTTAAGGGAAGAGAAAAGACAATAATCGTAAAAATGTCTAGGCAATGCTATTTCTCTTTTTTATTTTTTCAATGCTCACTGAGTTAGTTCACATTCTCCGTTAAAAAAATTATTATTTTAGGTACTTTATATTCTTCGACTGCATGGTGAATGGTGAGTTTTAACACATTAAACATAGTGACTGACACATAACAATAATTGTCATCTATGTCCTGCCAAAAAAATTAAGAAAAAATTTACTTATTAGTATGATTATTATTGTTGTCGGTTATCACGACACGCAATAACTTGGCGTATCAAAGTAATGCAAGTTTGGTAGGCTTTAGAGCAAAAAATAATAAATAAAATTGTACTAACCGCAGCGTTCTGGTAATTGCTATCAAGATTATATTTTTTATCTTGAATCCTAAAGACGGTAGAATCAAAGCTGTACCGCGTTTTTTATTTGTTTGAAATTTAAAAAAAAATCTCTTCGCGCAATTATTTTAAGTTACATGTGTAACTCTAATACATTGATAATTAAATCATAATGAGAAAATGTTAATAACTTGTGACAATTAAAAAAGTAATATTTCTGTATATTAAAAAAAGAAAAGAGCAATTATGATAATCATTAAGATGAGAAGATGACATAAAAAAAAACGAAATGAAAATGAACCGTAACGTCAATTTAACATTCAGTACATAACTATATGTGAGTTGACATGCAAAAAAATTATGCTACTTTCTACAGCGACACATCTCTGCTTCGAACAAGCAAGCATAAGTATGTAGTTATTTGTTTTACACTTTGATTATTTTTATTCCTACATACACTAAATGTAATTAAGGATTCTCATTATTTTCAGACCACAAACTACTTAAGTTTTATATTTTAATATTTATATCTTTATGTTGGTAAAGCTGCGTCTAATAACATACATTTTTTTCTGCAATTAACAAAAAGCAGTTGTGTATACAGTATAGTCCGATCTTTATATTGGATTTTCAGTTTGAGTTTTGTCATTTTTTTCGTAAGTTTGGTCAATTTACAATACTTTAAGTAACATATTAATTCAACGTTATAAACGGAATAATATTTCAGACAAAAAATTAAGATCTATTTAAGCATTACATTTAAGAACTGTCATTATTTTCCACAGTGAGAGTTTAAAGTGAACGTTTTCTCAGTAACTTAGTATAACAAATAAGCCATAACTTACCTCTACCAACAAACAAATAAAGTTAATTTAAATCACGTTAACATAACTTAAAACGAAACATAATAAAAAAACTTTTTGAAACAACACTATTTTTTAAAAACCATAGACAATCCCGCGTTAGTTTGACGTTAGATTACGGGAAAGCGGCCCCGTGTATCGCGGCACGCACTCGCCTATCAACTGAATGTTTTCTTACAATTCAAACTTCGAAGCCCACCATCTCAGCCGTAAACATTTCTGCCACCTGCCCGCATTAACGGGATGCGTTTGCGCACAGGGATTGCGCTTTTAATAATCAGATTAACCTTCATTTTAAGCTTTTAATGTTTTTATAGCTGGAAAAGTAAATTATTAAATTTATAAATAGAAAGAATCCTTTGCTAAGCTTGGAAACTGAGGACCGTGTGACGACTTAAATTCATCTTCCAAACGTGTAAAGTTTCTATGAAAACATATTTTTCTTGCAGCAGGATTTTTTGACAACTATGAAAACTTTTGTATTCCTACAAATAATTAAATGCCTTTTTCTCTTAAGTCTTAAAAGAAGAAAATTGATATTTGTGTGTTATAGTTTTCCTTTATCGGAATAACCGATATTTTAAAATTTACAAAAACACTTTTTAAAAAATAATATTATAATATTATTTTTTAAATCCGCCTTATTGAAGATGGATTATAATCCATCTTCAATAAGGCGGAAGTCGACGAAGTGACTGCTAGGCTAAAAGTAAATATTATAATAAAAAATGTAATAAGTGTTCCCGTTTTAAATAATAAGACCGCTTCTAGTTTTCTAGATATCTCGCGAACTTTGGTCGTCCTAAATGTTGCTTTCTAAATTGACCCACTAAAACTTATTCCTGTTAATAAATAGTTCGAAAGCTTTGGCGGAAAAAAATTTTCTAGAGTAAAGAAGTGACTCGATGATCATTGCCTTTTATTGTAACTATCTAAATAAACTTTAGTCTATGTCTATAATATCTAGGCGTTAATATGTCTTCGTCACTATTTTGTTATCTGCACATGTATTAAAACTTATTTTTTTCTTCCTCTTTTTTTATTTTTTTAAATGTAAGGAGCATTGACACAAATCTGTTAATTTATTAGTGTAGGGTAATTACGTATGTTTTAATAAAAAAAAAACTGAGTTATTTTGATAACGAAAACCTATAAATTCGATAATATAGTTTCACAACAAAAACAGAGATAACATGTTTGTCTATGTGTGGCGCAATAAAAAACATTACATTGAAGTTAAATATTGACTGCCTTGAATATTGTCTCTTTTAGTAATAAAACATTCGATAACATAAAATAAACCTAAAAATACGCAGCTCTTTCCGTTTAGATTGGATTCCCAACTTTATTTCCTAAATTTTTCTTCACTCCTTTTTATGTGGTCCCCCAAGTTTATTTCTAAGCATCATCATCTGCTTTGGGTCTTCCTGGACTCCAGGGGTCTACGTAAATCTTTTTGGGAATAGTAAATAAAAAACTGTTTACAAACAATACATATATTTTGGTCTACATAAAACACCATAGAGAATGCATATGTCATTTGAAAAGTCTAATAACTAACACATAATCATTTTAATACATCGACCCTGAATAATAAAATCTTTTATTTGAAAACAGTATAAAAATGCCTACACGTAATACTTATAACCTTCATTTTCCACTGGCTGAATAAAATACTAAAATTGTTGTTGCAGCTTTTTACTCTATTGACAAGATGTTTTTTTTTCTTTTTTGTAGTTTTGACAGTTCACGTCCACAGTTCGAATTTTAGTGAAATTTTTAAAGTTATGCTGTTTGTGTTGTAATAAAAATATCTGACATGCAGTAAAAGCTGGAGATCAAGCTATAAATATTAAAAAAAAACCCTGTAAAACTAACAAGCATCAAGCAATACTAAATTGGACCACACCTAAATTTAACACCAAGTTCCTAAATATTTAATATTCTTAATACTTGCAGGATCAGTCAGTGCTTTTATCTAGTTACCAATTCACATTTTTTAGTATGGTATACTTTGCATATTAAAAAAAAACTTTAAAATATGAATAAAAATAATGAATAATAAAAAAGCAAATTTATCACAATTTTCTACATTTCCATTAAAATAACAGAATCATGCAAAATTATTTTTTATAATTTCTGTGTGTCTTCTACATCTGAGTGACAGTTATATAGAAAAAAATCAATGATAAATTGTCATGTGAAAAAAAAATTAACTAACTTAAAATTTTTCACAGCAACCAAATTATAAAATCTGATTGTTAAAAATTAATTAACATCAGCTAAAATTCATTTCAATAATTTCACACTTCATTAAAATAGCTTAGTTATTTTTTTAATTAAGCTTATAAAAGTAAAATACTAAACATTCACCAAGTCTATAGTTTTAGAGGACAAAATTTAGTTTAATGACTTTTAAGAATTAATTAACTAAATATATGGACTGATTTCTATAAATGGATAAGTCATGACATCTTTTGCTTCATTCAGACTTAAACATGTTGAAGTTCCTGACAGTTCAATCTCTTACCAACTACAACCGTCAGTAACAAGATGGCGGAAATCAAATACGCACATAATACCACAGATTGCAGCCTGTCCATGTACAGAAGTCAGTGTTAAACAAAATACAAAACTAATTAAACTTAACGTAATTCAGGTTTATAAATCACAATTAAGCTAAACATGAAACTGCCGACACTTGTTTTGACACATATTGCTGTCTTTGTTATGTCAATGAATATGAAAGAGATGACAATATATAGTAAACAAGTGTCACTGCATAAGAAAACTACTTTAAAATTGATATTTATGTTTCTTCAACATTAGGATTTTCAGAGAAAAGTTGGTGATCATTATATGTACGTAGATATTTCTTTGTGAATAAATAGAGAGTCAAACCCCATTTCATCATCGCAAATGACCATATCAAGCGTATTACAATACTTGTCTGAACCGGAATTATACCTGTAACATAAATAATATTCATTTTAATAAGGACATTGACTTGGTATTATTAAAGATAACTGCAATTCATTGCAATTTTCTTTATCACTCAGCTAAAGCAAACAAACTTAATTAGTAAATTATGTAGTAAATTAATTTACATTGTACAGTAGAAACCTTGAAAAAACATAAACAGTTCCTTTTATAGATATTTTAAGAAACTTACCAGCTTTATAATAGAATTCCAAAAATGTATAAAACAATGTAAGAGCCAATCCCGACACAAAGCCGACAATTCCAAAATCTCCAAGATATTGCAAAGCTTTCCTTGAGAAGTTGACATGCAAGGATTCCTTCAAATAATGACAGTGTAGCACAAGGGTTAAGCTTGCATGAATACCTAAAATAACAATTTATAATTACAATATCAGTTTTAATCTTAATTTTTTTGATGAATAAGATATTACATTATTTTAAGACATCAAAATTATGTTTAGCATCTACTTGTATATTATATTTCTTAAGCAATAACTCGGCAACTTATGTCTGTCCCAGTATCTGACGTACTTATTATATTAGATATAGCAATATACATTTATTGTCGGGTATATCTATTTCATACGATTAGTAAAACACCGTCAGCACTAATCGTAAATGCACAACTAGACATATATTTATAATTATTAAACTTCTATTACTAAGAAAAACTTTATAGTTCACTTACCAGACAACAATGCCCACATTCCAGCCTCTATGTTTGCGTAAACTAGGCAGAAACATATAAAGGCAGCAATACCTAAGATTGCACCTATAGTGCTAATGGCTATGTAAATCTTTGTACGTAACATCTTGATATGGGAATAGCTAAGATATAAATGGTCTTCACATTCGAATTGAATTATAAATATTTATATTTGCAGAAAAATAAACAAATAACAATCATTTACGCCACCAAGTATGTTCAATAATTGACATGACATACCAAAGAGTATGTGACAGACAATTGACAAGACAGTGACTGACAGTTAATAGTTAAGAAAGAAAATCGGTAATCAGTATCCAATTTTCATTTAACCCAGTTAATTAAATATTTCAATTTTCTTAAATAGAGCTCCATAAAAATACTATTTTTGGATTAATTGCATGAAAACCGTCTCTTTAAGTTTATTAGTACTTTATAAAATATCGCAGAATGTCAAAAATATTTTATGTTGGCTTCGTTTCGTGACATTGATGTTGACGTTTAACGTACGGTTTAGTTTTCAAACAATCGTAATAATAACATTTTTTATTAATTGGATAACTTTTAATTATATATCAATATGTCTAGAGTATATAATATGGACTTCCTTAGCGAAGATATGATTATGATAAATGTATTAACGTATCCTAATTCAAACAGAATTTCTGGAAGAAAGTTGCTTTGTAACTCAATTCTGTACCTGGATCATGTAAAAATGCTTATAAATGGTGTAAGGTGAGAGTGATGAGAGTAATCAAAGTGGCTTGGAATTACTAGCAGAAGGTACCAACGACTCTCAGTTGAACTGTGATAAAATGGCTTCAGATGAAGAAGACAACAAAACTTTAAGATACTTTGTAATGGTATTCAAGAGATCATGATGATAGTGAGGAATTAGTTGGTATATATTCCTATTACAATGCAAAATATTAATGGTTCATAACATAAATAATTGTGTACTTTATTTTGCTATAAACTGCAAATATTTTAATTTTTACATTTTCAGATGAGTAACCTGACTTAAAACTATTTAAAGTAATATCTGAAAGTATAAATAAAACTGAAAGTGTGAGATTTTACTACATTTTTTGTACCAGAATTACAATGTTATTTTACTATTTGAATAATACTTTTATTAATTTCACAGATAAGAATTTGATTACCAAATCAGGTATTTTGAAGAGTTTAGAATAAGATCGGAATTATCATCAGAAAAGAAGTGATGTCAACAGAAAAGTGAAAAGCTAAGACTAAGGGCAATAGAACCTATACTAAAAAGAGAGAAATACAAGTGAAGGAAATTGAAATAAAGTTAATTAATTAACATATTGGGAAGAGGAGAAATAAAAATGCTTCAAGGAGATATCGGCTTCATTAAAAGAGTAAGTTTGTAAAAAATTTAATTTGTTTGTGCAACATAAATATCTCTTAAAATTAAAAGTTTACTTCAAACTTTTCCTTTACTTTTTGCTGTTGGGATTATTAGTTTTTATCAATTACATTTTTATTTGAATACTGATTATATCTATTGTTCCAGATTATTAAAAAGAAAGAGAAGTTCATTTAAAAATGTATAAGTGCAGGTGCTACATTTTATGTTAATTACTGTAATGAGAAAAGTTGAAATATGAAAGAGGAATTCAAGATAACATTTTTAAAGTAATTTTAAGTTAACTTATAAAACTTTATCAATAGAACAATTCAAGATATGAGTATTTAGTATTAACAATAATAAATCTATTAATTTTACAACTGGCAACTTTTAGTACCTTAACATTAAAAAAATAAATATAATTATTTTTACATAAGATTCTGACAGCTATATAAAACATTTTCAATTAAAACAATATAAAAAATAATTTTACATAATTGTAATGGCCCATGTCTAAGCTTTAAGAAATCTAAGAAGTCTCGGCTTTATTTTACTTAATGTAGCAGCATCTAACTCCGACTTCCTGTGGATCCTAAGATGACTCCTCATGTTTCCTCTTTGAGCATAGCCCCGGTCGCAAATGGGACATTTGTATGGAGTTTCACCTGTATGAAGCCTCATGTGCTCTCTCAAATACACAATGTGGTAGAAACCGGCACCGCAAACTGAACATTTCTCCGGTCGCTCTCCTGAAAACCACAAATCATGTTTGACAAATAACACTTTATATGGAAGGAACATGTTTGGCAACTGAGTGGCAGGATAATTGAAGTAACAAGCTTCTTTCCAACAAGTTGGTTTCAGATTTGTTTCATCAACCATATAAAATAACTTTTAGTTGGATCTGCAATGGTCCTGACAATTCATGGGACAATTTAACGCAACAACACAAAGTTATAGGCAACAAACATTACTAATAATTACCTGTATGAACAGATCGCTTATGTATTGTGAGTGACTGCATACATTTAAAAGTTCTTTCGCACATATCACAAGGGAATATTTGAGGTGTTCTTCTTATTTTCTCATGAACGTATCTAGTATGACTTCGCAATTCACCGACGAATGCAAAAGTTTTATCACAAGATTTGCACTGATACTTCTTATCATCTAGATGTTTTCTCTTCATGTGACGATTTAAGTAATATTCAGAGGAACAAATGCGTGAGCATACGGGACATTTAGCAGGACTGTTTAAATGGACCCTTTTCATGTGTGCAACTAGTTTGTCTTGTTCAAACACTTCACCACACAAATCACATAGTTTAGGAGGTGGTGGCTTCTTTTCTTTTGGTGTGTTTTTCTTTTTCACTTGCTGCAATTTCTTTTTAGTTTTTTGGATAGCATTTTGGGCAGCTTTTTTATTTAAACTGAAATTGAAAATTTTGTTGATAACCAGACTATAAACACCTAGGATTTAATATAAAGAATAGCTTGTACACCAAAGTTAGCATTATTTTTAAAGCATTTCTTCACTTTTATTACTACTAAACATTTAAAAAAATCTAATACTTGAATGTAATAAGCAACAATAATTAACATACAGCAATAATATTACCACCATTGTTCTCCACTCCATGAAAATTCACCCTCTAAAATAGAAGATGCTACAGTATTTCTTTTGTTTCCATTATTTTGTTTCTTAGGCAACACTTTTTTAACTATATTTTTTTCTTTACTTTGAGTACTTGTGGCCTTAACTTTTGTTGTTATTGATGTTTTTTCGTCCAAATCCTTAAGATCTGGAGACTCCTCCTTAATGTTAATTGCTGGATCAAAATCCGAGTCATAATTACTACTTGAATCATTCTCTATTTTTATTTGAGGTAATTTATTTTCTAACGCCTTGCAACTCTCCTTAAATACGTTTATGAAATTGCAAAGTATATCTAAGGTTTCGTTGCAATTGATACAAATTTGACGAGGATATCCTTCTACATCTTCAACCTGAAAATTTATGAATAACCGAATGTTTTATCGAATAAAAAGTAACTGTTGTCAACGACGACGATAAATAAAAAAACTTACGGTGACATGCAAACAAGTTGAAATCTTTGATTGAATGTTATGATGTTTGAAATTCTCAATTTTTTCAAAAATAGGATACGAGGCTCCATCTTGAAGACAAATTCTACACCTTTTATCAATACAGCTCATTTCAGTTTTTATAAAGGTATAAAGAATACAGACAGATATAAAGGTATGTTTCTAATAAAATTTTAGTTTTAAAAAAACAAATAGACCCATTACTATACCAGATTGACACTAAACTGACGTATGTATGACATGACGTAGTACTTCCATTCCGTTTCATCTGAAATCTAAATAACTTCCTAAAATTAGTTTCGTTAAAATTTTTCAATAAATACTGAAATAGTTCTCTCTTTAATTTTATGTATTTTATTTAAATTACAAAAACATAAGGATTGATTTTACTGATTCAATTGGGCGTAGTATTGAATTTTAATAGTGTATAGGTAGTCTTTTTTAAATAAATTTGTTATTAAAAAATGATATTTTTTTATATCATAAGTGGCAAACGAGCAGCGGGAACACCAAGGTGTTCAACGACGCCCATGGACATCAGCAATACCAGAGGAACTGAGATGCGTTGCCGGCCTTAAAATTCATATTTAAAACATTCCATGACTTTTTAATATTTTTTTTTAACAATCGAACAAATTGAGACATGTTAAATTATTAACACAACAATAATAAGTTTATTATGCAGTTTTAGTACATCAACAATCATTTTTTGTATAGCTTGCGGCTTACGCACAAAAAGTATATAAAATATGTTTACGCACTTACTAGAGGTCGGGGCGCTGACCAGAGCGGATTTTTATCCGAAAATAACATTTGGCTTTATACAACTGAAAGAATTTTACTTTGCATCTCTTTTCTTATTAAGAGCGAGGGAAAAAAAGACGCTAAAAATAAAATTTAATCTTGTTCCAATCGGGTAACATTTAAATTTATATGCGATAAAAATGTACTGTGATCTTCGCCCTAGTGTGTGTGAACAGACCCTGCAATTGGGTTTTGTGCAGCAAATGTATATGGCAACCTCTACATCAATAACTATATTGGTTTTTGTATTAATCCATTCCTTGGAGCAATGGTGAAACTTTTTAGATGAATATTTAACAATATAAAACATTTACTTAATAATAATTGTTCTGCCTAAGGTTTAAGAAATTTAAGAAGTCTTGGCTTTATTTTACTGAATGTAGCCACATCTAACTCGGACTTCCGGTGATTACGGAGATGACTTGTCATATTGCCTCGCTGTGCATAGCCCCTGTTACAAATAGGACATTTGTATGGAGTTTCTCCAGTGTGGAGTCTCATGTGCTCTCTTAAATAAATGATGTGAAAGAACCGTGCGCCGCAAACTGTACATATATCTGGTCGCTCCCCTGAAAACCACAGATTTTATAGAAGATCACTTTAAAGTCGTCAAAAACAATTGTTGTATGCTGCCTTTGGCATATTTATCTAAGGTTTTTGGTGCCATCTGGCCTGAGCGTGTAAACTTCTCAACTTCTCGTATGTTACCTTATTTAGCTTAAATTTCAAGTAATTTTGTGGTCTCGCATAAAAAAATGCCCTAAAAAATACTTATTTTAATTTAAATATGTTTGTTATGAAATTAAATAAACAACTACCTGTATGAACAGATCGCTTATGTATTGTAAGTGATTGCACACATTTATAAGTTTTGTCACATGTATCACAAGCAAATATTTTATTTCCTTTTCTTTTTTTCTCATGAACATATTCAACATGCTTATGTATATCCTTAATGAATGCAAACTTCGAGTCACAAAATTTGCACTCATAGATTTTATTATTTCTATGTCTCCTCTCCATGTGACAATTTAAGTAATATTCAGAGGAACAAGTCATTGGGCATACAGGACATTTAATGGGATTGTTGAAATGGACTCTTTTCTTATGTGCTATTAGTTTATGGTCCTCATTAAAAACATCTCCACAGAGATCACAGAGTCTAGGAGGTTGTGGTTTTCTTTCAGTTGGTATTTCTTTCTTTTTTATTGTCTTAATTTTTGTTGTACTTTGTATAGCATCTTTTTGTTCCATTAGATTGTTTGTATCATCAGCTTTATTTTTATTTAAACTGAAATGGAAGATATTTAAATATACAAAAGTTACAATATGCACACTCCAAATTTTTAGATGAGGTTGACTTGTATACCTTAGTAATATTTTTAATGTTGTTGAATGTTTAGATGGATGGATGTTTGTAGGTATCTCCAGTACGGCTGAATGGATCTTGATAAAATTTGGCATACTTATAGAACATAGTCAGAAAGAACATATAGGCTACTAATTATATTTTTTAATTCTGCGCCGACGAAGTTGCAGTTGACAGCTTGTATTTAATAAATAAGCAGAGTTTTAATATTACCACCATTCTTCTCCACTCCATGTAAATACACCCTCTAGAATAGAAGATGCTACAGCATTTCTTATGTCTCTGTTGATGTTTGTTCGCAGTTGTTCCTTCTGTAACACCTTTTTAACTACCTGTTTTTCTTCACTTTCAACTCTTGCCTTAGATCGTGGTTTTATGGACGATGTTATATTAGCATCTAAATCCTGAACGGTAGAATCCTTTTTCTTGTTAATTGTTGGATCAAAATCTGAGTCATTATTACTACTTGCATCGATGTCTATTTTCATAAGAAGTAACTTACTTTCTAAAGTCTGACAACTCTCCTTAAATACGTTTATGAAATTGAAAAGTATGTCTAAGGTTTCGTTACAATTATTACAAATTTGACGCGGATATCCTTTTACATCTTCAACCTGAAAATATATAATTAACCGAATGTTATATCGAATAAAACGTAACTTTTGACAACTACTCTGATAAATAAAAAAACTTACGGTAACATACAAACAAGTTGATATCTTTGATTGTATGTTATGTTCAAAATTCTCAATTTTCTCGAAAATTGGATAAAAGGCTCCATGTTGTCCCAAACAAATTCTACATATTTTGTCGTAAAGGCTCATTTTTGCTTTTAGGTTTACTGAAATTAAATATTAATAAAACATTTTCATGACATTTTACACTTCCAGTTTTCCCCACAATTGACATTGACACAAATGACATTTTTTGACACCAATTTGACATACCGCTGTCACTGAGTCACTGACCATTCAATATAGAAGAAAGCTACTGAAAAAGACTTGTAAATTTTACACATTTGGTAGATTTATGGCAGTTAAATTTGTGACAGATATTAATTTTATTTAGGGCACCTTAACAAAGAGTATATAAAACAGTATATTAAATAAGAGAGTAAAAGAGTATAATTTGCACCTTAAATTTGTATTTCAAAAATAAAATATAGCAACTTATTTATCATGTTATATAGCATCACTGACACTGAAAACCATAGAGATTTGACTTTTTTTTTATACTTTGTAACTAAAAGGAAATTTCTTATTCATTTTACTTTCCTTACGAACATTTACACGATTTTTTTTACAACTCTAAACATATAGAAAATATATATATATATGTAGTTCACAAAGATATAGAATTATTTAGTGATCAGATTAAATATTTAAAAATCTTTTACATTTGGAAGCCCAAAGTAGACTTTCAGTACTTGAGCCTGATCACAAGACTAAACATAGACAACAGTTTTATCGACATTCGTTTTCTGTCATCAGGTGATAGGGATTGGGAGTAAAATTCCTGAAAAAGGATTTACGCTAAGATTTAACTAAATCGCCATGTCTGGAAAAGATAGATTAGCTATTTTCCCGTCCCGGGGGTAAGTTTTTATATGCTTTCAATGTTAAAAATGTCAATTCATCAGTTAGAAAAATGACCCGTACATGTATTTTATGATTACAGTGCTCAAATGTTAATGAAGAGTCGATTGGCTGGAGCACAGAAAGGCCATGGTCTCCTGAAGAAGAAGGCTGATGCTCTACAAGTTAGGTTCCGTTTGATTTTGAGCAAAATTATTGAGGTAAGTGAAGTAAAAACTTAGTCAATGTAAACCAAACGTATCTATTTCTAATGTCTTGTAGCTACGTAGTTTATTTGTAAGTTTTATACAACAGTGATATTAAACTTTGAATATAAAATTGCAACAACATCCAAGCAAATAGTAATTTATAAATTTTATTTTCAGACTAAAACTCTTATGGGTGAGGTGATGAAAGAAGCTGCATTTTCTCTTGCTGAAGCCAAGTTTACAACGGGAGATTTCAACCAGGTTGTCCTGCAAAATGTCACTAAAGCTCAGATCAAAATTCGCTCCAAGAAGGATAATGTTGCTGGTAAATATTTGTGCACATAAACATACATTTAAAAACATTACTTAAGCTCAAGCTATAATTTGTTTAATTATGTGTGAAACATGGAAAAAACGTAAATAAAAAAAAATTATATGCCATGGTTATACATACTAAATAGAGGCCTACGTCCAGCAGTGGACAAATTTAGGCTAATTATGATGATTCATATCAAATGGAAACAATATTGTTGAATATATTACATTTAGTTTTTATTTTCATCATTTAATGTATTGTATTGTCTTGCATCTTAAACAAAATAGCAATTGTAAATGTTATCTGACCATTTAAAGAACAACAAAACAACTTTCTTTACACTTTAGGTGTGACTCTTCCGATTTTCGAGTCCTACCAAGATGGCTCAGATACATATGAGTTGGCTGGTCTTGCCCGAGGTGGTCAACAGCTGTCCAAGCTGAAGAAGAACTTCCAGAGCGCTGTCAAGTTGCTTGTCGAACTTGCCTCTTTGCAAACTTCATTTGTTACCCTTGACGAGGTTATCAAGATTACTAATAGACGTGTCAATGCTATTGAGCATGGTAAGTAAATATCTACTTTTAATCAATGGAGAAGGTAACACATGGAAAGTGGATATTTCTTCCCTCATATATATATATATATATATATATACCCTCCCCTGCTAAATCCATATCCATTTCCTATCATTTTCTTATAAGAAAAGGGTGAGAAAGAAATGTAGATTAAAGTTAGCCCTCTGGAATGCATACTCATCAAATGAAATTCATGGGTGTTAGACAAAATGCATTTGCTCTGAAGCAATTTCATAACTAACTTCAAAAATGTACAAAACTGACAATAAGTTTTGATTAGTCACATGATTGTCGCCCGTCAGTTCCATACGTTTTTGAAGTTAGAAACAAATGCACTTTGTCAAACCCTGCAGAATTGCTTACATTTGACGCACGTCTTCTGTGTGTAAAATGGTATATTTTAAATTGTTTGATGATATGCCAATCTTATTGTGTTTTTTAATATTTTATTTCATATCATAGATTTAAGACTATTCATTAGATTCTTTGTTAGTTTATTGTTAAAAATTGCATTAGTTATATTTAATAATTACTGAATAAATTGTGTAGTGATCATCCCACGCCTGGAGCGTACACTGGCGTACATCATCTCTGAGCTGGACGAGCTGGAGCGTGAGGAGTTTTACCGGCTGAAGAAGATTCAGGACAAGAAGAAGATTATCAAAGACAAAGCGGAAGCTGTAAGTTTTGAACTCATATAAATGCATTAATGCTTTTCACTTTCAATAATGGCATGGATTTTTTATCTGATATTTCTTGTATAGAGAAATTAATGTATAGAGAATATTCGTGAATGTGGGCGAAAAAACATGGAAATGAAATTGAAATTTCGCTATTTCAGCGAATTTGGCAGCCGCTTACCACCAAATATAAAAAAAGGTTTTTAACTGGAAGTAATTTTAAGGAATTAGAATTATTGCTTTATATGATATATACTTTAATGATCATATTAATTAATAAAAAAAACTAGACTTGGGGTGTTCTTAAGGGACTTTCTAACAGTATTTTCAGTTGTTAATGTTTTGTTGGCTAGACTGACTTGTGCATTCCTGTTTCCAGGCAAAGCAAGCTATGTTGGGCGCAGGAAGGGATGTGGGCGACATCGCTAACTTGCTTGATGAAGGTGATGAAGATTTGCTCTTCTAAATAATAGCCGAACATAGAACTGTAAACCGTAGTAGTGAAGTCAAATGAAAGCATAGTCAAAGTTGGAGCCAATGTTTGTGCAAATGTTTGAAGCAATTAATACTTTGGCTACTTGTATCGCAAACATTACCAACCAACTCCCTTTGACTGAAGCAATTTTTATGATATTACAGTGTTCAATTCTCTGTACATAATTTGTTGACATAGTTACTCATGTTGAAATACATCTTATTGCGTAGTGGTTACGGTTCGAAATGCGTTAACCGATTGGCTTTCCTTTATCACTGCAAGCATTCCAACAAATCTTGTTAGTTTTTAATAAGCCCAAGTGTTATTTAAATATATTAATGTTCTACTTTCTATAAAGTGTTGACGCTTGTATTACTTGCTGATCCCGTGGGTCAAAAGATCGCAGCTTCCAATAAGTTCTGAGGAACAAATACCAATAAAAAGTACACCCAATATAGTATTTATGTTTTATTTTTGAATTGTTGTTTGATTGTAGATCAATATATTTTAAGTAAGCATCATGTAAATACAAGTTTGTGAAACGAAATATATTATTATTATTATTGAAGCGTTGTTTCTTTTCTTCCCCGCGCTGGCCCTCACTGCGTATGGGGTGCGTTCTCCGGGTGGCGGATGTGGGAGTGGTAGGTAGTACAGCATAGCTACGCTACCCGGCTAAGTCCGATGGGCTCGCTGACCAAAGTAGGGTGTGGTCCTTCAGCAATATGGGGGTTATGCGGCGATCTGACAACTCGCCCACGGAAAAAAAAAATTTTTACGAAACCGAAAAAAGAGAAGAGCGATCTCTTGTGTCGGAGGCCAAGACCCACTTTGGGTCGATGCGCCAGCGGAGTGAGTGTGAATGTGAGTTTCTTTTAAAGACTCCTTGTATTTAATCTGTTTTTTCTTACAGTTATTGAATACGTTACTTGTTACGTTACTAGCGTTAGTCAATGGATGTTAAGTGAACATTACATACTGGCATCCCCGCACGTAAAAAAAATTGTCCAAGTGCGAGTCGGACTCTCGTCCTGAGGGTTCCGTACAAACCTGTAGGAATATAAGTAAAAGTTCACCGATCACCACAATATACTAAAATATAAATATACTAGTTACTAATCAGTAATACTAATTAATAATTACTAATACTTAGTACTTATATTCTAATTAGTATTACTAATATCATTATCTACTAACTGTACGTTCCCAGTGAAGGGCTTGGAGCCTACCCTAAGTTAGGGGTGAATTTATTCCACTTTGGTTTTGTTTATAAACTCATTTTGCACCTTCATAGCAATACAAATGGCACGTTATGAACAGAACGCTTTAGAACTGTTAACAAGAAATTTATAAGCAATATTTCATTAACGAATGAAACTATTATTAAAGGTACATTGTTAGAGGTAGGTGCGCGTTGAAACATAACTTCTCGGAACGTATAAATCCGTCAAGGGAACATTTACTGCCGAGTTATAGCTCGTGCAATCAACAAGTACAAGTAATTATTAGGTGAATTATTATCAATGTAAATCAAATAAGCCGTATTGAAATACTGAATATCGCAAATGGTGTTCGATCACGTAATACGTTTTTTGTCTAAATGGTTACGTGAATATAGTTTCAACGTATTTAGTTATTGTGCTTTTCATTAACCCATTAGTGCATAAAGTTTATTAACGCCATTTTCATTATGAACACTTATGTATTATATTTTCATTTCGAGTGTATTTGACCATTAAATTGTATAAAATATTTAATCAATATAAAAGTTTAGATTTTATAGCCCGTACGATAAATCGGACGTTATGCTTCCCGGAACGTCATACCAACAGTATTACCACTTCAAATATATATTACACTACTGTTTAAAAAAATAAACGGTTAGTAAAATATATATAACTCCTAAAATAACAATTTTATTGGCGTCCGAGTTATCTAACGTTATGCACTAATGGGTTAAGATATTGTGGTTTTTTATGGCTTAGTACGTGTGGGATTAAACAATCTAGCAATAAATAATGTCACCCGGGGATAGTATAGCTTCACAACGGTGAAACATCTTTTCAAATCGGTTCAGTAGTTTCGGAGCCTATTCAATTCAAAGAAACATTCCTTTGAACGATAAGAAAAACTTAAAATATTTTTTTTTACTCGAATCTACTTCAAATGTTGCCGAATTAAAGCTGTTTAAAATACAGTAACTTAAATAATGTAACTAAATATTTAGTAATATTGAATAATTTTCAAACAAGGAAAAGTACTTAAGTTATATTTTCCGGTTAGATACGCTAA
This sequence comes from Papilio xuthus, assembly GCF_000836235.2. NCBI lineage: Eukaryota > Metazoa > Arthropoda > Insecta > Lepidoptera > Papilionidae > Papilio > Papilio xuthus. The sequence goes on along the minus strand of NW_013531711.1, from coordinate 2,194,246 downwards.
ACGAAAGTGTGCAGTGTGACAGAAACGGGGAGGGGGATTGTAAGGTAGGGGAATAATCAATACCTATAGAATTATATAACTTATTATATTAAATATTTTAAAATATACATTAAATATTCTTTTGTTACAATATACGCGACAATATAAGAATGAAAAGTTTAAAAAAAATCATAAAGTTTTTGGCGCCAAAATTTACATTTCCGCGTTAATTACAGACCCTTTAAATAAATTAATTTAGTAAAATTTGCAAAAATAAAACAAAAGGAATTGTTATATTGTTATAATTGTTTTTTTTAACTGTGTATAATACTAATATGAAATAGGTCTCTGAACCAACACGCAATCTGAGTACTATCCAATAATCGAACCTATTTCGCTGTAAATGAATTCTCAGAACGATGTCGGGGGCAGCAGGGAGACGGGGAGGAAGGGGTGGCACTGAAGGTCCATATTTTCGATATCAAAAGAAATTGACTCTTAAAAACATCGTGTTAAGGATCAATGTTGCTTAGTAACATATTGCTTTAATTATTAAAATTCATGCTCAAATATATTATATCCCGTTTTCAGTTGTTTCTATCAGTTTGAATGTTGATTTTTCAGGATAAAAACGGCAATTTATTGAAAGTTTGACTTTAACTTTAAGTTTACAAGGTAACTCAATGTTACCTTGTAAACTTAAAGCAAACTGTAAACTTCACTATAAACTATGTTTGCAAAGTACTAAAAATTGAAGATTCTTCCCCTACCAAACCATCCAGGGTATCTGAACCGATTTCATGACAATTTAAAAAATAGAAGCCTTTATGTAAACAAGCAAAAGGCAATGACGAATTTATCATACCTAACTAATCGGAAGAAACGTATAAGCAGACGTATGTAAATATTTTTATTATTCTTTCCTATGCTTCTTTACAAAACACTGGTGGTTTCAAATAAATAAAACGCCTTAGTTATCGTTACAAACGTCTAGATTAATTAACATTTTTTTTTCAAATCATCTAAATGAAAATTAAACACAAGCACGTTGTAATTCCAAAATCTGTCGATCAGTCGAGCAACATATCCGAGCATTTTCTATTCTTTCATCTGCGGCTATATATTGCAGTTTCCTTTTTAATTATCCCAGCACTCTTTGTCCTGCGCTGAGCTATGCTTCGCGACACGGCAAAGTGCTCGGGATCATTTAGCAAAATGTTTTGTTAAATGCACCAAATAACTTTCATACGCTGCCACGAGTTAAGGCTACTTAAGATATTAAAAGGCAACGTTTACAAGACTTGAGCTTTTTTATACATGTTGGTTTATGAAAACTGTAAAAGCTTTTGATCTTTAAAAATGTGCCAGTGTGTTTGTAATTTTTTTCCCTCAAACTGTTTATCAGATGTTTATTATCTTTTTATTTCAGGTAAGAGTATACAATTGGCGCAAATTTTCAATACATCTTGTTTTTTTTTAAACTTGTAAGGATATGATTTAGTAAAGGCGTATCTTCCATAAAACACAACCAAAAAGTTAGTTTTAGACATTATTAATTATAATCCTCTGGCGGGAACGACGTGCTTTCGTTACAAAGTCTAGTGTAAGAATGAATGTGAGGGGACACAAACGTCGACATTTCAGTAAGGCTAGTGTTGAGTATACACTGGCTCATTTCCGGATTTTCTTAATAACAGTACATAGGTTTAAATTATCATTTAGTACCAAGTACTTTAAATTGTCAATTCCCTTACATACACAAAAAGAAAAGCAATAATATAAGTTTCAGAAGCGAAATATTTTTTTGAGGACGCGTTAAGTTCAAACCGCATGGGAGTGACTGCCTAACAGATCGTCTATCCAACATATCGAGCGACTTGTATCAACCAGTATAAGATGAGCTCTTCACATGCGGCCGCGAGAATGAATTATTGCAACTTCATTTACTAAGCTCGTCGTATTTTGTCGCACGAATCTGGGATAAGCTACGGCCCTGTTTTGATCTATGTTCTACTAGTTTATGAATCTTTTATTTCGTGTTCCAATTTAAAAGTCGAGTATAAACCTATTTTATAGGTTAAGAAGAAATTAAAATAATTTAACCTGATTTTAAGATTTTTTTTATAAACAATTTACCAAATTCTTGGTCAAGATGAAAATTGTTTTCTATTACTTAATTATTACTCCTTGATGATCGCATTAGTTGGGTTATTTTAGTTGAGTTGTAATAATTTATTGGTTGTGTATATTGCTTATATCTTTTGTTACTAAAAATCAATTAAATATCACAGCAATGTATGATAATCTAGCGTCAAATCTAAATATTGTAAGCATTTAATTCAAGTTATTTAGTAAGTATCCTGTAAGCCCATCCACGGCTTTGTTTAAACAGTGATAGCCTTTGACGTTTACGAGGTACGCACTCCGCCCTTAGCCCTCACCCCCACAAGCCTCCACCCCGCCCTGCGGCCTTCTGTGAATTCCCTTACAGCTAAATAAAGTAAATGATTGGATACGAACAGATTGCATAGTTAACATTGCTTCGTATACTGCAATTATTTTGTTAATTGATTTATATATTTCACTATTTAATAAACATTAATTTATAAAGGTTTTCTTAAGTTAGTAATTTGAATTAAGAATTCGAAATTGTTCTAGAATAGACCGATAATTTGGAAATTATATTGAGGTGAATAAAACTGTAATTGGCCATTCGCTTTTTACCAGACATTTTATATGTTAGATATACGCTATATAACGCTAACTAATTTTGCCAATAACGCTATATAAGTTTATTTGTAAGAAGTATGTAAATTCCTATGAGGTCCTAAATATTAAACAACTGGTGTTATGTAAAAACTTTTCGACTGTAATCTCGAGGGTTCTTATTTAATATTAATCGAATGAGATCCGGCGAGGGAATTTTAAGTTCACTTTTCTTTGATTATTTTAAAAATTTCTTAATATTTTATCTAACTTCTACAATTAATCCAATTCTGAAAAATGATTACCACTAATCTATGATATGAATAGATAGATTTTAAATGTTATTTTTCTAACTACGGTAAATAAGTAAATGTGCCGATAGTAAAAAAACGTAGCTATTGTTACGTTTTTTTATCTTTACCTGACCAAATTGGCTTAGCTTGGTGTGGTAGAGTTATTCTGCAATTTACTGAAGTTTAAAAGAGTTCGCCACATACGCAAATAGTAAGGTCGACATGAGGAATATTATCAAAGTCTGTTCTATGTATTTAAGCTAGTGCCAGAATTACTGCCGCTCTCAGAATCGTTGACAATCTATACTAAGATACTATCTAGCTATTTAACGTCTGTGAGCGCAAGATTAAGTTGCTATAAAATTAATAAGTTAACCTTCTAAAGTTGGGCTAAAATAAACAAGAGCCTACAAGATTCCTAATGTGTGTGTCGTTTTCTTCAATTTAACATCGACTTTTATTATATTTTCTTAAAAGTAAAAGTATTTAATTCTTAAAATAAATTAGAGAAATCTTATTATTACTCACTTTTATTGTAATAGACAAATTAACATCAAATATTTAAGAATCATGAGCTAAGATACACAAAGAATATGATTTCACACCGCATATTATCCGTCGGTCGATCATTCTGACAACCAGTCGAGTGATCAGTCGCGGGGAGAGTTGAGGCGCCGCACCGCCCTGTGCTGCGTGCAACTTGTTACCATAATATGTCGTCCGCTACTAGATTTATTAAGACTTGCGTGCGGGCAAACTTCAATTAGTATTAAGTGATTTTATACACGAGATAACATTAAAATTTTGAATAATACAGATGAAATAAAAACCGTATTATTCGAACCTATAAACCCGATCGACTGTACTGCAACGGACATCTTAAGATGAATCGATGGATGGATATTTATTTAAAGGAATCTTCAGAACGGCTTCATGGATCTTGCTGAAATTTGGCATAGATGTAGAACACACCCTGCAAGAACACATAGAGTACTAATTAAGTTATTTTTAATATCGGTTAGTATTGTCATAAACATAAGTAAATTAGTACATGTTCATAGATACATGAACAAGTCAACTATTGCAAAGCACCAAGCGAGTATGGACTTGAGTTAGCAGTCCAAATAAAATATTTATCCGTTCGCTCGCATATTGAATAATTCTAGAGTTCATCTCGTAATGGACTAGTTGTTGAACTTTACACGTCCCACCTTCTTAGTTCTTTTACTATCACAAATATATGAACTACAGTATTTTAAAAGTAATTTCAAATAGTTTACTTATTGTTCAAATATTCTTTAAAACATCCTGTTACTTTAAAAACGTGTCAGGTTGAAAAAATGTTGATAAAATATATGACAAAATCAAACTTTATATTACAATGAATTTTAAATCTTTGATAACAAAGCGCTTATCTTTATATTGCTAAATAAATCTTTTAATTTAATGATGTACAATTAATTAATTATTTTTATAGCGAAGGTGAGGTTAAGCCTCGTCAACTAAAATTAATTTAATATCACATTATTCAGTACATGATAATTAAACTAGCTAACGTGGCCACTATCCAATATCTAAAGGCATTTCACGGCAGAGGAATTCTCAGAATGTTGCTCGCAAATGAAAGGACTCACAGTCGCCATCTATAGGATTGACTCGGTATTAACAAGAATTAAAAACCTACTCACGAGTTATGTAATTATCATCAAATATATCATGAAATTATCATCGTATAATTTTAAGTTCGATTAAGTATAATTTTTATAACGCTTTTAGCATGGCGCGTACTCCGTCTACTAGGACCGACAATGGTTGGAACAAAGCAGAAGTCCTTCAACATTAATTATTTTTTTGAATTTTATAAATTTATTCAGAATTATAAATATTATATTTTTATTACTATTGGCTAAAATTAAAAACTAAGGAACCGAACAACCAGTATTTAATAAATGTTCAGATCCCTTCAGTTCTCTGCAGCTACAAATCATTGCTATCGGACCTCTCCCTCGCACTAATGCGAATGAGCGTATTGCTCATACTTTTGCACAGGCGTTAGAATTTTATGTTATTGCAGTATTTTTCGTAATTAAACTAAGCATACTATACAATACTGATTGGGACGAATAACGAAATCTTTAGCCGCGAATATAGGAATTGGGTTAAGGAGATTTTACTGTACTAGTTGTCGCCCGCGACTCCACCCGCGCGGGGTTGAAAAATAGATCGTTGTAGATTATCACACCTACTGAATTAAAAAAAAAATCATAAGATATAAGAGAGTTACTAACATTAATAACTATAGCATTTTTAGTGTGACTCTTTTGGAGATTTGCTAAATCCTAAGGGATTCGAAAACATCACCTCGAAATAAATAAATAAATTCTCTGTTCAGGCACTATGATGTTTTTATTCTTTATGTTATTCTGTTTAAGAGGTAAAACGTGAGGCCCGCCGAGAATACGTTAGCGCGTAGCTGCTACGCGTAATCGATACCGTAGCTGCGTAGCCAGTGAGTCTACAAGCTACGACTTATAAAAAAAAGATTTTTTAGTTTTCGTATTATTTAAATAATTCGTTATTTAACAACAATTATTTCTCAGTAATGTAAGATTATTTTTATACTTTCAATTGAAATGAGTCTAAGAACTTGCTTCCAACTAAAATGGTTTGAAATGTTTATTTAATTATGTTTACGTTTTTACTTAATTTTAAGTTACAATGAATTAGGTAATATAGTTATTTATTACTCGACAGAACTTATAGGTATAATATAGGAGTCACTACCCCATACAGTGTTTAATACATTTAGTTACAGAATCAAACACTAAAGTAGCCTTGTCCCTTAGCGTTGAATTAACTCTGTGTACATCACTTAGGATGGTTCTTTATTTAAGTTTTCGTCAACTGTATGTCTGAATGCAATTTTGAAAGTTTGGAAGTGTTTATTAGTGTCGGGGCAACAAAGCAAATGTCAGGGGCATGTCAGAGGCTTCCTGGCATCAATTAGTGACGTCAACCTGCCGCTAACACACCTACACACATATGTACATACAAATACTTCATCACTTTTCATCGGCATTTTTATATACTTTTTAGAAGCGGTTTTGTTTAAATATAGAATTATTTATGATAAAATGAAATGAATGGTTATATTTATTGTGTGCCAGCATTAAAGATAAAGGAAAAAATCAAATGCTTATTACTTTACGTTACGTTAAAATTGGATAAAATTGTTGTGAAAATGTCAATACTAGTAAGAAATAGTTCGACTAATTTAAATACTTATTCATTATAGTAACAGATAAATTTATACATAATATAAATTACATATTATATGTAATAATTTAGTAACATAGTTTCATAATTTTATATATCCATTATTGACATTTGGTATGAGAAAGTTCTATGAAAAGTGTGTAATGCTTTAGTTACGTGTGGGCGATGATATATTGCACCTTTGCCCTTTACTAAAAAAATATTCTATATAGAAAATGGTCATTGTATGGCTTGTAAGTACCAAGTAACCTTTACCAAATTCTACATCAAAAACCATAAATTATAGAGAAAGTTTGGCAAACGGCAACTTGCCTATAGTTTAACTTATATATTATGCAATTTTCTATTTTTAAAATAAAATTAGGTAGTGGCGGACATTTCTTTCGTTGTACATACAGAGCTCCAAATCTTAGAGTAGAGATATAACATTATCGTCTTAACAGAAAACAGAAATCTTTTCCTATCCTTCTAATATGCAGTTTCATAATTTGTTGCTCTAATTTTAGTAATAACAAGAATATCGAAACTAACTATAAGGGATATTTAACTGTGAGGGAATAAATGTGAATTGGGGGCACACCGATTAGCACTCGTCTCATCCCCTCCCCCGCTAGAACACAGCGGGAGGCGAGGGGATGCAGACCGATAGTGGCGTGCGTACCGCGTCGCTGCGGTATACAAATAATGGCGAGTCTGTTAACATTATTTGTGTACTGTACTTTAGTAGCGATTGCCTTTTACTTAATGAGCGCGATATTAAAAAAGTAGCTTAATCTACTCTTGCAAATATGAACTAACTATCCAATAAAAGTCCCGACAAAATCTGGTCTACCGGTTCAGAGAAGAAACTCGGTTTTACGGACAGACAGACAATTAAAAGAATGTGAAAATTCGATTTCCGTAATGTTAGGAAAAAATCCGATAATGTGCCGGTGTACTGGCACAACACTAGCCTTACTAAAATGTCAACGTTTATGTCCCCGTAACTAATGATTTTGACACTGTACATTATAAAGAAAGCGCGTCATTCGCACCAAAGAAGTCTAATAACAATGTCCAAAAGTAATAAGCAACACGATATATTAATTCATTAATATATTGTATTTTATCGGCGAATATTTTCTAAACGTACTAACTAGTAAGCACAAAACGTATTCTGTTTTCTACGTTGGAACATTTCCCGCCAATTTCACTAAGTCATCGATCTAGATATCAACTGCTAAAAGCTGTTTCAAATTGTAAGTAAAATTATTCAATCAATTATTATTGTATTAAAATTATGTAGAAATTTATTTATAGAATGAAATAATTGTCAGAAAAAAGGAGATTTTTTTGTAACAAGGTTTCATTCAAGAAATATAAACTTCAAGTAAAGCAGTCCTTTTACCGACGTCCTTGTTTGAGGCGTGGGAGAAATGTTCCAGTTTATTGCAACTAATGCAAGGTAACTCTGAGGAAATCGAATGAAATAACACTATTAGTTTGCCTGTCAATATTTAGCCTATACCTTGGGTTTCCGAGGCCAAAATCTCTATTTAAAACATATAGTTATATATGTATTGTTAAATATATTGTCAGGAATGACGATATATTTTATACAGTGATTTTGAATTTCGAAACCTACGATTAATTACTTTTAGAAGCAATGGACTGCGTTTTTTTTTAAATTTTACTTAGGTTGTTGTCTATAGTAAAAATATTTTCTGTTTACATAGGACGTATATTTAATACTATATATTTTGATAAGCGAGGTTAAATTGAAGCTCTTATGTATTTTAAAGCAACCGTAACCCAACAGTAAAATTATAATAATATCGAATTTATTTTATTTCCTAATGATCGAGGTCCTATTGTAAATCTTACTAATACAGTGAAACCTGGTTAAGTGAGACATCAAGGGACCTGCAATGTCGTTTCACTTATAGAGGTATTCCACTTACCCAGTGTCTCAGATATACAGCTATAAATAAATATCTGTCTCATTTACAGAGGCTTCTACAAAGAGTAGATTTTGGCACATTAAATTCGGCACAAACTTCTTCGCGTGTCTTCCCACTTTCATAAACGGATATTAACTTCAGTATTACACGTAATGATAACGATTGTAGCTTTCGTTTTGACATTTTTCAAATAAACATCTGTATGATAGTAAAGCGAAACTAAAACTGAAGGTAATTGAAGCTCAAAATTTGTACTTACGTACTTGGAATTACGTGTGGAATTTGTGGTTAGAATAAGAATGAGTAAACAAACAATGTTATCTATGATGATAAATCGAAAGAACAAATCCCAGATATAGAGGATTACCTCGTCCCACTAACAGAGGTAATTCAGTGCCAAAGTGTTGGGACCTCAGCATGAGTTCCAGTTATGGAGGTTTCTCACTTATCCAGGTCCCACTTAACCAAGTTTCACTGTATTATAAATGTGAATGTTTAGATGGATGGATGAGTGGATGTTTGTGGAATGTATCTTCGGAACGGCTGAACGGATCTCGCTTAAATTTGGCATAGATGTAGAACATAGTCTGGATTTTACTTATTATAGTGTTTTTTAATTTCGTACAGACGAAGTCGCGGGCGACAGCTGGTATAAAATAGTTAACGTATAACATTAATTAATTTTCTCTGCTTTATTCAGTTATTAGTTAAATATAGATTAGTTGAGTAACGAGTTGTATATTGAACGCAGTCGAGCAACGCTATAAATATTAACAGCTTGTAACCAACGTCGTTGTATGGATTACGCAGTGCCTGAAAATCTGTCTCCGAGATCCGACGATTTGTCGCCCGATTGGTTTGAAGACGTAATGCTGATAGTAGATGTGTTTTTTAATGCTTTTCATACAAGTTAGTCTAAAATTTCTTTAATATGAATTAATACATAATGTTTAAAACTAGCAGTGGCTAGTAATAAATAAAGCCTATGTCACGGGGATAGTGTAGCTTCCCAACAGTGAAATATTCAAAACGTTTCAGTACTTTCGTAACCTAACAAACAAATTTTTCCTCTTTATGATATTAGTATAAAATATTGTTATATTTAAAGACAAATAAATAAACATACGAACTAACTGTGGTCTAAGAAGTAATTAAAAAAGATTACATCTTAAATTGCTACATATCTCTGAAAAGAAGCCGGAAAATATTTTTATTCCATGCTTTTATTACATAATTAATAAATTGTATGATATCGCTAAAGAATCATAAAAATTATTGATGGAACCCATATACAGGGCAATGATAAACGATGGCTGTTTTATCATGACGTCATAGCTTCTAGAAGTTTCATAAAGGTCGACACCAATCGACATCGTTCGGCAAAATAATAAACAATTAAATATTCGTGAGTTTTGAAGCAACAATCTCTTTGAAAAAGCATAGATATTTGTATACGTTTAATAGTACAAACTATATAAATTAGTTGACATGAACGTTTACATTTTATATTAAAGTTGTAAAATATCAGTACAGATTAAATAACACAGGGTAAATGGAAAAGTGGAGATAATAAATATGTTCCACATAAATATCGAGTTATCGCGAAACACGCATAAAGCGGATACACAAAAAAACTTAGAACGCTCAACAAATCGCTCTACTTATCCGACTAAATGTTAAGTCTACTGTTCGCTCGGGGTTTCGTATCGAGTTAATATATCTTCATCGTATCGTCTTTTTACTAAAATGATTTAATTTAAAAATAACATATACGTAGAAATGATTTTAAGGGTAAATACTAAAGTTCGTAAACGAAGAAGGTTTTATCAACACTATTTCGTCCAATTTTAAAACAAAGAACATTTTAAAAGATCTGTAGAAATATACGGAATGTCCTGAACATTTTTTTATACCGTGTACCTTATATTGCATTTTGTAACACCCTGTAAGCACTTAGTTGACAAAAAATTGAGTTTTAGATGAGTGGTCCTTAAGGTCCCTAAATGCATTTTTAGTGTTAAAAATCTACGCTTAGGGAATATTTAAGTAATGCTTAAATGCACCTTAATGTCTTTAGTAACATGTTTGCGTTTAAACTATCTTATTTATTACCAAAACATTGTATACTTGCATTGATAACAATACGTTTAGATGTTAATTTACATTAAACTAGAAGCATAAATATTCATTTTTATTAATCATTTATTTGATATTAATTAATAACCTGTTGATTGCAACTTTACGTGAAAGCAAATGGAGATGTGGTGAAATGTTTATTTCAGTCAGTAGGAAGTAAATTATTTATTAAGCTTTTACCTTTTAGGTTAACTTAAATTTTATATTTGGGTTTTAAATATTTCAAACATCTAATTGTCTTAAATGTGCTTAGATTCAATTAACTACATTCTTTTGTTTTTTTTTTATTTCCCTTTTTTGAAAAGGTAAAATGAAACGTAAAATGAGATTTTGTATTTAAAATCATAATGCTAAAATATTTAAACATGTTATCATGTCTTTAATTTCAAAAAAAGGTGTTTTTATACAAGTGTTTCGGCATTGGAAACGCATGGTAATACGAAACAAACAAAACTGTCATACGAGAGGCAAAGACGCTACACATTATGCTTCAATAAACACTTGAGATGTTTTTAATTATTGAAAGTAAACAGATTCAGTTGCGGCACTTCATAAATATAAATTAGGGTCGTATTACACCCCCGCACCCCGCACCCCGCGCCCCATCCCCTAGCGGGCAGAGCCGCAGCGAGCCATATACAGCCTCCAAACATAGACTATGCGCTTTGTTTATACAATAATGAGCAGATTAATTTAAAAATCAAAATATTTATTTTAATCAACGATGATAAGGGAAAACTTATGAGTACTTTAAAACATATTTGACTTTATTATTCTGTATCTGTAATTTTATTGTTCTAGAAATGAGTAACCGGAATTAAAAGCTTTACTTCGATTGGGAATCGAATTCGGAACTCAACATTATCAAGGTCATCTTCGATAAATTTAAATATATTATATCATATATCTTATAAAACATTTTCATGTGTAATTAGTACACAAAGAGTGTACAAATAGAATGTGTACAGTGTGTAATCCGTACACCATACGTGAACTCAATCGGGAAGCCGTAGTATTGGGGTTCTCGAAGCGTAGTATAAATCGCGAAGCCGTATCGTTTTACGGACCACCCTGAAAGCTTGTTACCTTTCATACTAAAATACTTGCGCTATTTTCATGTTGAACTTTCGAATTTGAATATGTACTAATAAGTTTACCCTTAGCAAAGATTTAGTATGATAAAACTAAACTAAGGATCACCTTTAGCGACCAATTAAAGTAATGAATAAGCTGACGATTGTTATTCAATTTTTCGATCAAATCATATAATGTAAAGTTTTAAAAATCTCGTTTACAAAAAAAATAAAATACATATAAATCGTTTTATCAATTTACGGCATATTTGAACGTAGAAAGAGCGATTTATATCATTTTTTAGCCAAAAATCTTAGTATCCGTGGCAGAATATATTTTCTACTCTTTTATCCCCTCTGAAAAATAGGGATTTTTTGTTATATACCCAATATATACGGCTTCATCGCTTTTATAATACTTTACTTTATTATATTTATCTTATTTACTTTTTAACTTTGTTATAAAAATATTTTTTTGAAGTCGGTATAAAATTAATCTAAATTATTTGATCTTTATAATTTAATAGAAAATAATCAATCTTTACATTATTTATTTAGGTTCTGTACTGGTACAAGACTGCAATGGGTGTGCTACGGGGAGCGCGGTGCGCGGGACGCAGCGGGCGGGCGGAAGGGGGACATAATCGATATCCCATAAAAGGGCGGGATATTTGGCGCCAAAATTGTTTCTGACAATATAATATTAAATAGATTACTTGCTCAGTATTGTTTTATAAATATTTCTTATGTTAATTATCTTTTATTCTGTATCTAAAAAAACACTTTAAGGTTAGGTTTAAATCCTGTGATTGTAAATATTTGTACGATGTTTTCTTTTACATAAAATGTACTTGAATACAATACTAGCGGTTGCCCGCGACTCCGTCCGCGCGGAATTAAAGAAAAACATAATTTGTAGCCTATGTGCTTTTTCAGACTATGTTCTATATGTAGAACATAGTCAACATGCAAAATTTCATCAAAATCTGTTAAGCCGTTCTGGAGATACCTTTAAACAAACATCCATCCATCTCAATATACGCTTTTATAATATTAGTAAGATGTACAATTGTAAAATAGGTTGTCTTGAAAAATCATTATTAAAACTTTTTTCACCAAAACAAAGCAATAAGCTTATGAGCTGCCATTAATTTTCCACGCTCTAGTTTTAGCTAACAGATTAAATAAAGCGCTATAACTATAGTAATCTAAGCTTTATGGTATAGAGTATGCTAGTTAGTTCTCAAAATTAATCACGCATTAGGTTATTTTAGTTTTTGAAAGTTTAAATGACGCACGAATACAACTGCGGGCATACTTGTGTTAATCGATTTTTTTGTTCGTATCCCTTAAATCTTTAGTTTCTGAATGAATCATGTTTAACATATATTCTGACAAAAGTAATATAGCAACGCCTCTTTCATCGGGACAAATATCCAGATCCAGAAGACAAAAATATTGTTTGTCCATATTCTTCCCCAAGAGTCATACAGTTTTTTTTTAATTAAAATATTAGCAGATTTTTGGGAATTCACTAATATTTCTTGTATCATTCCAACTACGCTCTATGCTTATAGTCGGATGGCGGGATTCGAACCATCAACCTCGTGATCGGAAACCCGTACTCTTAACCATTAGGCTATTGATGCTTAAGCTTAGTTATTCAGTCTTTTGTTTTTTAAGCTTAGTATTCAGTCAGTTGTTTTTTAATTGACTACAAGTCATTTTGTGTACGTGACATTTGCAAATTCTGCACACACTTAAATAGTGAACGGTGTTAGGGAAGTTCACAAAACAACGCGGTGGCTCCCTTACGCGATGTAGGGGACAGGAGGGGGAGAGAGCTTCAATTTACATTTATAGCACCGTAAGAAAGTAATGAGTTGGATAATTAAACATGTCACGTGGCTTTTAAATTGGCAAGTGAATATTTAAAGGCAAAATGAGAATATGAAATTAAATTTTTGTCTGTCACTCCGCATGTCCGCGTTTGTTTCGGGTAATCTTCGAAACGGCTGGACTTACGGAACTTTTATTGGAATGTACCTTATGTGGCCAAGAGTAACTAAGCTTTCTTCGCGGTGCGGTCGAAGTCCCGGGCAACCTCCAGTCTTTAGTTCAGTGATAAAACGCTAGCGTTTTTTCTCCTTCCTAAAAACAAATAAACGCTGTTTAATTTATACAATACCGAAAACAATATTTCGATAAGTGTATAATTCCACAAAACCACTATAGGGCATTGGACCTTCCCTAAGGATTGTAACAAAGAATGTTCTATGCCACCCTCATTGAATGGACTAACGCAATCTTATTCGATCATCGATGTATCTTATATACACCCTGTATCTTCCGGAATATATATGTATCTAGTTATAGACATTATTAATTAGAATTATTTGGCGCGAATGGCGCGCTTTCATTACAAAGTCAAGTATCCGAATGATTAGTGAGGGGACATAAACGTCGACATCTTAGTAAGGCTAGTGTTGCGCCAGTATACCGGCACAGTGTCGGATTCTTCCTAACATTAAAACAATTGGAGTTCATTGCTTTTAAATTCCGAAATTTATAGTATTGGTTGTTTGTCTTAGGAAGCGGACTTTTTAATCATTGATCAGACTGTACTAAAAATTTGGTAGAGTTTTCTCAGGAAGCCCTTTGGACCTTAATATGTTATTTCCTAAATATGGTTTGCTATTTTATTTTGATTCTCTTCTGGAATTGCAACGCATAACTGTTAACACAATGCTTATTGCGTAATATAAATATAAGTTCGATGCTTTGTTAATGTGAATAACTTTTTGAAGCTACTGTTAGTGCGCAAACTTACTAAAGGCCAATGTCACACACGTGGCCAAATATAACACATGCTGGCTCTATTTGCCCAACATAAACAGACCTCTGTCACCCCTATAATGTTCATTAGAACAACGTAATAAAGTACAAAGTTTACATACTCGGGGGTCTAGTTATTTTGGTTGTGTACTATGGGGGAGCCGAAAGGAATCAATGAACTTGTATCGGCGACAAAAGGACGTCTCACCCTGATACGTGGGGGTAATTAACTTATGTCAACCTTTTTACTTGACAATGTCTCTGTGCGTGACGGTTACTTGATAAATCCATTTGCTAAGAGGCCAAAATTTATATTAACTTTGATAATAAATATTAGTAAATAGTTATACCTTCAAGTCTTATTAATATTAGAAATGCGAAAGTTTACTGTAGTAACCAAAAGCAACAGAGAGAAATAACAAATAAAACTTAAATATGATAATCTGTCGCACTTCTATGCTACTAATATTTTAAATGCGAAATAAGATGGATGGATAAACGTGTGTTAGAAGGTAATCTCTTAAACGGGTAATGGGATCTCGCTAAAATTTACCATACATGTAGATATCCTAGAAGAACACATAGCCTACTAATAAACTTTTTTGTGACTGAAAGCGTGGACTAAGTCGCATGAAAAAGCTAGTTGATCTTGAATTGTAATTGTATCTGTATCACTCATGTCGGCTTTATCAGGAATCCTTAATGTTTGAATGCAATGCGACGACGCGGGCTGGGGCCCGGCTCGGCGTGGAGCACAATCAATACGGTACGGACCCTTCAACACGTGCCCAATGAACTCATAGTGACAGGATTAAGCTTATCATGTAAAGTACATCTAATTGTAGAATGTTATTTAAGGGTCACTGAAAGTCTTCTATAGGATTCTGGTATTTTTTTTAATATCAAAAGGTGGCAAACGAGCGAGCAGCCACCTTAAATCGCTGAAATAGCGAAGTGACTGCTGCCCATAGACATACGCAATTGCATATGCGCTGCCTACCTTTAATCGACGGAGGAGAGGATGCACAGAAAGAAAATATCTTCCCTTTCCATGCAACCTCTCATCCGTAAAGTCCACTTCCCATCCTTTCCTTATAAAGAAAATGATGGGAAGGGAAAGAGGACTAAATTAGGCCTCCGGGACGCACACTCATCAGACGAAACGCGGAATTGCTTCCACTTCACGGCCTGTCTTCTGTGTGGTCATGGTATTACACCGGGCGAGCCGGGCCAATTCGTGTGAAGATGTTAAAGCGGGCTCTACCACTGTTAAACAATAAGTGCAAGTACTCTATATCTACACTTGAACTTAGGCTACATTGTAGAGGTCAACTACGTTCAGGTTACACTATTAAGATTAATATGTGTAGAATCACCGAGTTAAGTACACAAGGCTTGAAGAAAAAGTATTTCATGCATCTACGTCTCGTGAAATAAGTAACGGATTCTGCTTCGTCTTATTTTATTTACATTCCTTTCTCCTTTTACGGTTACAATATCTTTTTACAAGTTTATCTTACTAATATTATAAATGCGAATGTTTCGATGTTTGTTTGAAGGTATCACTAGAACGGCTGAACGGATATCGCTAAAATTAGGCATAGATATAGAACGCAGTCTGTAGGAATAAATAGGCTACTGATTCAGTTTTTTTTAACTCCGTGCGACAGTCGATGTCGATAGCTAGTTAACTATAAACTTAAACAATTACTTAATAGACCCATTTTAGCTAATAAAAGAAAACGCAAAAAATGTGACCTTATTAAAAGAAATAATTCAAAGCAGTAATGCTGTAGTACGAAAAAAGAGAATTGTATTTGATATCGTAATCGAATCGTTACAACACAGGCAATTACCGTAACTTAGGCAGGATTAAATTGAGTTCGGAAGTCAACAAGTAATACTTTTTAAGGAATTTTTTTTTTAACACAATGTTACAACATTTTGTTTTAAAAACAATAGGCGTATTTTCTGAATAACATTTACATAAGAAATATTCTTACTTAAATGAATCACTTCTTTCTTCTTTTTTCTCAGCCGTAAGTCTCCTACTGCTGGGCATAGTCCTCCCCCAAAGATCGCCACGATGACCGGTCCTGTGCTACCTGTATCCAGTACGCTCCCGCTTAATTAATGACTCACTATTAAACATAATTTTTCAGTTTTTAAATTAACGCAAATATCGAATCCACGATAAATATTTCGTAAAACAATAATCATTTATATCGGTGCACCAAAAACGAAGCTCTGTTGAAAACATAAAACCTACGAATTGATAACCTCTTTTTTAATTTCGGTTGGTAAAGGAATTAATATTTTAAATTAAAAAAAAATATGAATGGAGGACAAATCTCTATGTCTTAAAAAAAGTCAACACTTAAGCCAGCTACACACCTTCATTTAACTGTACATCTTTAGTTGAACAGTGGGACTGTTCAACTGAATCATACGTGCGTATGCAATACAATACAATATTTATTTACAAAAAAAAAATCACTGAAAAAAATATACGAATATAGAGATTTTTCGACAAGCACTGTTTTCAATCTATTCTTGAATGATGTGAGGCTGGGTGCCGCTGTGATGTGGTCCGAATATTGAAAATATGCGTAAAACTGAACGTGTGCAGCCAGCTTTACCGTTGTCAAAGTAGTGACATATACTAGCATTAATCTAATATTTATAAGATAAAGTACTACATTATCTAAATAGTAATTAGTCTTTAGTATCCTTTTCTAGTTAGTGAAATTCCTTTCGGGAATGAATATGAGGGGTAATAAATTTTCCCGGCGGCCTGTCGCCTCCCGCCTGTTTCTGACTCGATTGGTGAGCCAACATGTTGTACAACGGATCCGGACGAAATATATTGCATGACGGTAACTTATTACTTAAATGTTTTAATCTTTTGCGAAGGAATTTTGCCTATTTAGTTAAATGAAAAGGCGTCGGTTTTAAATCTATTTAATTATATAACAATCATTTTTGAATAATTAATTGTATGTTTATAAATAAAATCAAAATTTAACACATTGGTTATCAAAATCAACAGATTATTTTTATTCCAAATGTTCAAATTAATGTTGTCATATATTCCATTAAGTGGCGCCATCTATTTTTAACTCTTTGAACTAAAAAAGGTTACAATACAATGTTAACATAATTGCTATACCTACAATATACACAACCACTTGCTATATTAATTTACAACATAAAGTAATATCTTACAAATGCATAAAGCATTTGATTTCAATAATTGCAGATTAATCGTATTATATATTAATTAAATAACAGTGTTCACAATTTAACTATAATTATTTATATTTTATTTAATATTACATATTTTAAACTTTCTTAAATGCACACATTGATCACGAACAATTTTATTGATAAAAATCACAAATCAAAAAACCAATTGAATTTGTTTTAACAACCGATAGATGGCGTTATGAGTATTTGAAATTCAGATCTCAAAAGATGTATCCACTAAGCTTTGTTTATGAAAATTGGATTTACATTGGTTGGTATATAGAGTTCCTTTTTCTTAGCTGTGTTTTCTTTTAACATAATAGAAGATTCATTTTTAATTACCATCTATTGCAGACGAGATGGTTAATCCGGGCATCGTATCCCTCCATGGGACAGCTGTTATGTTACATTAGACAAACACAACGCATCTCAAATAGCTACGTGATTGCAGTCACACCAACTTGCCAGCTTGCTTCATGTAAGTTTCCACTGCTGATACTCTGTAGAAAGGCGTGACTCAGTGGAAGCTCACGGTCATTCGTGAAGTACTAAATAGTGCCGTTATAGTATTTTTTTAATTTAATAATAGTAAAGTATTTGTTCTTAGGAAATTGAAATCTTTATCTGATTACATATGGTTTGAGACCAAAACGTCTGTAAAAACACATCGTTATCCTTGTCATTATCTTTGACAAAACCGAGATAACAATATGTTTTTAACGGGGATTTTGGTCTCGGAAACAGGAAGATAGTATCGGACCAGAAACAAAGAACTCTAACAAAATAGTTTATTTTTCTTGTAGTCTTTGGAGGCTTTTAACTTTCAAGATTACAAGAATTTTAATACCGTTGTATGAAGTGCTGAGTGAAGCTTATAAAACCCGTCATTGTGAATTCCGAAACAGTTTAAGATCAAACAAATCGGCGTCGATAAATACTTAAATCGAAACTTAAAAAGGGATTGATATTTAGTTAATTACTCGTCAAGTCGAAACTTTATTTTGTCGGTCGCCAATAGGAGTTCATTGATTCCTTTCTGCGCTCCCTGCGTCTGTGTACTAACCGGATAACATAGACCCCTGGTTGTACGAAAACCGATTTTATAACTTCGCTGTTTAAAACAAGTGGTTAGGTTTTGGGAGGTCTAGTTATTTTGGTTTTGTTACACCAACATGTGTTGGAGCATTTGCCCGTATTTGTGGCAATGCCCTTCGTTTGTTCTTTGTCAGTTCTGTACCTTATTTGTATGTGGATAAAGTTTAAAATTGTGTGGTAAGGTTGATTCTTTTAAAATATGTTTTTTTAATGCACACGGTATCTTCCTGTAGGGATAGTACTCAGATGCCACTAGTTGTCAGCTCTATAGGTAATGATTATATTTTTAGATCTTAGTTCATCCGAAATTGGATTGCACTAGTAACGAGATTTTTATTGCGCAATACTAAAATTATAACCTAGTAACTCTTTGCTGATTTGCTCAGTTTTTTTCTCTCAACAAGTTACCTTTAGACAATATTTAGACTTTTGTAACATAAATATTGGTAAAGTAATTTTTAAAATAAGTTAGTTAATTTTTGAGGTTATCCCCAAGAAACCCAAAAAACTTCTTCTTTTGGTGAGCTTAAAAGTATTCGAATTTTAAATTTCATAGGTAAAATTTTATTTCCACTACATTTAGATGGTTTTTACGAAACCATAGTTTTTTTTTTTTAAATAAAATACTATAACAATTGCAGCGATGTTTAGTAATTAGAATGGATGTGGGAAGTTAACATTGGTATTGTAAACTTACACAATAACAATCGGCACAGGAGTCACCGGGGTTTGCGGGGTACGGTGTGGGATGTGGAGTGGAATCCGATACCAATAGCAGGGGGTCAGAAATATAAAGAATGCTCAATGATTTTTACTATCTTAATAAAATAAGGATAAATCTTAATTGTATTTTACTTTATTTCTTCCATATTCTAATATTCTAGATTTTATAAACCCATTGTTCTAATTTCTTGTTAGTTAATATGTTTGAAGTGTTTCTTCCAACTTAAAACATATTGTCACACCAAGAGCCGTTACTACTTACTGGGTAAGCACGTAAATTTGACAAAAAATATTCGTAACGTCATCGACAATATTTGATTGCATTTGTATGTACAGCGTCCCTATCTGACCTAAAGTACAACGACAAAACAAATACAAAATTTGACAAATTTTATCGATAACTTTACGAATATTTTCTAGCTAATTTTTGGTGTTATGCCCTCTAGTTAGAGGTAAGGTTTTAGATGCTTTCTTTCTATATATTATTGGAAACAAAATCCGAAAATTAGCCAGTGTATTGACTCAACACTAGCCTTACTAAAATGTGTCCCCTACCATTCTTTCTTACGCTAGACTTTGTATCGAAAGCACGTCATTCACGCCAGAGGATTATAATTAATAATGTATAAAAATTTGTAACTGAAAATATGTTAGGATTCCGCGACATACTTCGTTGATATAGATATTAAAAATATATCCGAAATGTTTTCGTCATAGAACAGACGAAGAGGCTTTTAAACGTATTAAAGTATGGTATAAACTTCTTAATACTGTAAGCGTATATTCCCAACTTTGGTAAAATAAAGTTAAAAGTATATTAAATTATTTCCTTCAAAAAGTTTTTTTTTTATTTTGTTTTACTTTTATTATAATAATTTATTCACAAAATATAACATTCTATAATCCCTTTAAAAACATGTTTTATTTCCGTGATAGAAACACTGTCTAAATAATTACCTACTTTATTTTATACATTTAAACGTGTGCATTTTAAGCGAAACAATTGACTCAATATCAGTCTAAGGGTGGGTACGCACTGTAAAAGAAATTAGTAAGTTAATTATTTATACTACTGCCTTTAACTACAACCTGGAACCAAATGGATAGAAAGCCTTGAATACTTTGTCTGTCAGAAAGGAACAATTAATATATTTACTCCTTGCTATGTTTGTGCATATATTGACAAAAGAAATACCAACGTAAAATGAGACCCCGCCAATCTCTCGACTTTAGAAAAAGAAACATAAGGTACGAAGTAAATTGGACTCCCGCGGCTCATGATATACTGGTCGACTAGTGAGATTTAGGGAAATTAACTCCAAGGGCCACTTTAATGTAATCCTTTCGCGGTTTGAATTTTTTGCGTGTTTAAACTGCCCAAGTGAGCATACTTGAGCGTTTTGAGTACGCAAAAAAATGTAATAAACCAAAAAATTATAAATGCAATATGTATATGATTCTTATTTTCTAGCAATGTGAAATGAAATGAACAGTAAGTTCTTTATAGTTAGGCGCAAAAAATTTGGCAATTTTTTTTTTTACTTTTTGGCAATACAAGTTAGGCTTTCTAATATTTTATTATAAATGAGAATGTTTGGATGAATGGATGGATGTTTGTTAGAAGGTATCTCCGGAACGGCTCAACGGATCTTGATGAAATTTGGCAAAACTGTAGAATATTGTCTGGTAGAACACATAGGCTACTAATTCCGCGCGGGCGTTGTCGCGTGCGACAGCTAGTATGCCTATAAAGTAAGTAAGAATTGACCATTACTTTTGTTAGTTACAAGTAAGAACATAGTAAGTGATAATTGATTCGTATGTTCTTTCGTCACGCACTCCATGGTGTATCGATTGTGGCGAGGGCGGGGCGCGGTACGTGGCGGGGGAGGAAGAGGTGCCCCTCGCCGCCGCCGCACTGCATCCACTTGCCGCAGATCTCGGCTAAGAGCGCGTACAAACACGGATTCTTGTAAGACAAAATAAAGGGCGCGTTCAGACGACATGAAAGTCGAAAGTAGACATTAGTTAGGGACTACAGATGATTGACATGTTTTTTAAAACTTTAACGACATATTTCTTGACAATTTATCCGAAATTGTGGAGAAAATTGAATTAATAAATATTGTTTAATTACGAAATTTGTTTGGTGAAAAATTTAATTTTAAATATGGTTAAAAAAATATTTCTACAGAGACAAATTAACTATATGATTTTGTTATAATACATATATATTTTATTTCAGCGTATTTACATCCTTGGGTATTTTAAACACGTAAAATTATTTAATTTTACCTAGACATGCAAAACTTAAAATTTATTTCCAAAAAAATAAAGTAAATAGGACTGTTTTATTTCAAGAATATAAGCATACATTCTACTAATATAATTAATTCGTGGAACATAAATAAGAAATATCCTTGACATTAAAATAAGTCAATCTTTAAATGCCAATTTACCAGAAATGTCACTAGATGGCGTTGGAAGGTTTGTGTTTAAGTTCGCAAACAGCCTGAATGAAAGCTGGAAGCAATGGAATTAGCGCTTTGTTTTAACAATAAGAAAATTCTTTTAGTCAAAATTAGTAGTATTATAATAGTTAAATTATCTAAGATATAATAGTATTTATTTTATTGTATTTTAAACCAATTAAATTTAACATAAAAAGGTAAATAAATTGGCTGAAATGCATCGTATTAATAAGATTCATATAAAAGTTTTTTTTGTAGTTTTAATTACTACAAATATTTATTTCAATGGTTATATTAATAAAACAATTTCTTTATTCATATTATGGGTAAATATTTTTCTTTTTTTTTGTCAAAATATACAAAAACTACTTAACATTTTGTTCAAACTAAAGTGCGCGGGCTCTACCACTAACAGTGGTAGAGCTCGGTTTAATATCTTCGCACGAACTGTCCCGGCTCGCCCGGTGAAATACCACGACCATACAGAAGACAGGCGTGAAGTGGAAGCTATTCCGCGTTTCGTCTGATGAGTGTGCGTCCCGAAGTCCAAATTTTGTCCTCTTTCCCTTCCCACACTTTTTCTTATAAGGAAACGATGGGAAGTGGAAGTGGACTTTCCGGTTGAGAGAATGCATGGAAAGGGTAAATATTTTTTCTTTCTATGTATCCTCTCTTCTGTCGATTAAAGGTAGGCAACGCATATGCAATTGCGTATGTCTACGGGCAACGGTCACTTCGCTATTTCAGCGATTTCAGGTGGCCGATCGCTCGTTTGCCACCTTATAATATTTAAAAAAAATAATGCTTAGCTGTAATAAATACTGTTTATTGTCTCTCTGACCTTAAGTGGTCCCTACAGGAAACCGAGTTCAACCCCGAACCTGTGTTAGCAACCCTATGCAATTAAAATTAACCAAAGGGTTGCACTAACCACAGATTGCAGCCAGCAATATGTATTATAAATTAATATTTAATTGTGTCGTAATAGTATTTTTAAAACAGCATTTTTCGCTGTACAATTTTCGCATGATACGAACTTATTGTAATGTTTTTTTAAAATTATTATTAGGTTTCTTCTTTGTTTTTTTTTTATAAAACATTTGCCTATTATGCACTAAATCAGATAGCCCTTTTAAACCCTTTTATCTTAAAATGTTATACTAGAATTTAAAAAGGTAACAATTATATTAAATTATGTAGATTCAAAGAGAAAAGATAAGTAGAGTTGAAAGCCCATTGAAGCTTTACTTTGGCAATAAACTGCGAAAAGTTCGTGCGTATGACCTCATCAAACAAATCGACGTGTGCTCGATTTAAGTCTCAAAAACAGATTGATATTAAATTAATTACCTGTCAGGTCGAAGCGTCCTTTTGTCGGTCAGATGCGAGTTCATTGAATCCTTTCTGCGCCCCCAGCCTCGGCTGTGCGGCGCGGCAAAATAACAAGACCCCTGGACATACAAAAATCACCCTTATTGCATAAGCAAATACGAATTGACAACGTGAAGCAAGGGAGGTCAGGACATTTTGGACAATTTTGGCAACATGTGCGTTGCGGCATTGGCCCGTGTTTGTTTCAATGGCCTTAGTGCATTGCTAGACAAATTTGTATTCAAATTTTATGACAGCAAGGCTTAAATTATGTTATCAGTTATGCTGTTTTTTTTTCGTAATGTACACGTTACTCATACGTTACGGGGTACTCAGTAATGATTTGTTTTGTCTTGTGAGGATTATTTGCGCCTATGTTTGTACTTTTACAATCAACGCATCATTTTAATTAATTGTTTTATTTATTACTAGCGATGCACCCCGGCTTCGCACAGATGGCAAACGATATATGTCCCAACTCTTTTCTTTCATATGAGTTATACTCTTCCCGACTCAATCGACACTTTTGTATATGAATCGAATCACTACGATGCATGAATTATTGACTTTGTTTTTAATAAAATGCATCAGTAATTTACTTCAACCAGACTTCCCAGAAATTGATTGTTCCAACTTCTTTGTCATCAGCTACCATTCTAACCTACTTTTTTTTAACTGAAGATGGGATTGTCAGTTTGATATTCGTAAGACTAGTTACATTTAATTTCACAATAATGATCTACAAAATAATATCCATAGACTAACTTAATTTTTTCCGTCCGTCTTTGCTTTGCAAATATTTGTTGTAACTTGAGTTTTAATCATAAAACACCCTGTAGATTGAAATAATTCTAGCACGAATTGTCACACCTTCGAAAATAAATGCCAACAACGTCTAAATAGCAGATTATATAATATTACAACTCTTATTTATGTTATTTAATAGGCGCTTAACTTTTAAAAACATATTCTAATTTGTTATGTATTATGTACTCGTATTCCAACAAATAATAAGTTACAATAAATAAAATGTAAAAAGTAAAAAAAAGTTCAAAAAAGGATTGGATCACGATTTCGTATAAAGTAGAACCTTAATCACAATAAATAAAATCATCTGAGCACATCTAAAGATTATTTATATAGTACTAGCGGTCGCCCGCGACTCCGTCCATGCCGAATTAAAAATAACATAATGAGTAGCCAATTTGTTCTTCCAAACTACAATCTACATATGCCAAATTTAGTCGAGATGCGTTCAGCCGTTCTAGAAATACCTTCAAAGTAACATCCACGAATCCTGATATATAAACACGGCTAAACACTCACGTATATACGTCCGGTGGCGGCACCGACTAGTTTCAAGCCCATCGGGGGCCCTTCATCAGGATGAGTGGTACTGGTATTATTTCGCGTACGCGGCCCGTCGCTCACTGCTCGTCGTCGGTGCCGCCACCGGTCGTATATACGTGAGTGTTTAGCCGTGTTTATATATCAGTTTAGTATGATGTCTCACGAAAGTTTGAATAATTTAATCCACCAATCCATCCATCTAAACATTCGTAATATGTAAGTAAGAAGTTAGAAGTAAGATTTAATTTCTTCGCGAGACACAATAATTCTTCAAATCACCGATATGAAAATCATAATTTAAATCAGTATTATGTAAAGAATTGTTGTTACTTGCATCCTTATCACTTGTGGGAGTAAACATGAGACGAATGTACGGAATAATGTAAACGACAGTAAGGAAATATTTCAAAATTCTTTTACGACCCCCACGGGTGCAATATAAATGTCGGAACAGCGGGAGTTAAGTTGAGTTTTAAAAAGTATGAAAATAGAACGAACCTACATAACTACAGCTTGGTGATGACAGAATTAATTAAAAAAAACATCTTTGATCTTTAAACGAAGTAATAAGATAAGTGGAAAATTCTTTAAACATATTTAATGTTTGATTCTTTTTACTATTAATAGTTTAATAAAATATTCTATTACGAAGTTGTTAAAATATTATTTTAAATACGAGCGATTAAGATAATTTCATGTTTCATTTATTCCTTTATATTTTTAATTAAGTGTATCACGGGTAAAAAAATGTCAGCTAAACCCCACGTTAAGGGTGACCAGACCATAGTCAACTACGCTGGCCTAGTGCTAATTGGTTGACTTCCCACATCTTTTTGGTGCAATCATCACGATGTTTTAATAATAGAAAAACTCTACATTTAAATATTTAATTAGTCAACTAAAACGATGGACTTTCTATAAAAAATGACAGCGGGCTCGGGATCTCTTTATCCTGGTTCTGACTTCCGTACGGATCAGTCGGGCAACAGATCCGAAATTCGTTCGCGCCCTCGCGGCGACTACGGTTAATAATCCAGATTGTTCCTGACCAAATAAATCAATAGAGTAATCAGTTGACGCCGTTTTCTTGAATAGTTTCAAACTATATGTAGTTTAATCTTTGTATAACAGGCTCTGAAAAAATATAAAAAATCTTGTTTATAGAAAATAATTTAATATAATTTTTTTATGCGTAGGACGTGTACATTCTTTATATTATCTTTCTTATTTATTAATATTATGAATGCGAAAGTTTAGATGTATGGA
Organism: Papilio xuthus; assembly: GCF_000836235.2. Lineage (NCBI taxonomy): Eukaryota > Metazoa > Arthropoda > Insecta > Lepidoptera > Papilionidae > Papilio > Papilio xuthus. Next base: position 2,168,486 of record NW_013531711.1, on the reverse strand, counting down.
TGGATGTTTGTTAAAAGGTATTTTCGGCTAAACGGATCTTGCATTAACGTATAAATGTAGAACATAGTATGAAAGAACACATGGTCCATTTAATTGACCAATTAATTCCGTAAGGACGGAGTCGCGGGCAAAACCTAGTTTACAGCTGCGTATAGTTTTAGTACATATTTAAGGGCGTTTAATAGTACAATAGTTGCGCCTTAACTCTGACTTACTCTAAGATTTCCTGACCCAAATAAAACTAATTCAATTAAGAGGATAAAAGAACATAACACGAAATGGCGTAGCGTGAAAACACATTCCCATTTTGTGGCACTTTACGTATTAGTACTGTTAAAATTACTAACCTTTAATCCTACAAACTTTGTGTGATTAAAATGAGTTTCTTTGTTAAGGAATCCTTTGAAGGTATTATTGCGTATTACTTAAACTTACTTCATTTTAGTAAAATCTTTGAACAACATTTAAAATAAACATTATTATTAATTAAAATGTATGATATAAAATAAAATTAAAAAAAAAAATAACCGAATAATTAACTAAGATATGTTATTAAAAGGAGTCCCTTTAGGCAAGGCCCCGAAGATACTGGCAGCGTTCCCCCTCTGTACGGCTAAACTAATTCTTTGACCGAGGTAGCTGCCAGCTCTTCGGTCCCCTGTGAAAAAAAATCTGTAAAATCTTTATTTCAAATAGTCCATTATTAAAAACATTTAAAATTAGTGACGTCGTCTTGTTAATTAAAATTGGCAATTAAGTAGAGAAAAAAACGTAGATTTTATAATCTGTGTTAATATTCCTTACCATTGCTTAAACATTTAATAAATACTTGCAAATTATTCTATCTTATTAATTAGAAGATACTTTAAAATAGTACATTTTAGCTATGGTATAACCGCCATTTTGACTCTCACTAACTTAGCTGTATTACCATGAATAAGGATAGTCTTTGTTTCGTAATCAATTTTATGAATTACCAGGATTAAACTTGGGGACTCAAACGATAGCAAAATTGTTCTTTATTCTGGAATAAGGTGGAAGGAGTATATAAAAACGTGTAAATTGTGATTTGAAATAATATTATAAGTTCGATTTATTATAAAAGTTATAGAAAGAATTCAGAATATTGAATAAATAGATTAGAGAAATAAAGAAATCTTGACCCATATATAAGCGTCAATAGCCTAATGGTAAAGGGTACGGAGATCAGACCACGAGGGGTTCGAATCCCGCTATTCGACTCTTGTCGTAAACCATATCCTAGCACAAGCCTAGAGCTTAGTTGGAATGGTTAAAGAAATATTAGTAAATTTACAAAAAAAAACTGGTAATATTTAAAAAAATATATGTTCAAGTCATTGAGAAGGCTTATGTCCAGATGTGGACTGACAGGCATAATGTTGAACTATACGTAAGTCTCTGTACAGACATAAGAGTTACTGTATTCTGTACAGCAATCGCTATCAAGGTTTTAATTTAGAGTGAACAATTTTATCAAATACTTTCACTGTTTTAAAGTGTTCTAACTTTCACTTTTAGATTTCGTGATCTGTGATGTTATTGTGTAGTTTTAGAAATAATTTTTAAGTATTTATTTTTAATTTATTTAAATCCCAAGTATGATTGGCGACACGTAAGTGGCCAGCTGTAAAAATTAAACCAAATAATTAATTCAGTGTTTACAAGTCTCAATATTATAAATGCAAAAATCCATACAATCTATGGTCTTACTAAGATCGCAATGAAGGATTAATTGGATATAGACAAAATTAATTGCCTTAAGTTGGCACTTCCTCATTAGTAGTAAATCGTCGAGAAAGAGTAATCATTTTATACCAATCATTGGTAAAAAATTTCACTGACTCAATTTAAAAAAGAGAGAGAGAGAAACTTGTATTGTGTACTTTAAGAAAACGATATTCTGGTCTTATAACTTTTGGAATAATTTAATCCTTTGTTTTGAGTACAAATTATTTGATATGTAACTTCAATAACTTGTTAAATATGAGTAAATTGGTATAGCCATAGATAAATAGCTTTTTTGTACTGAATAAATTTTTTTAAGATTTTAAAAATAAACATAGGAAAATATTTTGTAAAGAATCATGAATATGTCCCACTACAAGTAAGATGTATGTTTAATGTCACGCAATTTATTATTATAACTATATTTACGATAAAATGATACATCTTCATGTCAATTTGTCATAATTTTTCTTTGTATTAATATTTCATAAGTAAAATATAGCAAAACATAATACAAGTTGGCGCCCAAACGATTAGGTATTTAGGACATGAAAGCTCGATGTTCAACGACCTCGTCTCGTCGCGTCGGTCGCGCCAACCTCGGCCGGCGGCGGCGCGAGCTCTGTTCGAAATTTGAAATTTTGAGACAATCGCATGTCGTCGCATGTTTTTTCTGTTTTTATTTTCTATTGGCATCAAAACGGCCAGTGAATAGGAATTGTGGTTGCGTTTTGATTTTAGAATTGTAACATGCCAGGTACGCGCCATAGCTTTTATCATAGCCACATATTGTTTAGATTTTTTTGTTTGGATCTCTATTCTCTTGATAGAATAATACAGATAAGCAAACACTATGATTTAATGTAAATATGATACTTAAATACATTTCTTGTAGTATACAAGAAAACGATATATGTAAGTGAGTATGACGCAATTACAATCCGATAATATCTGATCGTATAACACGAGGCCGCGAATTCAGTAAACAAGTATATGGAGAGAAAATTAAATCATTTATTATGAACATACCTTTGTACCATTTTAATAATTTACGAATGTGTAAAATTTTTCCATTCACTGGTGTAAATTAAAAAATAATGCCTTAATATTGTGTCGCATTCATTATGCCCACGTCCTATGAGAATTATTTGTTCCTTTAATTGCATAACAATGTCAATGTTCAATATTTTATCTGGTTGTCAAAATGTTTAAAGGTTGATTTTCGATATTTAATTTTATTTTTTTGGATTACGCCTCTCTCAATTTTATCAGATATTTTCTGGGGGCAACGATATTGCGAAGCACCCTTGATAGCTTTAAGTGCTTCAAGGCCATATTTCTAATTGGATAAGTAAAAACATTTTTTAAGATAGCATAACCTAATATTAATTACTATTTTAGAAAAACTCATATAAAAAAATGATGTAGAGATAGGCCAAAATGGGGGGATAAAATTATTTATCCTTCACAATTTAAAGTTAGTCCAGAAAAATCATAATAAATTTAACAGTGGTAGAGCCCGCTTTAACATCTTCGCACGAATTGTCCCGGCTTGCCCGGTGAAATACCACGACCACACAGAAGACAGGCGTGAAGTGGAAGCAATTCCGCGTTTCGTCTGATGAGTGTGCGTCCCGGAGGCCTAATTTAGTCCTCTTTCCCATCCCACCCTGTTTCTTACAAGGAAAGGAGGGGAAGTGGAAGTAGACTTTCCAGATGAGAGGATGCATGGAAAGGAAAAATATTTTCTTTCTGTGCATCCTCTCCTACGTCGATTACAGGTAGGCAACGCATATGCAATAACGTATGTCTATGGGCAACGGTCACTTCGCTATTTCAGCGATTTCAGGTGGCCGCTCGCTCATTTGCCACCTTATGATATAAAAAAAAATCTAGGGTCTCCAAGGGTAAAGTTTAGTACTGTAAATAGAATTGACATTAAGTATATTGTCAACACAGTCTTTGTATAAAATACATTATCTGTTTCAGTAAAAAATAATATGAAGGAGAACGTTATGTTTTATACATGGATTTTGGTAAAAGAAATCAAAGATATGTAAGTCTAGATCTTAATATCTTTGTTATAGAATATAGCGGTTACATTTCACAAGGATCCGAATGCAAAGGACCAGTAAAAAGTAATATTCAATATAAAATATACTTCTCTGGGACACTATGATAATAAAAAACATTAGTTTGTTAAATTTACAAAAAAATCTGCTTATATTTTAATATAAAAAAAAATCGTTTGAATTCAGTACAAAACATTAATACACCGACGTAGTATTGTTTGCAAGTTGCTCGATTGCTAATTTGCAACCAAATTAAGATGTACCGTTACCATTGTTCTGATAGATTTACATACGATGCTATAGCGTGAATACTAAGCTTTTATACTACATATTATTGGTTATAGTTACTATGAAAACCTTAAGTATGTATGTCGCATTACAATTTAAGGCCCTTCATATACAAGGCAACGTAAACCTTGCAATTTTGGTGGCTAACCGATTTATCGATCATAGAGATTCGTACATAGCACGCGTTGACGAAATTTCGGTCTTGAGTCGCCAAAACCAGTTGCTTGCATGCTATTTGTCAAAATCACGATCCGGTCAGCCGTTCTGGAGATAGTATCAAACAATAATCCATCCATCCATCCATCTAAACATTCGCATTTATAATATTAAAAGTAAGAAGTTAAATGTATGGCACATTTTATAGTATTTGTTTCGGAAATGCATCGACTTACTTTGTAGAAATGCGTCGGCCATTATACGACCCGGGCTCGGGGGCCGGACGTTACGGCTAAACAAAGACATTTTTCTACCTGCTATAGCTAACCGTTTACAATGACTATGGAACCTTCATCAAAGCATCAAAATTCAACTTACTATTTCGTAAGTTGTTGAAAATAACATTTATTACGCTTGCAACCTTAGCGGGTAGATAGAGCCAAGCAACATTCGCTTAACAACTCGCGTATACATCTTCCTTCTTTATTTCTTAGTTCTCTCTCTTTCCTGCAAATAGGCTTATAAAAGTTACATTACAAATACAGTTTGTTTCGTAAATGTGTCGAAAAATCCTTTAAATATCGCGTCAAAAGGTGTCAATCGTAAACTTACGTGAGGTTATGTCGTCTGACCGCCTCCAACATCGACTCACTTTCACACGGCTATTTTACATTCACTCTCTGACCGTTATCATTCAAAACATCCGTTTTGAATTATTTAATAAGTGTACATTGTAATCTTAAACAGTTTATACTAAGGCTAAAAGTAAAGTATGTCTAAAGGCTAAAAATGAGAATAGTGCGTTGATGTTTTGCTCAAAAAATCATAGATGATATAATCTTGTATTAAAGAATGTAAGATAAATGTCATTACTTATCATTATATAGGATTATAAGATTGTAGTTTTACCAATTAAAACTTATCACAAACTAGCTGTAACCCGTGACTTCCGTGGGGAATAAAAAAAATAAGTAGCTTTTCGACAATTTTATCGAGATCCCTTCAGCCGTTCCGAAGATGCCTCCAAACAAACATCCATCCATTCAGCCATCCATCTAGACATATGCATTTATATATATAAAAGAAAGTTGTATGTATTAGTTACATCATAACTCAAGAACGGCTTTACTGTTAAGGCTGAAAATTGGTGAGGAGGTAGCTTAGAGCCAGGAAACGGATATAGGATACTATTTATTCATTTTTTTATTTTTTTTTCGAATTTATGCCTTCAAGAGCTGCTTTTTATTTAACTTACTTATATTATAAATGCGAATGTTTAGATGGATGTGATGTGAATGGATAAATGGGTGGGCTACACTAATTAAGTATTTTATATACCCACGCGCACGGACTCGCGGGCGACAGCTAGTTTATAATATTAGTAAGAAGTTAGATAAACCAGTTTTAGTGAGTCAGTAGTATTTAAACATCAAATATAAAAACATATATTTTAATTGATAAGGCCGACGTCTGCAGTACACCAATCTTTTGTTATACACCAGGGGGCGAGGAACAGGGGATGTTTAACTTCCGGGCGTTAAGTAGCGCGGGCTAACGTTACATTTATTATTAATTATGGTCCAAGTAAGCAATATGTATCTCCTATTTACATCTTTTAAATTTCAGTATGTTATAATTAGGTCCGTGAATTTTACAACGAATTTTATTTTATAGTTGTGTATTAAGAAATCCTAACTCAAGGTTTTAATTTACAATTTTCACTTTAATATGACTCCGGAAACTTGGTTTACAAATTATGCATGAATATACCAAAACTGTTTCTTCTAATGTAACTTAATAAGGTTTTCAACCTTTTTAAGAATCACTGTTTGCTTTTTTAATAAATTATAAGTAGTTAACTTTATCAATATGTTCAATGTGCTTTATACTTTCATCTTAAAAACCCAATATTTTTCCCACCTGTAACAGGCTTCTTAAAGCAATGTTTGAAACGTAAAAAGTGAACGTTCAGTAAACTAATTAAAAAAAAACTGTTTAACATTTTTATCGTCTCAAGTGCGGTCATCAGCCGGGTGCTATGGCCGGTGGAGGTGCGAGAGGCAACCAACTGGCGTCTTTCACACGGCCACGTCGCTGTACGGTCGCGACTTGCGACGATTCCAGGCCAGACTTGCGCCAGCGCAGGTTAAAACGCGCGAGAAAGAGAGAGTGCAACTTGGGCGACCATGTTGTTCATGTTTATTAGGATATTACGAGTTTTTTTTTACCTTCCCGTACAAAGACCGATAGACTAGAGCAGACCAGAAGACAGATGAATTTGCCCAATGGGATTATTTCCCATTGGATCGATAGAGTTCATGAAATAAAAAATCCCATTGATTTGGGAATTAAAAAATAAGTAATTGTATACCTAAATATATTTTATTCAAGAGTCAAATCATCCACTTTCTCTTATTATAAGTTTAATCGATTCTTATAAAAATCTTTCGAACCTGTTAGAGGGAAATAGTGATTAATTAGAAAACAAAGAGCTCGACAAATTGTAGGTTAAATTGTTTAGGCTACAGAACCTTAAGGAACAAAATATTTTTTCAGTGATGAAATTCTTACTAAGATTTCTTGACCTCTTCACGGACAGTATTATATTTTATAAAAAAATAATTAAACTGAATAAGTCTCAACAATGTTATTTGCAAAGATTTAAATTATCCACAAACATCGTAAAAATATGGTGCTTATGTCATAGCCCCGTTGATAATGCACAGGTGTGCTCTGCGTTCAGCCATCAGCTGTTCGGCGCTCGTGCCCGCTGCCGCTGCCCGCTCTATAGCCGCTTCTCTACTCTATGCCCGAGGCCGAGGCGCAGTCTTTGTCGACATTCCGGCGCGGTGGGACGTGCGCCCCTCGCGTCCCTCCCCGCTTCACATTCCGCTACCGATGTTTATGTGCACGCCTTGCTGTCACTAAGCCGACCGCAACTTCTTTGTCTAATTAGCAGGTAGGCGAATGCTCCAATCAACTTAATCCATACATATAACAATACATAGATGAAGTGGAGGAGTAATTTAAATGTCTGATGGTTAATAAAAGTTTAAATCAACGTAAAAAAATACTTTTAAACTACACGTAATCGATGCTTACTTAAATCATAAATAACAACTCTTATAAGTAAAACAATACGATTATTAAAAGAAAAAGTAAATGTTAATAAAAAGAAATAGCTTTGTAGGTGATAAAAGAGACGAAACAGGTTTCCGTAGGACATCTGGCGCTAAATATGAACGCGTCAACTTCACCCGAGTTTTTTATTGTTAGAGTTTACACATCGAATATTATAGATAATATTTGAAATTAAAATGGTCTCATAATTACGCATAAAGAAAAGTTACAAAATAATCTTAAATTTATAAAACAAACTATGTACCCGTAATGTTTAAAAATTAGGTGATGAAAGTATAGAACGAAATTTGAAATTAGAACAGATAAAATATGTTGTTACTAGTATTTCTAACTTCTTACCTATGTATTTTATAGATTGTATAAGTTTTTATATAAAAGTAATTAAAATCAGTCCGTTTTAATGATAGTTCGTGTATTTTGGGTTCGTAAATAATTAAGGATTTTTCAAATGATTGATAACGGAGTAATTGGAGGCGAAGGGGCGCGGGCATCTGGGCGAAGGACCTCGGGGGTGTAGGGGTTTTCGTGTCGTAGTGACGTAACGCAATGGTATAGTATAGAACGACTAAGTTATCTGACCCGGTATTCATTTTGTTCTATTCCGAAGTTACCTTCAAACAAACATCCATCCATCGTTGTAACATTCGCATTTATAATATTACTATTTTTTTTACTATTGCCATTAGTTCCAGAACTGTTTAAAGAGATTTTTTTTATGTAATTTACTAGAGTACTTTACTTTTATAAATAAACAAGGTTTCAGTTAACTTTTATTACTCCAGTAACTGATGGCATACTGGATTGAACGTTTCCCCACTAGTAAATACTTTAACTCTATCTTGTTATGTAAATATAAACCGTAACTGAAAGAGATAAGGTATAGAATGGTTTGCACTATCAAAAAGTTAACTTCCGAACTCTCCCAAATACAGTGTCATTGCTCTCATTTTCAATTATTAAGGAATGTAATGTCGAAGATTGTATTTTGTTATTGAGAGTTACGTTTTTAATTTATTGTAACGACACAATAGATAAATTATCTTACGAATATTATAAATGTGAATGTTTAGATGTATCTCCAGAACGTCTGCATGGACCTCGCTGTAATTTGGCACACATGTAGAATACAGTCTGGAAGAACACATAGGCTACTAAGTTTTTTCTAAATTCCGCGCTGACAGAGTTGTCAGCGACAGCTAGTATGCTTTATATTCGAGGAATAATTATTCCTAAAAGAAATATACTTTCCGAGGTTTTTTCCGGGACGTCTAGATTTAACGGAAAATCTACTTAACCACGCTATAAACACTAAACCAGTATACGTTGATACAAGTGAAATGATGTGATAGTAAAATAAAAATTTACGGTTTTCTACTACATATTGAATGATATCTTTTATGTGACCTTTAATGTAACACATGCGAATGAATTTGTAGGCTGTTTTAAAAATACTAGCAGTGGTGGTCTTGTAATTAGGCCAAATACGACAAATAACGGTCGCCCGCGACTTTGTTAGCGCAGGATAAAAAAATAAGACTTTAACATGCCCGCATGCACCAACTATTTTCCTGACAAAGTCCCGTCAAAATCGGTCCGGCCGTTCCGGATATTATCCGGAACAAACACAGACTAGCAGACAGACATACCAACAATTTGAAATATAGATTTTTCGTAATCTGTAAAGCAAATACATTATATGCGTGAATTATTTTATTTTTCGATAATATATAGAGACATTCCAATTTTATTGTGTAGATGTAACGTATATGGTCTCAAATATTTTAGTATCTTTACCACACAAGTTGCAGTTAACCAGTGCCGTTCGATTAAAACTATTTATTGCTATAAGTTCAGGGATCTTTTATCGGTTATCGCTTCGCAAGTAACAATATGTAATTGGTAATAAGACTTATCTCTAATTGAGGCGACATTGGCAGTTGTTGCACGTGCCCGGTCGACACAGTGCATCCGGTCGTTAGCGAAACGCGACAAGCAACTTTCACTCTTAATGCAAAGTGGTTATGCATATTATTGTATAATATTGTCGTATCCGAACCGCGCGGTCAATGTTGCCAGCATACAAATATTTTAACGTTTTAATTACGATTGTTTGACAATGCAGCTGACAGTAAACTGGTTGCATTCCACCTTTGTTTTCGTATTAACTTCTGGTCGGTTACTGATAACTTGTGAGAAGAAATTTTAAAAAGATACACCGACTTTTTTATTTTTATTGTTGTTCGACCTTTTATTTCAATATTTGGACCAATTTCTGGGTAAAGGCATCGTCCAACCTGGCCCTATGTTACCTTGTGTGTCGTCTTCGCAACGCTGTTTAGGTCTACTGACTTTTCTAGAAGTTAGAGGACAAAAATAGTTCATAAAATCCTTCACGCTAGCCAGAGATTGCGGATCGATGCACATCACTCTGGCTTAATCTACGATTATATCCGTTTAAAGTAGTTAATACATGAATTGGTCCCTGAATGGTGCCAGTATCAAAATTAGACTTGATTTTGTATATCCTTCCAACATACAATGAACCACCAACGCATAATTATCAATCTTAACTCTATACATAGCGTTAATTTTCAAGCCATTTTTTCCCCTTAAAATATACGTACAAATGAAAATACAAATCCAGTTACATTTTTGTGGAATATTCCTTTCATTAAATAACTACGTTGTTTTACATTGAAATTACAATTTTCACATTGAAAATGTTGTATGACTGCAGCAAAATAAAATCCATAGACAAGCGTCGTTTTTTCCGTCATAATTAACGTGCGCTTTGCAGAATACTTTGCAAATATTTGTTGAAACTTCAGTTTTAATCCTGCTCTGTTCCGCCATCGCCGACCGCTCAAAGCAAAATGACTGGCTCCAGTGGAGTGGCTCGCTTTTTATGCAGCAAATAACAGACACTCTATGTTTTGATACGAAATATTTTAATTGACTTCAACCACACATATTTTATATTATTTTTTTGCATAATATTTTCTATTAAAAATTTTAATACAAAAAAAAACTTATACTCTCATAATCAGTAGAGATTATCTTTTAAATACGCCAAAAGTTTGATCAAGCTAAACGCTTCGGTTGATTCTTTTAATTACACGCGGTTGACGGCTTAGTGGAAAAAGGGTCTAAGTGTCCGATACGGAGAGTTTAAAAGTATGCGTCCATTACCCTGCGCATCCACCCGTGGAAGTGTACCTTAAAGAATAAGGAATATAACTTGAATTCAGACGACTATTTTACAGTTTTTATGTTATTTAACAGTCATAATACTGTGATCTCGTACTCGATTTCTAAGACTGTCCTTGAAATTTGAATATTTGTAATGAATAGTGTAGAGATGTGCCTTACAAATTATCGATGTGTTTGATTTGAGGAAAGTATGTTAATTATATGGCGGACCGTGATGGTAACAATTAACACTCTCCGGTTATTTTCCACTCTCAAATCGACGGACACAAACTCACATGACTCATTTTCGTCAAAACACGGGCGGAAAGAAACAATACCTTTAATATTGCTTCTCATGATCTGGATTATAATGGCTTATAATTTCGAAATCGACATTATTTATTTGTACTAAAAAATCACTGAATCTTTGTTAACCTTCGGAATATTTTATGTACTTTGAAATACAGCTAGTTATAAAAGCCTTATTAAAATTGAATTATTCCTTTTTAATTACATAATTTTACATTTTATATACTGTTCATAAAAGCCAAAAGAAAAAAGTTTTGTTAGCATTCTTGACATCTCGATGTCATTGACCCGCGCGTACTAATTTAAAACGCATAGTATACAGTTTTCTATCTCTGCTTACCCTATTATAAAATGGATGAAACATTGCTGATCAAGTGCAAGTAACCTTGGAGTATGTATTTTAATAAATTTTTCCTTGTCCTCAATCTGTCGATCGACCCTGTGGAATTATTCAATCTGGAATATTACATTTTCTTATATTTTATGACGTTTAAGTTACATCCAAGTGTTCAACTCAACTTCTACACTCAGAGTTGTTGGTTACATAAGCAGTCGCTAAATACTAATTAACTACACTAAAGATCTCGGTAACTATTTATCTATACTGTAGATACTCATTGTATTAAGCAATATTATACTAGCGGTCTTCCGCGACTCCGCCCGCGCGTAGTTGAAAAAAACATAATTAGCATATGTGTTCTTCCAGACTAAGTTATATGTATGGCAAATTTCATCGAGATCCGTTCAGCGGTTGTGGAGATACCTTCAAACAAACATCCATCCAACTAAACATTCGCACTTTAAGTAAGAAACATTTTAGAACAAAGTATGTTAGTAAAAATATACAAAGATTTTTTGTATGTATTATATAATCAATATAACAATAGTTGTGTAGTGGGGGCAGTTGTACGTTGTATTTAATATACGTCCCCCTTTTGTTAAACACGTATGGGTATACTGTACATGGGGTCGACACCCGCAGATTTCCTCCCACTGTGCCCTTTTATTACCAAACCATTTCCCACGACGTTATTTCACAAATTGTTATATTACCTTTTTTATATTTTAATAATAAATTAATTTGAAAAAAATAATAATATACTGATGTTTATCATTTAAGTTTCTTTTTAAAAATATAGTCGCTTTTTTATAGTTAAAGCAAGAAACATAAAAAATAAATTACAAATAATTGTATTCAACTGATCAAGTGGAAACGAAACTTATTGAAAGTAATAAAAACATCGATTGTCAAATGTTTTTTTGTCGCAATCATTATGGTAAATAATTATGTTAGAAAAAAAAATTGTAAACATTATACTTCTCTAACTTAATAACAATCTATAACTTAGATTATCAGAAGTATTTCTCAATATAATTATTTAAGTAGGAAGTAATAGATTAAGTTAGGTTATTTTCGACCCATGCATGTCGTCCACAAGGACCACCTTGTAATTGACATCTGATGTATCGGCACTTAGGAGCCTTATCGTCGAAAATAATTCACTCATTTATTATCTACTTTTTTCCCCTCACATTTAAAATAGACTTGATAGTGATCGCGTGTTACAGAATACTTCCTTGCACTTTTACCAGTTTATTCTTATTATTTACATAACTCTTGGTTTTTTATGTTTACGGGGGAGGGTGGATCTTCAAAAGTACCCTGAAGTCTGGGGGAAAGACAGGTTAATGCGAGACTTGCCTCTTTAAAGTTAGTGAGAGCCCCTGGATCGCACAAGGAACGCACCAGGACTACATAACTGTGGGTCTAGTGAACAGCTAAAACACACCTCATGTCTTAATAATCTAAGATACTTAGAACTGTTTAAGTAACAGATGCAAACGTAGTTAAATCCAAAACATACTTTCTGTAGTCAAGCATAACTTCCTTTGTAAGTCATCCGACATGTTGTTCAACTGATCAAGAACACGCAATGTAACTACCGTTATAACATTGAAATAAAAATACTAACAAAGTAATTTAATCTCTGTTATTTGTGCAATACGAATCAAAATGAATCACAGTTAAGAGTTCTAAAGATATTACTTTGGTTGCCTATAGTACACACGTACACTGTTCTTTATTGTAAAATGAACTTTATCTCAAATAAGATAAAACATAAAATGAGTTTAAAAAGCGTCCCCCTGCAGAACGACGCGCGACAAACTGGACTCGTGCCGGTAGATCGCGCTACTTACTGACGTTCTTAAACTTGTTTTTTTTTAGCAATCAGCTGTCGATCGGTATTACTAACCAGTTTCAACGCTAACAAAATCTTTCTTTTTGTATTGAAATGATACGATTTTCTTGTATTCCGTTCAATAATTGTTTGATTTATTTGATAACATTTTGATGAAAGTGAATTTTGTTTTATCTTACTAGTACTATAAATGTTTAGATAGATGGATGTATTGTTTGAAGGTATCTCCGGAACGGCTCAACAGATCTTGATGAAATTTAGTACATATATTATAATAACACATAGACTATTAATAAAGTTTTTTTAATGTCGTGCGGACGGAGTGGCGGGCGACAGCTAGTGAGTAAACATTATTATTGTATTTTACAGTGTTTTGAAGTGGCCAAGTGCCAAGTACTGTTAAGATCAAGTTAGTAGCAAATTAACATTAGGAGTCCCTCGGGAAGCGAAATCTTCGACTTGGTTTGTTAGTAGTTAATAGTTTAACGGTTTGAAATAACAGCAAAAGTTTGATAAGAAGTATACACAGATTTAATTTAAGAGTTGCACAAATGTCTTACCAAGACTCTTGAAAATTAAGTCTACCTAAATGATTATAAAGCATAAAAAAAATCAAATAAACAAAGGAATCATTCCAGAAAGATCTTTATAATATTTTACATATTCTTAGTAGTCATTTCTCGTAACCTCAACCTTGCGAAATGATGCAATAAGAACAATTTCTAACATGAAATAATACCAAAGTATTTTTTGTTGTTTCTGGATTTCTAGACAAAGAGAAACCAAAAAGAACAATTATTGAGATAAAACATTTCAGTCCCATTCAAAAAACAGATACTACTGTAATTGAATGAAGTTAAAACTGGTGAAATAAATCTTACTAGTATAACAAATGCGAAAGTTGGATGGATGGATTGTTTGAAGGTATCTCCGTAACAGCTCAACGGATCTTGATGACATTTGACACCCATATAGAACATAGTCTGGAAGAACGCATAGGCTACTAATTAAGATTTTTTCAAATCCGCGCGGATGGAGTCGCAGGCGACAGCTAGTGCAATAATAAATCAATATCCTTTTTAATTGGTCACCCTATTTAGGGCAATAGCATTAAGGTCACATAAATCGAGCATGTAAAGGTGAAATGGTGTATAAACAGCTGGTGTAGCCACATCGGGTGACTTGGGGCATAATGGCTTAATAAGTAGACAAATCACGTTTCCGTCGGAGCGAAACCCGTTTTGTGCGTTAACAATCAACGTCGTCGCCAATGACAGGGCTTGAGAACTGTCGGCCCGCTACAACTGTACATACGAACATCCGGGCGCGAGTAATTTTTATTGAGTCTACACTGTTTGAACGATTGTATAAAAACAATATTGCTATCCCTTTTACTGTTTAAAAAAACCTTAATAAGTAGCCTATGTATTCGTCCAGATTCTGCTCTATATTTATGCCAAATTTCATTGAGATACGTTGAGCCCTTCTAACAGATACCTACTAACAAACGTCCATCCATCCATCCATACATTCAAATATTTACATTTATAATATTAGTAAAATAACGGTCGCCTATTTCGTCAGCATAAACTAATATAGTCAACCAACGATATAATCATCAATGTAAAGTTGGATACTAGAATAAACTTTGGAAAAATTGAGATTTAAGTTGTTATTCTTTTGCTAAAACATTAATCTTCCAATTATATAATAAACATGGAGGCAGCGTTAAAGTATTTGAGAGCCCTGCATTATGACGACATGTACTCGATTTCTATTCCAAAGCCCTTCGTAGTAGCGGCGCCCTTCATTTTATTACTCCATCCATATCGCGTTATTTTACATACATTGAGGTTTTAGTAAAGAACATCTTTTAGTACTTGCTATTTAAATCTTCAATGGATATCGCTTAACAAATATATTTACATATTAAAAAAAAATCAGTGAATACGTATAGCGAATAATAACAAAACTTTGTTTTGGTATAACTCTTTAGCAATATGTCGTAATTGGTTAGACGATAGGGCATAATATTTTTTTTATTTAAAAGTTTAAGGCGTTGATTACATTATTCTACTGCAGAATATACAATATTTTGTCATCATGTCACCATTATTATAACGTCTTATCCATACTAATCTATACTTTTATTATAATAATGGAATATTTGTTTGTTTGAGAGTTTGCAGTCAATGCAAACGCCACGCTGTACCAAACAAACTAGAATATGGACTGGAAAAATATAGTTTCGATTATGTGAATTATTATGTGGTAAAAACTAGGACTGTACCTATTTTCCTCGTCTATTATCGTACCTAATTTCAATCATTTACCTTGAAACCTTGTACATCAATTATTCATGTAAGATATTACGATGCTGCCAGATTCAATTCTGCAGTATTGCTTTCCAAAGGTCTATCTAATTCGGTGCAATGAGTATTTAAAATTGTATACGTTGTTTTACAAAACGGCTACATCTCTGAAGTGAAAAGTAAAAGTGTTTGAAGCATATTATAGAAATGAAATGTAAGTTATAAGAACGCCGACCAGACTTTAGAAAGTCTCGTTAACAATACGTAACTAATGACCTCGCCCTACATTATTTTGTCCCAATTTTCGTCTCTGCTATTTTAATTAAACAAATGCTTACAATGAAAACACCAGACTGATGTTTTTATTTACAAATTGCCACTTAGTAGTCTGTATTCGAGTTAAGAGATAACATTTTCTTTGTTCAACAATTTTGATACGCGAGATCATTACAATTGTGCCTATTATATCTTAAACGGGAATAATGTTTTCTCGAAGCTTTTCTATGTTTTTTTTATTGTCATACTTGCTGTTGACATTGACTCTGTCCGCGCGGAATTAAAAAAAAATAGTAATCTGTGTGTTCTGCCAGACTATGTTCAACATCTTAGCCAAATTTCAACGAAATCCGTTGAGTCGTTTTGAAGATACTTTTTAACAAACATTCATCCATCTAAACATTCGCATTTATATTAGTAACCCAATTTTTTACTGCCTTGAACTCATGAACACATCGTATGAAAAAAATATTTAATTTCTTTCGCCTTTTTGTATTAAAATTCTTCCTATTTCGAGAGTTGGCGACCATGGCAGCTCAGATACCCTTGATGGACCACGTGGTGTTTACGAATACGTACACTGCATGTAATTTAACAGGTAAAGTGTAGCGAAGGAAGCCATCTTAAAGAATTATGAGGAAAATATATGTCAAGTAACGCATGCCTTGTTAATCGCTGATAATGCTATTTGTGCTGCTCGTGGCTGGATGAGGGTATTATTTCCTGGTCCAAAATTGGCCACACCTGGCAATATAAGATACGAGGACAAGTGATAATAATTTCGTTTCAAATATCTAATGTTCAGTTAATTATTTTTTCAGGCCATTCCTTTACAGTTAATCGCGTTCGAGGATCTGTAGATCATTTTAATACAGCTAGTAACATCACATCTTACACAAGGTTCGATGACAGTTTTGTAATTTAGCTTGTTGGCAGACGCAATAGAGTTTTATGGCGCGTTCTGTCGCTAGAGGCGCGTCGGTCGCGTGGTAGGAAACGACCTTAGTGACGTCACGCGAGGCCGCGCCGCTCTCTCCGCACCGACAAGCGACAACTACATACGCCCATATTAATGTGAGTTTATGAGATAATCCTGAAAAAATCTATGTATGTAAAAAATATAGTGTCTTCTTTCTTGTTTTCTGAATAAACTAAGATTTTTTTTTAATTATAGTCATTTTTTCTTTTACTTTATACGCACATTGAGTTGAAATATTGATTAATTTAACGTATTTTTTGTTCGTAATTTTTTTTAATTGCCGCATTAATACACTTCTGTTTAATTTCACGTTTCTATGTTATAGATAAAATTAAATTATGATACTATTGCTGGTATAAAGGACTATTATACAATTATCATTTTTCGCCATTAAAATAAAGATTTATTATTCCAAATTAAGTTTAAAATAAAAGAAGTATTATCCCACGTTATCATATATAATGGTAACCCTAATGACTGTTTATTTATTTATCAAATTCGCCTCCTCTTTGCTCTAGTTTTTTGGTTATTGCTCGGTACTGTATGGATCATGCCGTCCAGTTTACTTGTGCGGAAAAAAACTCTAAAGAAATTGAATGATAACATTTCTCATTCATAATACATTTGTAAAAGGATGAGAATATTTTAAGAAGCGTCGTTTATATGATCAAGGTATGTTCCAGCAGCAGTGAACTAATGGCCTTTAGACCATCCCACGTGTGACCTTTTAAAGTAAGTTTTTTCAATATCTAATTATTAATCTTTTCTTATATACAAAAAAATATAGTAAGATTAATATCTTTATTTATTTTATCAGTAAAAGAATGACAATATTTTTTATAGTCAATTGATATATTATCAAAGAGTTCATATTTAACTTTTTTTATCTTACTAATATTATAAATGCGAATGGATGGATGGATGGTTGTTTGTTTGAAACTATCTCCAGAATAGCATGTATTTCGCTGAAGGCTTTAGCATAGATGTTGAACATATTTCGAAAGAACACATACTCTATTAAGTTTTTTTTTATTTCGCGCGGACGGAGTCACAAGCGACAGTTAGTTACAGACAAATTCGAAATACTTTAAAGTAAAACATCAAATAATTAATTTGTTGATCAAAAGAACATTTTTTTTACAGTATTTGATCTAAATTCCGCGCAAGATATCGATTATACGAGTAACAGGTGAAAGTATTCAAACAGAAACGTATGCGTATTTATATGGGCACACTAGCGCCAAGTGCCGACCGACTGTTACTTCGCCGTAATTGGTGTTACATATGATTCGAGCTATATCAATATGGCGTCTATCCCGCGCTATTTGTGTCGGACGAATGTACGAATTGTTTAATTCTTAAAGGGTGTTTATTGTTTTATTACGTATGTAATTCTTATTCATTTATAATATTATATTTGCTGTATAAATAAATTCATCAGATAATATTTTTTAATAAGACTAACCTAAAAAAAATTATATGCATTTGACGCATCTTTTGGTTATTTAAAATAGTATAATGGCGCTAGTGTTGCGCCCTTGTCGTGTTTATTTGTAAGTCAATTACAGAACGCACCGCGCAAATGGAATGCGCGGTCAACGCCATAGATTAAATAATTACGAATTGTCGTTTAAATTTCGCTTTGAATTTCGAACTGGAGTACTATCGTCAACTTTTAAAAGGGAATTCTTGCAATATTTAATTGCAAGAATTTACAATCTGTGACTTAAAAGTACACGTTAATTAATCTTGTTGGTTTAAATACATTTTGATATTGTATAACTAAGTATTGTAGTTTCTTAATTTTGTACAAAGCACTTCCGAGTGTACTCTGTTGCCTAAAATTCAATCTAACTCTACATTCAAACGGGTTTGGCTCTATCCGTGGGCTCCTAAGACCAAAACTTCTGTATAAAACATAACGTTATCCCTGTCATTATTTTTGACAACATAGAGATATCAATATGTTTTAAACGGAGATATTGAACTCAGAAACCCACGTTATAAACGACATGAGACTTACAATAAAATTTGTATTTAATCTCAATATGAATGTTCATTAAAACAGGCAATAAAAGAAAACCAATATGACAAAATGACGAAACATTTTATGGAACATATCAAAATCGTTTGCACACAAACGGTTATTTTCTCACACTGCAAGTCCACGTTGTAACGTCAATCTGGAACTAGTAACACTTTCTCGGAAATCTTTGTAAGAACCGTTAAGGTCTGTTGTAGTTATGTAGCATATAGGTATGTCGACTTTAGAGAGAATCGCTTACATTTTTGCGGCAATTAAAGTAAATATTGCTTTCGTATTTTGAACATTAATTATGAATTTTAAATAACCTTAAAATATCTAATTATAGAAATTGAATCCTTCCGAAGTAAAGGTTACTTCTTACAAATATTTAAAAAACAAATTTTAAGATAAGGCCGGCAACGCATCTGCGGTTCCTCTGGTATTGCTGATGTCCATGGGCGTCGTTGAACACCTCGGTGTTCCCGCTGCTCGTTTGCCCCCTTCTGTTATAAAAAAAAGATGTATGGACATCTCACGAACGGCTTAACGGATCCACCTTAAATTTGGCATAGATGTAGAAACATAGTCTGGGATAATACATAGAATTATTTTTATTATTCATGCGCAATCTGAATCGAGAAATGCGTTGATATAATCTTTTTTAAACATTAAAACATAGCTTTGTAACACAAGCCCTAAATCTATATCCTAATTAATTTCTTGACTTTGAGAATATTTTTTTTGCTATGAAGAATAAAAAGATATTGCATCTATACGTGTGATTGTGTAATGTCTATTGAAAGTGCATTTATAACATTCCTGCGTTGTTATAGCATCGAGCTCATTGTTTACGTTGTAAGATGACTGATTCTGTGTTTACGCGAATGCTTGATGAATATATCCAACTCAATCAAACTGTCATTTTATAACCCGTTTTTTAGTTCCGAAGCAAACGTAGTTATTATTAACTAGCTGTCACCTGAGACTTCCGCGCAGAATTAAAAAAAAACTTGATAAGTAGCTTATGTGTTATACCAAATAATGCTCAACATCTATGTCAAATTTCAGCGACATCCAAGCAGCCTTTCCGAAGATACCTTCTAACAAACATCCATCCATCCATCCAAACATTCGCATTTATAATATTAGTAAGATTATTAATTTTATCGTTACAAACGGCCTTGACCCCATTATGATCCGTTTATATATCAATTTACTTAAATTTTTCCTATTTTCTAAATATAATTAACAACAATTTCATATTAACAATTTTTTTAAATAAATGTTTATAAATATCTTTATAAAGAGATTGTTATAGCTATTAGCTATTATTTAAGTTAAGAATGTCCAAGTAAAACGTTCTTGGTATTCATTAAGTTTTTTGGCCAACAAACAACAATACAAAAGATCAACTTCCGGTGCAACTTTAAGGCCTTCGCCTCGATGAAAGGCTGCGTCGGCAGTTGCGAAATACGCTTCGCGGTGCCATGTTTGAAATACTACCTCAAACTATTAATAGTGTACGCGTAAAACCTTTGGAAATAAGGTACAATAAATAGGATACTTATGGCCCAAGGAGGTTTTATAAGCGCGTCCGGAAAAAATAATATTAATATTTAATATAAGCTGGGAAACCTAAAATCTCGTATTAAGTAAGTTTGCATCAAATATTTGTGTTTTATTTAAAAAAAGCACTTATTTTTGCTTTTAAGTTCTACTTTTGCTTGCAACAGGTATAATTCAGAGAAGGTTTGAAGAAATCTTATTACAGGTGCGTTACTAAATGTCGTAAAAACAAGCAAATGAATAAAAATGTAAATAGAAAAAAAAAATATTTGTGATCTTAGCCCATAATTTATAGGTCAACGGCGTTATCTATACTTATATTATAAAGCGGAATAGTTTGTTTGTTTAAACGCGCTAATCTCAGGAACTACTGGTCCGATTTGAAAATTTTTTGTTGTTAGTCCATTTATAAAGTAAGGCTTTAGGCTATATAACATTACGCTGTGACCAATAGGTTTTTTAATTCCGCGCAGACAGATTCGCGGGCGACAGTTAGTTTCAAATATATAATTGTTATTTAACATTACAAGTAAAGTAATGAGTTCATATTCTGCGTCATATTACATGTCTATAAATGAAAACGGCACGAGCCACGTTGATTCGAATTAAACTGTAATGAATTGCTTGTTTCGTTCAGAATGCATAGATAAGAATTATTCATAAACGCGTTCCTCTGCGCATAATAATCTTCTAATCAGACACGCTACTCTAGATGCTATTACAATGGAATAAAGGCCAAATTCGCACGGAATTAGTTATCTATTTTGTTCCAAAATGCACTTACGCATTACGTACTGGCAGTTATTCCCAATGACACAGTTCGGCTGCAATTAAGATCACACTTTGTTAATGATATTTCTTCACGCTTTAACCTTGACTAGTGTCGGTACTAACAGTACAACCATTCCATTTATTAGGCGCACTTATTCAATAAATAAATCGACATTTGTATCCATTGCGGTGCAGATATGTGAACAGTGTATTTATTGTAACAGAAAACAAGAATTGGATGATATATTGAAATGAATGTCGTTCAGTATACAATATATTAGTAGAAGACGTATGACAGCGATGAAGCGACCTACAAAATGTTCGCTTAAAGTAGGTCGACACAAACGACAATCGGCCCCAACGTTTATAATTAAATCATTTTTTTGTTGCAAGATAGAGTGTAGAACTTTTGTATACAATATTGATAGTAATAATTAAAGAGTTATATGTAAAATCGATTTCTTTCAATGAAATAGTATGGCTAGGAACGAAATGAAGAAGCCTTACAAGAAATTATGCAATAGTTACACTTCTTGAACAGATTATGATGATTGATGTTAAATTAAAAATAAACTACATGTTTTCTTTTTTCTTTTTTTTAGGACTAGGCGTCACAGGTGACCAAAACTATGAAATAAAGACTCTCTTTGAATTAAACTAAATAATAAATAATGCTTCTTTTTTCTTCAATATTCATTGTGATGATGTGTTTATGAGTGATAGTTGCCTGCGACTTCGTCCGCGCGAAATAAAAAAAAATAGTAATAACTATAGCTTATATCAACCAGGGACAGTGTAGCTTCCCAGCCGTAGTAGTTTTTTAAAACGGTTCAGTTGTTTCGGAGCCTATTTAATGCAAACAAACAATCAAATCTATTTTATCTGTGGTAAAGATAACAATTCTTGTGTACGGACATACAATAAATATAAAATGTTATAGTTTTAGACCGTCCGTGGCTCAGGGGTCACTTGACTTGTAATCTACAGGTCCTGGGTTCGAATCCCGCCATGTACCAATGTCTTTTTCGGTTTCCGATTCAGATATGTACATTTATAAGACGTTCTTATGGTAAAGGAAAACATCGTGATGCAATCTGCACCTATCTGAAAATAAATTCAAAGATATGTGTGAAGTCAACCAACTCGCACTTGGCCAGCTAGGTTGACTATGGCCTAATAGGCTCCGAGCCCCGGTGGTGACGTACAGTGAGCTGATGATGATATAGTTTTATATCTATAATTTTAAAATAGTTTATAACTAGAATTCTTAATATTCTGTAGCGATATTGGGATGTTAGTAAATTTTAATCTCCAATTAGCCAATCATCTGTCGCCTTGAACTCAATACGTTTGAATTTATTGCTATTATCTTGTATTTCTTGTAACAGTCGAGATATCAATACTTCAAAGAAAACATAATCAGGTAAAATAGTACATACTAAGGGAATGTAATTGGCAATTTAACATTAAATTACATTGTCTCAGTTTTTCTTAAGGGAGTGAAAAGGATTACAATACTTTGTATAGAAGTGTCTCGAGAGTAGACATTATTGAAAAAAAAAATGTATGGTATAATCGGCATTTTATTAAAAATAAATTAAATATATATCATCGAAAAAGTTTGTATGTTGTAAGATTTCTTTTTACAATAAAGACGCAAAATGTTTTGTTTTTAGTTCTTACGTGGATAAGCGTGTTACGTAAGATTAACTGCTCGACTTATGTTGCGATAAAAGAATTCAAACTTTATCCACTATTTTCTTGTATTTTTTAGCTCAGTAGTAAGTTTGGCTGTTCTACTTGTTAATTACTATTTGTCCTCTTGAGCCGCGAAGACTAATTTGCATAAAGACTGTGAATTTGCTATTTTATTGGTATTATGGTAGTAATAAGGCAAAAAGAAATTGTTTATTTCACTTATTAGTTGCAGTACAGTATAGTTTCAGTCGTCTATATAGATTAGAAGAATCTTTGCTATAACTGTATAACACGATATTAGTTAATATCAACGACTATGTCCAAAATATTTTTACTAACAATAGCTTTAATTTTATTAGTGTTTTACTATTCGAATAATCCGTACAAAGTTATAACGCGGCCACGTTCAATACATCGAATCAAATTCTTCAATAATGACGTGGTTACATACACTTTCCATTTTTAAACCAGCTGTATATTGTATCTCATAAGGCAAGCGAGCTGCGAAGTGTCTCACGACACACGACACTTTACACTTTACGCTGTGTATAGACATTTACATAGAAACAATCGAGTGTCCACATGTGTAGAGCGTCAAGACACTTAGTTGCAAATATAGTTGCGGTGTCGCTGCCGTGGAGACAGGACGTGTGGAGTGTCTGACAGAAGTGTCGCAGTTTTTAAACCTGCGCGATTTATTGCTACAGCAATGAAACCACGTACGTGGCCTGCAGAAGAAATAAAGTCTTTAATTTTGTCTTATGAATCGCTGCCTGAACTATGGCAAGTATCAAACCCCGATTATAAAAATAGGGTAAAGAAGTCAACGGCTGTAGATAGTTTGGCGGAGCAATTTAATACAACTGCATTTGAAATAAATAGAAAATTGCACAATTTACGAACGCAATTTAATAATGAATTAAGAAAACTAAGAAAGAAAGGCACAGATGAAAATTGTGGTAGCAATTGGGAGTACTTCACAAGTTTAAAATTTTTAATGCCGAATATCATACCAGGAAACGATACACAGGGTGATTTGGTGAGTCCTTTATCAATGTTAACTTATGTACTGCCAAATTACCCCGAATACAGATAATACAAGACATATTAAATATCTTCTTGGAAAAATAATAAAAAAATTAATAATTTTCAGAATTCATCTTTTACCAACAACATTTTGGAATCACCAGAATCGACCAGCGTCAATACAAAATCCTCTCGACGGATCTCTAAAAAACGGAAGAACGAAGACGAATCTTTAGACCGAACGTTAAACGTATCAGATAAATTAGATGATGCCGCCACTTTCGGTGATTTTGTAGCTGCTGCGATACGGAATATGAGGAGTGATGCTCGTAAAAGAGAATTAAAACGTAAAATCCAACGAATAATTCTTGACATTGAAGAAAAGGATGAAGCTGATCAGTATTCAGTTGCTTCTGTTTCACCTGAGTCTTGTGCTTCATCAATTTTCATCAAAAATTCGCGAAAATCCCGGCAAAGGCGTTTCGATTCATGGCAATAGAATTATCGCTCTGAATTTTAGTTTAAAAATACTTGTAGTAGAATATAATTATCTTACTGCTATACTTAAATATCACTAAGTGTGACCCTTAACCATAGTTTTAGTAAGGGTCTGACATTAAATACGAGTAACTAATTTAGTTTTTAAAATACTCTGCTCACTATTACATTAGTAAACAATTTAAAAGAAAGTCAAATAGTAATCACCCCTGCTCCCGTGGGTGTCGTGAGAGGCGGCCGAGGGAATAAATAAAGAAAATAAAATTGGGGTTGGGCGTTCTTTTGTGCTAGTATTATAATGCGGTTGCTTAGCCCGCATCCGATGCCCACTGACATTTACACCTCGTATGGGAAATCATTTTAAACTTTGATGTATTGATGAATACTTTGGAAAATATAGATGTACTATGTTACTATATTTTAGCAACAAATAGCTTCATACTTTTAGCTCCGTTTGGTTTATTAACGAAAAAATTTATATAATAGGTTAGGATTTATTAAATTTTGAAATTTTGTTCACCACTATATTTTTAAACGTATAAAATATACAACAAGCAAAGATAAAGTAACGTGTAAGATTATAAATAAAATCATACCTCAGATTAAATTTAAAACAAAGAAAAAATATTGTGTAAATGTAAGAAAAGATACTAAACTTAAATTTTAATCTGTACCATGCTCACTTAAATCTTGCTAAAGATAAAATTAATCCGTAAAAGCAGGGGAGAGTGCTACGACATCTCGACAAGGGGCGTGCGGGGGGCGCGGGGGCGAAGCACGCAGGGGTCGGAATGCATCGACCCGGTAAGGGAACCGATCTTTGCGGAGGGTTAGGCGGGAAATCGTTGTGTATTTTTATGTTTCGATACTTGTCTCTTAAATGTTATAAACCTACGAGACCATAGAAAAGTAATCTTATCTTACTAATATTATAAATGCGAAAGGATGTATGGATGGATGTGTGTAAGAAGGTATCCAGAACAACTGCATGGATGTCGCTGAAATTTGTCATAGATGTAGAGTAGAACATAGTCTGGAAGAACATAGGAGACATATAAGAATAAGAAGATAAACCTAAAAAAATTCTCGATTAAAATTCTGTTCTAGTCTGATAGCGATTTTTTTGTAATTCTCACACTTAAAATTCTGATTAAAAATATTTATTATCTTTATCTGCAGGATTGCGCATAATAATTGTATACCAGTATTCATTTATAATTCAACATTGCATCAAAACGTTTTCCTCGGTAATTTTTTGCACAGAGTAACACACAGACAGACCTTTTACCTTTATAATTTTATCAAGGAAGTATAGACAATAGCCGATAAATTACGTTGTGATTTTTTTTATTTATAAGCAAAATACAGTAAGATTCATATAAAAAGAAAATGGGTAAATATAAAATGTATCCGCTACAACAAACTAGTTTTATATAACGGCCACAATTTATCACTCATTACTTCATACGGTGCGGGACAGAGATACAAGACACGGAATATATATCTGTCTCATTTGTACACTACTTTTACCAGTTTTCTACGGAATATGGATGTTTTATGTTATATTAAAAGTGTTACAAATTTAAACGAAAGTTAATAAAAGTATAACTTAATAAGAACTTTGACTTTAGACTACTCTAACTCCACTAATAATAATTTGGATTTGGATGGATGGATGTTTGAAGGTATCTGCGGAACCGCACAATCGATGAGATTTTGCACAGATGTAGAACATAGTCTGGAAGAACATATAGGCAACTCATTATTTTATCTTATATCTTTAAATGAGCAATTCTTGTGTATATGTATAATTGGAATCTCGGAATCGGCTCCAACAATTTTCATAAAATTTAGTATATAGAGGGTTTCGGGGGCGATAAATCGATCTAGCTAGGAATCATTCTTAGAAAATGTCATTTTATTCGTGTTTTATCGATAATCAACTTAAACATAAACTTAACTTTTTCTATCGGTAAGATCGAAAAATATTATTCATATTTCATCATTTTATTAGTAATTCGTACTTAAATACAATTTCCAAAAAACCCAATTTTAAAAAAAATACCACGGTCTCATCCAGGTACTTTTTTAATAACGCGCGGACGGAGTAGCGTGCGACAGCTAGTATCTTAATAAGTATAAGTATAACTTTAAGTCATAATTATTTTAAAAAGTCCACAATAATGTTCAAATGACCTTGAACCAATCAACCTTGACTTAATTATAACATTAGGTCATAAAATAATAAAACAAAGTACACAATTAAAAGAGATAATAAACCGAAAAAAAGCGTATCAAATCTTTTATTTAAATCGGTCCCAATCTACGAGTTATGATAATTAAAGTGTTGTTTCTCTTTCTAGCCGCATGGTGTCGCCATTTGTCATGTCAAAGGATGTTGTGGTTTTAAAAAAAATAAACGAATATAATAGACCCATGAATACGCATCAGAAAAAATATTAGCATAGGCGGAGTGCCGCATAAAATCCCGCTATAATCATACGACGGTAACAAAAATTTTCTTTTAGCAACAAAACCCTTCCATTCACGCTCCGGTGTTTCAAAAGGAAAAATGTCTTGTAGTTTATATAAAATAAAACTTACTATAATACATTTATTTAACATTAATATTTATTATTTATTTTTAACTTTAATACCATACTTATAAAATTATCAATATGAACTTTTAACTACATAATGGGACTGTACGATATAAGTTAAATATATTGCAAAATGATTTTAACGAAAATTATCATTATATGTATTTGAAACGGGAGCAAAAAATGTTTTAGTATCTACTAAACTCCCGCGACTGCGCCCGCGCGAAATTAAAAAAAATTAGCCTATGTGTTCTTCCAGACTATTCTCCACATCTATGCCAAATTTCAGCGAGATCCATGTAGCCATTCTGGAGATACTTTATAACAAACATCTATCCATCTCAACTTTCGAATTTATAATATTAGTAAAATTACTTATGTAACAATTTTAAAGCATTTAGCATAGTTGCCTCTGAACCTCGAAAACGTAATCAACTATTAGCTTCGCTCATATTGAAGGATAACGTTATAGGGCCAAGGTCTTTCTTTGTTCGTAATTCATGTTTAACTAACGTACAACATAGTACAAGAGTTTAAAAGGTCTTTTATTATTTTATTGTAATCCCTAAAGGTTTATTTACCTGCTTTCATTGTTGTAGCACAGAGTTTGGCTCTATTTGCCTTATTTTGAAGCTATATTATATATAAGAAACAAATATTTAGAATAACTGATTTCTCAAATCTCAATTGAATAAAGTAGAAACTTTTTAGAGCTGTCGCCACATCAATATCTTACTTTCATTAGACTAATTTTACGCGATCTTTATTTAAATTTTAATTATTTCTCTTCTACGTGGCATAGAAACTTGTGTTTAACTGATTTATAAGCATGTTGACAATTTATTTCTAGAGCGTAATGAGTGTAGAAGTAGTGAGATAGGAAATTCGTAAGGCGTGGTTAACCTGAATAAGGGTGAACACAGCGCCACCCACAACCCCGACCCCGCACGAAGTATACTCTTCTCTCTAACATTCAAATATTTCATAATGTTTGTTATTTAATAAACAATATTCCGTAATTATCTATGTTTGAACCGATTCCAAAAACAAAAAGTTTCTTAATTCGTCTGTTTGTTTTTTTTTTACTTTTGTCACTTCTTAATCCTGCTTTCGGTTGTCTTATTTTCATTTTTTAGTTCGAAAGATAAATTATATAATTTTTTAATTTTCTCTCATTACTATAAACATGTATTGAACCTATAAATTACTTTGGCTAAATCTAATAAACGACCACATTAACTAAATTCGCATGTGTTGGTGAATAGCTGCAAAAACCACAGGTCAAAAATAGTCTAACCATAAATCCCTTTAAATCCTAGTCATTTAAATACATCTGACTTCTGTCTTTATTGTAAAAAAAATCCTACATTTTCAAATACTCTTTTGAAATTTTGAAGTCTAGTTACATCGTTATACAATACTATATAATAATGAACCTTATTGTCCTAAGAATAAGTCTTAAAATACTTTGTATTCATAAAAACTTCATGTTCAAGAAGCTTACGAGTTTCTAGTACAGCTAATATCTTTGTTAAGTATAACTAAAGAAAATGTTTTTGTTTATAATCAACACTTCTAGTACAGCTAATATCTTTGTTAAGTATAACTAAAGAAAATGTTTTTGTTTATAATCAAAACTTTTGGAATTAGGTAAATATTAACAGCGAAGCGGTTTTACGATTATTATACAATGTTTTAAAATTCCCTGTATTCTAAATAACAAAATTATAAGCAACATCAAATTTGGATAGAGAATTTGGCGTGTAATAAAAAGTTCCAGTGTAAAATGGATTATATTTCTACTAAAGTTTAGCTAAACTGTTGTCGTTGTCGTACGTGTGTTTTTCTAAAACAACTACTGTCTTTTATAAACTAAAATATGCTAGAAGTAGAACTATTTTAAACGTTTTGAACAATCAACTGTTACTTAAATAATCGATGCACCAACTTTTATATTCTGGAAAACAAAACAAACCTACAAATTTCTAACGCTTTATCAATCAAGTTTTTTTTTATCTACTAGAACCCAATAAAACGGACGAACATACAAAACATTATAATGCTTTGATATCGGCGAAGGAATAAAGTATCACGTATTCATCAGTTCCAAATATAAAAAGAAGAGGACCAAGGTAAAGTCTGCAGTGAATCATTAGGAAGACTTGGCAAGCCTGCCCCGAAGCGCGGAGTATCCTCATTTGTGTAAGAGCTTGTCTTAGCACAATGTATGCAGGACTATTTTATCTAAAATCATAATCTAAAATCGCGGCGGTGTTTTGTTTTTTGTTCCTTCGTCCCCGAAAATACAGTTTTATTATCATATGTTAAATATTTATTCTCAAAGATTTGTAATGAATAAGTAATGAAGTGGATAAATCGTTTTTTATATTAACGACGTTATTATTTGATTATTTGAATATACAAAAAGTATTATTTAACTTGAAATTCTAGCTGATTGCACACTTATTACACTCTTATTTTACTAATGTTATAAATGCGAATGTTTAAAGATATCTTCAGAACGATATGGATCTTGCACAGATGGATTATGCACAGATTTAGAACATAGTCTGGAGGAACACATAGGCTACTCATTATGTTTTTATAAGACGCGCGTACGGAGTAGCGGGCAACAGCTAGTGAAATAAGGATCGAATGACACTTAACTTCACTTTTAAATTTAGAAGGTTACAGGTAGTCACAATAATATAGCTACTGAATTTTTCTACACATAGTGGAGTCTCTTAATGACCATGTTTAAGTTATCATTATGTGCTAAGTTAGGCAGTAAATGTTAAATGCAGTAAGACTCGACACAGCTCTACATATTGAAAAGTAGAGTAATTGAACTGAGTTATTGCTGATTGTGTATGCCGTTACTTCACTGGAAATGAGTTCCTGTTTGTTTCTTTTCTTTTTTATAGTATTAAAAGTGCTAGTTTAATACTTGGCCAGTATCATATCACTTTTGTGACCTAAATATAACGTAACATATACAACTATGTTAAAATTATTAATAATTTCACGCCATTTAATAAAATATAAATGTCTTTAAATCTTACTAATATTATAAATACGTTAAGATGGATGGATGGACGTTTGTTAAAAGGTATCTGCAGAACAGCTTAACGATGAAATTTAGCATAAAGATAGAACATAGTCTGCAAGAACATATAGGTTACTTATAAAGTTTTTTTTTTATTTCACGCGAACGAAGTCGACGGCAACAGTTAGTATAAATATAAATGCGATCATTACTGGACCGGGACGGGTGACGGCAAGCTGTTATAAATACAACGTCAACTTTGGAGCCGATGTAATAACATAATTTATGTGTAAATTGATTCTCAGATAAACTTACAGATTCAGTAGGCGAAGCGGCAACAAATCCATGAATTTATTAATCTAATAAAGTTCAAACAAGCATTTATATATATACTTGGACAATATTTATCCAGTTTATAAGTAAAATTAGTAGACAAATGTCTAGTTAATTTAGTGTACAATGAAAAACGAATATTATAGTACATAAGCCTATGTGTACTTTCAAGCTATGTTCTACATCTATGCTAAATTTCATCGAGATCTATGCAGCCGTTCTGGAGATACCTTTTAACAAACATCCATCCATTCCTCCAAAAATTTGCATTTATAATGTTGTACAAAAAAATCTCTTATCTATCTAATTAATACCGCGCAAACGTAGTCGAGGGTGATAGCTAGTATTATATAGTAGGATTAAAATGTAATGGGTACTTAAGAATAACTTCTTACCAAATATTAACCGCTAAATATTAATTTATCTGTCCGTTATAAAAGTAGGATACAATTACCGCCAGATTTTATGGCCGTACCGTCCGACGTATGCTAAATTATCAGTACAACAAGCCACTGATAATATTTTTATCGTTCGCCGAACTATCTTGCTCTTTATACTAACATGGTCGTGTTAAAATGGTGTTTATATCACTAAGAGCTGTTGTTCGCGCAAATTAAAAAAAAAGTAACCTATGTGTTCTTCCAGTCTATGGTCTACATATATTCCAAACAGCAAGATCTATACAGCGGTTCTAGAGACCTACTAACAAACATCCATCTTAACATCCAAATATTCACATTTATATTAGTAAGATTTATTTAGTTACACTCTTGTATTATTATTTGTCTGTCATGAGGTCAATTAAAAAAGCAGTGTTTTCTAGTTACCTATTCCGTAACAATTTGCGATATTAACGAACAGTTTCAATAAATCGATATTCATATATTTTTTTATACCATAACCACAATCACTTCCAATTGCATTATGTGAAAAAAACTATCATTTATTTGCATTACGTCCATACTAGTAACATAGCTAATGTTAAATCAATCCTATTTGGAAGTTAATAAAGTTGGTATTACATTGTGTTCGTTAAGCTTCAATAAGGGGCACATTTCGGATATCGGCCGGCGGGTTCAATGTAACCAAGTAAGCAGGGGAGGCTACAGGCTACAGCTAGACACTGACACAACTTACTCGATTAATTATGTCTTTCGCCCCCTTTTCAAATTTCGAATGCGAGCTAGAATTACCGAATGGCGACTGTTTGCTTAAATGGATTCGTTTATGTTTTCTGAGATTGGTTTCAATTTAAACATATCTATTTATCTAAAAGGGTGAACAGAGATAAACAATCTTATGTACATTTAATATATCTACTACAAACTTATAGTTTACTATAATTTAATTGACGATCTACATAGATCTTACTTCTTACTAATATTATAAATGCGAATGTTTAGATGAATGGATGTTTCAAGGTATCTCCGGAACGGTTGCATGGATTTCGTTGTAATTTGGCATAGACGTAGAACATAGTTTGAAAGAACACGTAGGCTATTAATTAACTTCTTAATACCTCGCGGACGGAGTCGTGGGCAACAGCTAGTTGTATAAGATTCCAAAAACAAATAGCAAGTTGCATAAAATAGCATGTGCCGTATAACTAAATAAGAACTGAGAACCAGTTCTTTATATTTATAATTACGAACACAATTACAAATAACGGATCATTTCGTTGCGGTCCCCGGGGTAACCTGATCGTATGTTATACTCGAGATTTGGGTTTTTATGTCATCCAGTTATTGGCAAATTTAAATACAAGATTTAAAAAAAACGATTCTCACTATTTTCCAAAACTTAATCAGCAATTATATTTTGGAATTTTATTTTAATACAAAGCAAAAGTTATTCAAAAATATTATTAAACATTCATACTGTTAAAATTTAATTTAATTCGATGTTATTACAATACAACTGGCATCGAGACAAAATTCGGTTTGGCCCAAAAACTACGTCAATTTCAAAAAACAAATATCAACTATATAAGCATACTCGCTGTCGCCTGCAACACCGTCCGCGCTAAATTAAAAAAAAATTAATAAGTAGCTTATGTGTTCTAGACTATGTTCTCCTAGTGTGCCAAGTTCCATCAAGATCTATTGAGCCGTTCTGGAGATACCTTCAAATAAACATCCATCCATCAAACATTCGCATTTATAATATTAGTAAGATAGATTGACCAATATTAAAAAACACAGAAACTATATTTTTAAAATAAACAGTCACTTATTTCCTTTTTAAAATTGAATGGAAATAATTTATTTTAAATACCAAATTCTCGTCACTCGTAACATTTTGTTATTCAGCTATCAAAAAGCAAGTATCGTTGCAACCAGTAATGGCGTCCGACAACTTTTTTTGTTGCGTTATCGCTCCCGATAAGCGCAAGTCAACAATCCTCCGACGTTAAATAAACTGCGATAAACGCCACGGCAATTGTCCGACGTGTTTGGTTAATATAATAACACACATAATAATACAAACTTTAGGAAATAAGACTTCACATTTTGAAAATGGAACTATTTAATACAGTCAAAGCAAATAATAAAGGCAAGAGAATTCGCATATAGCATAAAATTAACATAGAATAAGTATGTATTGTTCAGAACACCATTAAATTATTTATAATTAAAGTGAATTATTCTGATATTTTTATTACTTTTTTCAAAAAACTTACCATTTCGTCAAAATACACGAATAACCCATTTTTGTGACATTTGACCTTGAATTTTTTTTTCAAATGCAGAATCGATGGTGTTTTAGGTTCACATATGTATTCGAAACATTCCTGTGAATTGTTATCTCTATTCGAATTAACTTCATCTATTAATATTCAATTAAAAACCAATGATTTAAAATAAAGATAATAGATGGAGTTGACCTTGCCGAGGGCACTACTTTTGTATAGGTTAGTCTCGATTCTCATAGATTACTGTACCGTCAATTTCATTATTTTGTGTTTAGTAGCTAAAAGCGATTATTATCAACCGAGAATTAACTTCTAAGTTAGAACAACTCAAGCTTATTTTACTCTGTAACTAATTAATTACAAAATCATACAATCTTTACAACTTTATAGGTTTTAAACAATAATTATAAACATTAAATAACACAATAGCTGCCGTGTAATCCAATTCAACAGCGGCCATTATCCGTTTTCATACTTTAGGCGTTCAATTGAAATTTGTAGTACGAATACCTTTACAACTTCATATCTATCAGTAGCGTGGGTTGTTGAACGTGTGAGAGGTCCCTAGTGTGCTGGGGACCTACTTTACTTCCGTGGCGACTACTTTACGCTTGCTAATATTTACTGAATAGCTAATGGAACTATGACTTGACTAAATATGTCCGTGTTGATGAAAATTGTTATTTAAATCTTAAACGTTTTTTTAATTTTTAACTATCGGTATGAGACGGGAATGTCGACATAAAAAATGTTGATTTATATTTGTGTATATTTAATTAATGCTTATTAGCAAAATATATTAATAGTCAATGATAATTATATCTTAGTAATATTATAAATGCAAATATTTGGATGTTTGAATGTTTGTTAGAAGTTATCTTCAGAACGGCTGCATTGATCTCGCTGTAGAACATAATCTGGAAGAACACATAGGCTACTAATTAAATTTTTTTTAATTCCGCGCGGACGGAATCGCGGGCGACAGCTACTAATATTATTTAATATTTGTATATTTTTTTTCAGTTTTAAAGATGAATTCTATTATAGATATTTAACCAAATTATGTCGTAGATGTAAATTAAAATGTAAATGTTAAAAATTCTTGTTATAATCAGAGGCCTGGTTAAAAAAATCTCGGTTACATCATCATAGCGTAGTCTTAACCTAAATCTGAATAATGCCGACGTTTAGTGAAACAAGTGCTACCTTAATCCGGTTTAACAAAAACAAATAAAATTACTTAAAACAATATATTCCTTGAACAGTTCATTTTAAAACTAATCAACTACAACATTTTATACAAAATGTATACATAATTATATCGTAAAATAAAAAACAAAAGTAATTTACAGAAATTACAGACTATACAAAGAAGAGACAATGCAACCGCGAGCTTAGAAACATTTTTCAACACAGACAAAAAACGAAGACAATTGTCTGACGGTTCTGTTAGGTTTTTTTAAACACCGCGAGGATCTTACGAGTGCCTTGGTCCACAAAAATCCTTTTAAACGAAATTCTTGGTTGCATTGTGCAGTGAGTCATTAAACTCTTTAGATATGGGTTCGTAACGGTCCACGCGGATACGCCCGCCCGTGCCCTAGCTGTTCGTTTCGATTCTCAAACCCGACCAACGCGTCGACTCCATGAACATCTGTTATGTATTAAACACGATTTTGTACTTAGCGTACGTTCGCGTATTACTTTTTAATGAATGAAATTAGATTTTCGGAACACATTAATAATGTAGGCTGTTTTTGTCTGTTATGATCGTACATAGGATGAGTAAATAAGAAAAAAACAAATCAAATCTTAATTGAGTTCTTAACACTACTATTAGTAACTAGGATAGTTAACACGAGATTTTTCACAGCGATATAGAAATCGTAAGTAAATCAGTCATTGGAAAAGAAACCAGAGTTAAAACAAATGATAGGTAAGCGATGATATTACGCGCGGTCGAGCGCGCGTGGCGTTCGCAATGGCGGGAGAAAGTGCGCATTTTCGATAATCCAGGTAACTTTGAGTGCGCAAAGGGTACGCTGTACGCGCTATTCCCAGACAGACATTCTTTTTAAAAAAGCAACCCGTTTTAATATGCATGTATTACTTCGACGCTTTCTATTAAAGCATTTTTTTCTCATAACCCCTTTTTTATGTGTACACTTCGAGGAATGACGTATAAAAACAAATGGATATAAAGTCTTATGTCGAACCGATAATAATGTTCTGAATGTAACGAGTAGTAGTTTTATCTATAGCAAATTTATATCAACCAGATTTGAGACAGCACGTTTTCTGTTAACTTATGTTATACATACCTGAGTAACGAGACATGTTCTCCACATGTTAGGCAAATTAATTTTGGATACATGAGTCAAAAATCATTGATAGAAAAGTAAAAATGACTGAAACGAATCTATTGGAATAAAATACTAAGCGCGTATTCTATTGATAATTTTCTTTATAAAAAGAGTATTACCAAAGCCTTTCACGAACCGAATTCCAAGCTTAAATTAACATGTAGCTGTTGCTTTCTGAGGTATTTGAATACTAGCGATCGCCCGTGACTCGGTTTGCGCGGAATTAAAAAATAACGAAACAAAATTAGGAGAATGTTCTTCCAGACTAAATTTTATGTGTATGTCAAATTTCATCAAGATACGTTCAGCCGTTCTGGATGTACCTTCAAAAATCCATCTAAACATTCGCATTTATAAACGCGTCATATATTAATTGCTATAACTGTTCCATAATTGAAAACAAGATACACGCGCCCCACTTCGATCGCCGCATCGATTTTAAAAATAGGCTGGTTGGTGCGTTTTCGATGTGCGCTTCTACAACGATAAACTATGATTATTAACTTCAACACTAATCGAACCTTGGTGCTTTGAGTTAGAGTCTATTTTCTCTTGTACTTTTCAATATTTATGATGAAGCTAAGAGCGGCGCGCTTGAATGGAAGGAACGGACCGAGCAGTACATTTCTGTAATCAATTTTAAATCGAATAGAGACAAATAAAACTTTTTTGTCTTCGCGGTAATGAGATTGGATTTTTACATACACGTGTATTAAATTGTACATTACTATTTAACAATTTTGTTAGTTTTAAGATGTTACTGAACTCTTTGTCTAGTCAACTATTACGAAAAAAAATTACGTGCCATATTTAGATAAATAAATATAAAACTTTTTTTTGAATTTATAACCAAATTAATTACATTTATTGTAAAGTTAGAAACGACAATTCTTACAAAGTACTTAAAATAAAACTATCGTCGTAGTGATGTTAAATTTGTCTACACCTTTTCTAACTTTAAATTTATTGATGAATAAATAAACATGGTATAAGTTGAGGCAGAGAATTCCGCAGCGCAATAGGTTTTGTGGCATGATGGATGACGCCTTTGCCTCGATATATTACAACGCGGCTACAATAACCCCTGCTAATATGTAATTACAATATTCCGGTCACAGATTAAAAATGCTTTAAAGAATTATTCAGAACTTCTTCCAAAAAGTTTATAATTATATTATATTTGTCATCATATTTTTTTTAAATTTATTGAATAATTTGTATTAAAAAATTAACGATATTCAATTATTTTTACAACGGTTTGAGCTCCACCGAATTTTAATATCAACCATTTGCTATTTGCTAAAACTTTCGACACGTGCAAGTTTTTTGTCCCTTTCTAACACTCACTCTCTTTGTCATTCAGTGTGACATTTGGCATATAGGGGCGAACTGGCCATAACGATTATTATCTCAGTTCCCCCGGATAAAAAACCATGAACATTTTCAACATGTAATTTATGCACTTGTGTACACATTTAATATCAAATCAAATATATATACATATTTATGATATGTTAGAGATCGCCTGCAAATTCGTCAGCGTATTTGTAAAAAAATGCCTTTAACGTATGCCCGCGTCCATCAGCTAGCGTCCAATCAAAGTCCTGTTACAATCGGTTCAACCGATCCGGAGATTACCACGAATAAACGCGGACTTGCGGATAGACAAACAGACAGAGAGACATATTATAAATGCAAATGTCTATATAGATGGATGACTGTTTGTTAAATGGTACCCCAGAACGGCTCAACAGATCTAGATGAAATTTGGCATACATATAGAACACAGTCTCGAAGAACACATAGGCTAATTCCGCGCTGATGGAGTCGCGAGCGACCGCTAGTATATTATAAATTTACCTTGGGTTTCTGAGTCACATACACAACATAACATATTGTCGTCAAAGATAATGACAGTGATGACGATATGCTTTGTACAGATATTTTGGTCTCGGAAACTTACGGTTAGTTCTATAAGGTTAAAATTTTGCGTGCATTTTACATTATTATTAAAATAAGATAATTAGTATACTGCATGGTAAGTCGGGCGTGACCCTAGTATAAATAAAATAGCGAATAATAGAACACTTTTTGACCTTGTGTTGCCTATGTTGTTAAGGTTTAGGGGACGGACCTTACCCTCACTATTCACGAGTATTGTACCCTATTTAAAAGATAAGATAAAAGAAATCCCATTCGGTTGAGACACACTGTATAGAAATATTTATTAGTAAGACTGGCACGTCTGTCAGCGTTATGTTTTACCGTCAGACATGCAAATGGTTCGTAGAAAGCGCCATATTGATTTATGGAATATATTTTAGTACATTATCTATGATTTTTATTAAGATTATAAATTATAAATTCAAAACATTTGTTTGAGGGTATGAAAGGAGTAGGGACAGATTATAAATTAACATTTTTCATTGTTTTACCTTATTAATTACGACCCATATAATCTTTCACGTTACCTAGCGCACTGTATGGCTAGACTCAGATAAACGGTTTTGTTGTAGATAACGTTCACATAGAGTTATAAATAATTAAATCTCATATTTTTTTTTTTCAAAATCTATTTTTTTGTTTCAAGTTAAATCCAGTTAATTCTAGTGCAAGTCGGTTATCAGTTATATAAGTTGCAAAGGAATAATGCCAACAGCATAAAAAAGTGTAGGCCGCGTTGAACTCAGTAAAGAAGTGCATTTCGCTTAGACGCGAACCACTCAAGCTACAGTACTTGGAATATATAATCCCAACATTCCATAACATTTGCTGCTATTATTAAGCGACATTTTATTATCAAACTTCTACTAAACTAATATTCAATTATAAGAACAAAAAATGAAACGTAATAGAGCGGTAAATCCCATAATCTGTTTTCTATTAACTAGTGTATTTACATTTTAGTTTTATTATTATATCAGGCCGTTATTCTGAGACAAAAATCCCAGTTTAAAACAGAATATTATCTCTGCTTTGTTAACGATATGTTTGTACAGTGATTTCGGTGTCAAAGACCAACAGACTTTAAAAGTTAAGTTCATGTTAAAGACAAAGCGTAATGCATGTATAAGGGTTCTTTTAGTGTTTAGCCTATGGAATAGCCGATGGACCGTAGTGCGATACAGGTGCGGTCCACACGGAACCATCTGCATGCTATATTGATGTAATCGTGCAGTTGTTACGTTCGAAAAAAACTCACTAGACCGGGGAAAGTGACGCACCACGCCTCGAGATCGTGAAAGGTACTTAGACGGCCGACATACACGGACCCGCGGGCCCCCTCCTGTCGCTACCAGATACGCTCGACGACGTATTTTACGTTAATTCACCGCGGCTCAACTTACGCTGGTCGGTTTTAACTTACGACACAGACGACCGTTCGGAATTCGAACTACTTTCGCATAATCTGTCTATACAATATGGCGTCCTAGTTTCTTTGATTCGTTTTTTTGGGGAAGATTCGTTTTTTTGGGGAACATTCCCTTTTTAATTTGTTTTGTTGTCCATCGTTTATTTGTCACTTATTGAGTTAATATAAAACGGAAAACAAACAAGGCTTGATCAATGAAAAATCAGTGTAGTGACTCTCACCATAATGTCGTCAACATGTAGGTACAACGTCGGAAATGCGTTGCCGAAATTTATAGAAAGTAGTACAACTTAATTTGTCAAACATTGTTTTATGTTTGTCAAACTCCCACAAACTAAGTTAGTAGTAAACTAGGTAGTGACTCCTATTCTCTATGTGCTAAATACAAAATCATAATATAATATTCAAAATTTGTGTGAATCTTAATGATATTTATATAGAAACACTAACTGTCGCCCGCGACTCCTTCCGCACGGGATTAAAAATAGATGTTGGCCGATTCTCATACCTACTCAATATGCTCACAAAATTTCATGAAAATCGGTCAAGCCGTTTCGGAGGAGTACGGGAACGAAAATTGTGACACGAGAATTTTATATATAAGATTAAAAAAGGCGACTGACAGATTAAACTTGAGTATCCTAATACATTTTGGGGGGGAAGAAAAATGCACATTTTAATTCTCCCATCCCCAATTTTATTGTCAGACGCTTCGATGAATTACTACTTCCATCCCCTTGTTTGTGTGTGCAAAAACGTGCTACAAAACAATCGGCGTCTACATTTCAGTCTGATTATAATACGAGTAGCTTTATTATAAAAGTGAATAGGTTAACATTAAACTCTTTTTTATCTTTCTTTACATAATATTTTACATGAGGTAAAATAGTTGTATTACTGTTTTGTACTAGCGGTCGCCCGCGATTTTGTCAGCTCAGAATTGAAAAAAAAAGCCTATAATATGGCCACGTGCATCGGCTACCTTCCCTTACGAGTACCGTCAAAATCGGTCCAGCTGTTTCGGGTATTACCCGGAACAAACCCTGACTTACGGACAGACAGTGAGACAAACATCTTTAAAATAGGTTTTTTGTTATCTATATTACTATTATTGTCTATATAATATAATAGATACTTTAATTTTATTAATATGTGAGAGAAGAACAATCATTGTTTGTATGGTTGTCCTTGAAACTTGCCTAAACCAGTCGTCTAATTGTGTTAAAACTATAGTAGGATGTTTTAGAACGAGACAGAGGATAAGAAATTTATGCAATGCAACGTATAACGATTAGTTAATTTTAAGTTAAGTGAAAACATTATACGCAAAACCAGTGTAAATAAATCAAGTCGATTGCTAAGTTTCAAAATATATGTAGTAATGGAAGAGCCAGTCTTAACGCAATTATCAACTCAAAATATGTCGGACTCATTTGGTAATTTAACAAATGTTAATTAATTAGTTTCCATTTACAGGCTTTATCCGTTACAGAGAATTCTCATATTTATTAAAATGTCAGAAGTCTTGTTACGGCGGTGTTACTTTTAAATACATCAATATAATGTCAAAAAATTTTCTTTTTGTTTTTAATTCTGTCCCGTCAACGAATAAACAAAAAGGTTTATCGTTTTAAAAACATTATGCTTGCTTCCAAACGGCCGTTTTTTTTTTAGTTTCCTGTCAACAGTCAACAAATAACCATTTTTTTTTAGTTTCAACAAAAAATTCAAGGAATCCATTTTAGTTAGTAATGCTCGTAAAAGTTAAATTCATTAATACGATGTATGGTGAAGGTCGATAAACTGACTCTTTATAGGGTTTAGAATGTTGCAAATATTCACGGATTCGATTTCAACTGCGAATCGACGTGTAAGGTATCAAATCATAAAATATTTCCCCGAGTATTTATTGAGGTATTCACATATTAGTTGTCTATGAATTATACATGACAGGTGTCAGATGAAGCGGGAAAATGTTGCAATCAATAAAATGATTACATATGTGGTCCTATTAATCGTCTGCTAAGTTAAGTATTATTAGCAATAAATTGAAACGATAATTATTTTATGTCACTACTAGCTGTCGCCCGACTCGTCGCACGGAATCAGAAAAAAAAGCGTAATAAGTAGCCTATGTGTTCTATACCAAATTTCAGCGAGATCCATGCCGTGATCCATAGTAAGAAGTAAGATGTAATAATTATGAAATTATGCAAGAAATTACATTAAATGATAAAGAATTGTCTCGATTTTAATGTGTTTAAATGTTTGTTTATTTGCAAAGGTCTAACGCACAAATTCTTGGCATTAAAATAGCAATAATAACTCCGTCTTTAAATGACAGCATCCATATAAACATTAATAAACAACTGAACATGTATGAAGTTAGTGCTAGACTAATTGAAAACTGTTTACCTTTTTAAATAAAACTCGTGAACGGGCAGACGCTCAGACATTCCCGAATTTCCCTTCACCTACCCCACGCCGGTAATTATAGCGGCGCATTTTAGCGGAATACATAGATTACGGACGCTTTAATTTACCTCTTTTATCACTGATTATATAATTTAATAAATAAAAAGAGTAAAGAATTAACAATTAAAATTATATATAGCTTTCCCACGCGACTCCATTCGCACGGAATTAAAAAAAGAACTTAATAAGTAGCCTATGTGTTCTTCTAGACTATCTTCTACATCTGTGTCAAATGTCATCATGAATCGTTGAGCCGTTCCGGAGATACCTTCTAACAAACATCAATCCATCTAAACGTTCACATTTTTAATATTAGTAAGATTTCGTTAATACTAAAAACAGTGTCGATTTAACTATCATTTGAATGAGTTACTTACTGAAATAGAAGTGACTGGAGTTAAGCTTTTGATACCTTTAGTTAAGCGTGCTTTAAAGTTCATATTTACATGGAATTGCTCGTAAAAAGATCGGTAGGACATGTAATATTCAGTCGTAACAAGAGAGTCTCTATAGTTTTATTAAGTTACTAGCTTTCCGTTCGCGTGGAATGAAAAAAGCACTGTATTAATCGCCTATGTGCTATACATCTATGCGAAACAGCGAGATCTATGCAGCCGTTCTGGGGATGCCTTCAAACAAACATCCATCCATCAAAACATTCGCATTTATAGTATTAGTAAGAGTAAGATAACTATGGTATTCAGTTGTAATAAAATTGATGTTGAATAGGGACTGCGTTTAATAATTAACTTTTGTACTCGTAGTATTTAAGACGTAAATCGTCCTTTCAGTGTACCTTTTGCTTTATTTCAATATTCGCATACATTTCTATGTCTTATATTCCGAAGACATGTTTAAAAGATTCTACGATGTTGACAAAACTGAATAACCATTTTATTAAACCAGTGCGCTCTGGCGTCAAAGACCATCATTTAACATCACTTCGTATCTAGGTCAAGCTCTAGCGGCGTTTATTAACCAAAAAATACGAAATGACTGGACATAGCGTGGAAATATTCTGAGAATCGAACTTACAAGGCTTAAAAGGAAAATTTATCATACGTTTAATTGTCCTACAAACAAATATTTGTAAATTACTTGTGGATTAAAAAAGCCAATAGACCAAAATACTAGTGTAAAGGTAATTGGAAATCCAAAGATTTATTTTTATATTGATATATTGATCACGTGAGCTTTTTAATTAAGAACTTTTCTCTTTAAATTTAATTACAATTCAATA
Organism: Papilio xuthus; assembly: GCF_000836235.2. NCBI lineage: Eukaryota > Metazoa > Arthropoda > Insecta > Lepidoptera > Papilionidae > Papilio > Papilio xuthus. Next base: position 2,126,110 of record NW_013531711.1, on the reverse strand, counting down.
TTCTTCATAAAGTTCCTGTATATGTACTCTATCTGTGTAAAAGACAAGACTACATAAGTATTTTTATGCAGTAACGCAATTTATGAAATATTTATAAATAAACGTCTCGATAAAATCATAATATGTTTGTTTGTTATTTGTTTCGTTTTCTATTTCGCAGTACGTGTTATTTTGTTGTAAATAAGCGTCGAATTAATATATCTGATTTTCAATTGAATCCCCTTTGCTCATGAAATAACGCACCTGCCCCCTCCCCGTTGCCTCCGCTCTGGGCATCTTTGAAGTAACGCGGCACTGGCTGTAAAGACTCGAGCTCGACAAATCCACTGATGTCACTCACTAAACATCCGACAAATCGGCCAACTGATCCGGGAACGTCGTCACGGACAAAGAAAACAGATTGAAATCTACTCACGAGTCCTACGATCAGTCGTCCGACGGACCTCAAACCAGTCGGGTTGCGTCACCAGTCAGCAGACTCGTCCGGCATTCGTCGTATACCTACGTAGCTGTTTAATTTACGGTGTTGAAGATAATAGGCGCTGTTAAATTTGTTATAATGCCGACCTTTTTGGGATGTTTTCTACCGATCATGACACGATGGAATATGATCCACTATGTTATCTTTTTCTTTATTAATTTACAAAACAATATTGTCCACGGATAACATTTAATTTTAACTTTATTTTCTTTATTTTAACATTATAATAATAAGTTAGTAGTTAGGGAGTCGTATCAGTGAATGGAATGATAGCGAAGAGTTTCGACCAACATCTCAAGAAGCTCTCGCTAAACAGTTGGATTAAGGGCCCGATATAAAAGGCAGTTATTCTAGAAAACGTGCGCATCGTGAGTAGGTTCCTGTCTCTGCAGCCCTGACCACTGATTGTTTGAGTCATGGGACTCCGCAGCCGGTGGTGCTCTATTTTTAATATAATATATTTTGTATTTTTTTTTAATTTTTTATATGAAATGTAATATATTAAGAATAAGTTTAATAAATGAATAAGTATAATATAATTTGATATTAAATATACAAATATAATATGTGCAAATTGAGTTTAAAATTCTTCGGTCAATCGGAACCAAATTGACAAGTTGTTGACCCATCGTTTTAATAGTTGACAGTTGACCCTAATTTTGTCGTATATTTTCGAATGGTCAATAACACGCATCTTATTTTGAATTCAACTTAAACTCCTGATATAACTAAGGTATGAAGATTTAACCACACGAATATAATAGTTAAAGGATATATTTTTTATTTAGAAGGATATGCAATGATTTCCTCAAGATTATTGAAATAATCGTGGGTTTCTAAGACCAAAATCCTCGATTAAAACATATTGTTATCTCTGATTTGTCAAAGCTAATGACAGGGATGACATTATGTTTTAATCGAGGATTTTGGTCTTAGAAACCCACGATTATTTCAACAATCTTGAGGAAATCATTGCATATCCTTCTAAATAAAAAATATATCCTTTAACTATTATATTCGTGTGGTTAAATCTTAGTAACATAGTGAATTGATTAAAGTTTCTAACAGATTACTATAGACAACATTGATAGTTAAATTCATATTTACGATCTTTTACGTGACTTTATTCTGAAACCACACTGTAACCTATCCAAATTAAACTTATATAAAGCTTAATTATATACTCTAAAATTCTTAGCTTAATTCTGTAATATATTTTTATAAACTAAAAAACTAAATTAAAAAAAAGTTAACTAGCTAACTAATGACACGGTACATTCATTCATTTTTGTATGACGTGATGTATATACTAAAGTGGCATCTAATTAGTGCGTCTGTTTGTTACGATGCAACGGGTCGCGGGTCCGTCGATCGTGCAGTGAACCCACGGTCGCGCCAGACTTTGCCAGAATCGTCTGGGTCTAGACTCAATCACAATCCAGGCTAGACGTATTACGCAAATTCACACATCACCTAAAACGATAGAATATTTAAGATATAATCAATTTTTGGTATAACTTACATAATTGTATTTAACTAATTTTACAAAAAGTAAACATTCCGATCGAAGTAACAAATTAAAATTTTATTTTTATTTTTCTTTAACACAAATAGACAGACTGTTCGATTTCTACACTTAGTGACATAATAGGGTCACATTAAATATCCCGTTGAATTGTGAATGATGACACCATTTATTCGCGTAAATACGTCATCTGAAGATTGCTCAAATCTACATTATATCGAACCATCCTAACCAGTAATCCACATTGTGTTATGTACACTTATGTATACTAATACATAAGGAATAAAAGTCTTCACGCCGTTATAAAATATCTTACATAACTTTTTAATGTTTTACACCAGCATCAGTTTAACTTATGTGCTGACCGTATATCCAACTGTAACGTTCAGTGATTTCATTAAGTATAACTCAAAAATTAGTTACGAAGTAATGTTTACATATTAGCGATTTAAGTAATTACTTATTTTCTTTAGTATACTTTATTACTGAAGGTCGTGTTTAAGTTAATGTGAAGGGGATATTTGTATGTATAAAGGTTTGTGATGGCATTGTAGCTGACACTACTCTACCAATTTCGACAAGTGAGGTGTCATTTGCTTCGTGTTTTACCCCGGATTGTTATAAAGGTACAGTCGGTTTTTTTTAAGGAATAACTATCTTTTTAGTCTGCAACCAATCAAAACAGTTGCTTACAACAAAGCTAATAAAGCTTATTTTTGCTTGAAAATTACATTCGCAGCAATTTGACATGTGGAAAGTGGTTGACAACCCACGAAAGTAAATTCAAAGCTAAGGCAATTAAAAAACATAAACAATATGGATTTTTTTATTGTATCCTTTTAGCTTACGATAAGATTGTTTAAAAATTGACCATAGATAACTTTTTAAATAATTGCCTACACATGTTAATATTCAACTGTTAGTTCGGTGTCGGTGATAATGTTAAAATAAACATTAACAAAAGAATTTTGAGTTTGAGTGAACTGTCTTCGTTTGTAACGGAGGAGTTTTTGTGACTTCAGGTTAATGACCGTTAAATGTCGGTCTGAAACGTTCACGGGAACGCTACTTGCGTTTTAAATGTATTGACAATACATTATTGTGTTTTACCGTGCTCTTAGATTATTAGGTCCCAAATAAACAACTTATATTAACATTCTATCACAGATAGATATCAAATGATAAAAAAGTTTCTTGAACATTTTGTTCCCACGAGAGTAATAAGAAAACTAACACCTAGTATCCTCTTTAAATTTTATTTGAATAATTAATTAAAATTACTATTAAACCGTCTATCGAGTGAATTACATATTTCAAAATAAAAAATATAATACAGGTTAAAAATCTTATCAAAACTCATATTTTGCCGTCGTACAGAAAAATATAAATAACTACAACATTATTCGCACGCTTTCCTAAATATTGGTTCTTCGAGTTGCTTATTAAAACATCAAATATCTTTATTCTAATATTAATAAATACATATATATATAATTTACTAATCATTATAAATATTATTGTTTGGATGGATGGATGTTTGTTATAAAATATCTCCAGAACGGCTGCATGGATCTCGCTGAAATTTGGCATAGATGTAGAACATAGTCTGGAAGAACATAGGTTACTAATTAAGTTTTTATTTAATCTCGCGCGGATGAATTTGCAGGCGAGAGCTAGTAAATAATATAACAAGTTATTATGCAAAGAGATCACAAGGCCAAGTTAGCGAGAACAGCTACAAGTTCGTATTACACCCACTTAAAGAGAAATAAATACATCGCTTCGCTAACACAGCCTTGTCCCTCGTAGCTTTTAAGCTTTATTTGCTAGCATTTTATTGTTTTATTATTAACCAATTCATATTAATACTAAACATATTTATCTTAATCTCTAACTGAATTGAAATAAAATTCAATGTATGTTTATCTTTTAGGTATTTGGTAACCGCTAGATTAGGATGAAACTATTATAGTATAATATGTTCTGGGGATTTTGGAGATAGTTTGTAATGTAAATTAATTATAAAACATAGTTAAATTATCCCCCATAATGAATCAATGAAACTTTTCGTTTATTACTTCATCCGTTTTCCTTGAAGTCTTTTGTTTTATTACTTCATAGCAGTGCGATTCCCAGTAACACATTGAACGATTTATCAAGCTATGATTCAACATAGACACATAAAGTAGACATATTTAACAATTTACCATAGGGATCAAATCTTTGAACAAATCTTCTTCTATCTTTTTTGTTTTGCCTTGTTTATGACGTCAGACGATTCATTAAACTTGTCTATTTACTAAGCAATGTGTATTTCCATTTAACAATACAAAAGAGTTCTAAGCAAAGTTACTTCAAGCCTAAATGAGAAGAATATCATTCAATCAATTGCCATACTGAGGCATTATGGTTCAGAAGTATTAAACGACCCTTAGGATGGCACTAAGTTATGAATGATTGTATTTAACTAGCTTGGTGAACTTAAGCAGCGAATGTTTAGTTTTATAAGATATTATTTGTTCAGACTTATAAGTCCTTATTCGCACGGGCGCTTTTAGCGCCACGTTTAAACTCGGCGTTCTCGAGTGACGAACGCCTCAAAATCACTCTTGTACCGTTCTCCCAAAGCTCAAAATTCAACACTGCGCGATAAAAGCGTGGCGTTTTAAAAGCCTTATGAACAAATACATGGAAATGCTTTTGATGTATTTTAACGCGCGATAAAAAATCGCACGTACGAATGAAGACTTATTGTTTCTATCACATACGTATAATTTTAACCAGAAATTATTCACGCTCACTGTCTGTATGTTATACATTTACTACGGACAGCAAAATGTTTTCTAAGTATATAATTAATTTCCTATTTTTCCCAGGAACGTCTTTGGGGTACAGACAACTGAGATTACTAATAATACTGCTTAAATCAGTCTTATTTTTTACAAACTTTACATTTAACTACTCTACAGATTCTGATTAAAATTCTTTCATGCATCGATCGGTATGATATCAGAAATGGTAACTCTCTCGGGCCGTCTGAACTGTACGGCAAGTCTAATTGCGTTTCTGTACACCTCTTGTTACTAGACATATGAAATTATAAAATTCCAGATCATTTAGTTATCACACCATAAAAAACAAGAATAAACTAAGGTTTGTTACGAAATTTTGGATCATATTGAATTTGAAATTGGAATTACGAAAGTAATTGATCTGTTTTCGAAAATAAACTGAGATGCAAGTACGCTTAATAACGTTGTATTGAGGTAAAGAATACTATTTTTGTTATATATTTTATGCTTAAAGCCTTTTAAAATTATATAGTATTTTTATTTCTATTATCAGAATACATCACCTTGGTAACAAAAACTTGATCGAAACATTTGAATATACGTAGGTGTGTTCAAGGAATAAATAATTTGCAACAAACGTATTTTATTTTAACTATTTATTCCCATTGCTGTAAACTTGTAGAATATTATATTGTTATCTCAGAATATCCAAAGACGGCGAGAGGGAAGGCAATACGATCGTTTTAGCTGTGGAAATCCACGGTTAACTCATCAATGGAGTCGATGACATTTCTGGCAAGGATGCGTAAAGTGACATTGAAAAGTAAAAATAAAACACTCATTAGTTTTTACGTATTCATGAACAGATATTCTATTTTAACCAGTGTGTTCATTAGCAACTATTAGTCGCGCGCAGGTTTGTAACGCGTGACGTCATGAGGCCGTCGCAAGTTTCTGCACACGAGTTGTAGCTGTTTATACCATGAAGGTGATAATGTGTAGCCTATGTTTTCTTCCAGACTATCTTCTACATCAATGCCAAATTTCAGCGATATCGGTTGAGACGTTCCGCAAATACCTTCTGACAAACATCCATCCATGTAAACTTTCGCATTTATAATATTAGTAACATTAATATAACAATTAATATTTGAATACTTTTAATTTTGAATTTGATTTTAATTTCTTTTAGAGGCTATCTATGTTGATTCAAAAGATTGTAAAGATTCGATTAATGACTGTAATTACAGTTTTAGACCCTACCTAAAGACTAGTCCTTTCTTTCATGTGTGTGGATTTCTGTGCATGTACGCAGACTTTTCCATTACATACCTGGACAATACCCGACCTACTTAGAAGAATGAAACGACGGATAGTGTTATAAACAAAGTAACGGAACAGAATGTACCGAAACTTAATATGATCACATCAGGTTTTTTTCCAATTGCTGGTCGTTAACCTTTTTCACCACAACTAAAGCGATGTCCGAATCATACGGTGACTGTCACCTAACGATCGGGAATCCTGTCCGTATGCAATTTGTCTAGGAAAACTTTTTAAAACGCAACAAATTGCATATCGAACAGATTCATACACAAAGTGACACAAATCGACACTTTATACGTGGGATATTTATTACCAATTGCATATTATTATTACCTTCCAGCTCACTCTATTAGCTTAACAGAGCCAATGAAGTGTGGTCTTTACAGTGTCGAAACATAAAACGTCATTTAATTAACGAATCCTTACAATTTGTCTAGGTATATTACAAATAGGCGGCATTTACTATCGGTCAGTGACATGACTATTACAAGCATTGCCTTTTTCGGTCCAATTTATTGCTTGTAAAAAAAAGGGACTATTGTTTTGTCGCATGCTTAGAATACCGATTATCGAATGACTTGTCAAAGGAAGCGACAAAAATTGTCAAATCTAACTACGGCGAAAATATATTTTGACTGTTCTATTATTTCACTAAATACTGTACTGTACGGGAATTGTAATTTTTCCTTTGTCGGTCAACTAAAAAAAGTTTTCTTTTGTTTTTAAATCATGACTTATTTATCTATGCTTCTTGCTGTATTGTTTTTTTAAAGGGTCTTAGTTTTGAAAAAAGCATTTCAACTGATCCTTTTACTGGTTATTTTTGGAATACTTTTGTTATAATTGCTATCCTATAATCTTACTAATATTAAAAATGCTAATGTTTTGATGTATTGATGTTTGTTATTAGATATCTCTATAACAGCTAAAATTATGTTGTTGTTTGGCATAGATGTAGGACATAGTCAGGAAGAACACATAAGCTACTAATTAATGTTTTTTTTTTATTTTTGCGGACGGAGACTCGGGCGACAACTAGTAGTTTATAATTTACTTGGTAACAGCAGTGACAAACATTATTACGTGACGTAACAATCTCGATATTTCTTCATACTAACCACAAGGCGTTTTACGTTACCGTTTTTGTAGATAAGGCATGTTTTACTGATTACACACAAATCAATTCGGTATTCAATATTTCATTAAAAAACAATGCGTTTGATTTGTCTTTTGTTTATTTATTCCTATAAAAAGTGAAGAACGCGTAAGTGATACTAAGGACTGAAATACACGGACTTTAAACATTAAATTTTTAAGCTTCAAGGGATCTGCATTGAAACAATTAACATTCGCCATACACGGACCGCATTTTGCAGTCTCAGATAAAAAGGCTACATTACACCAAATCTCAGTCTTTAGTACGAGTTAGGTATTTAAATGTAGAACAATGTGAGAGAGTTAGACCTTATGCCGTCAATTAATAAAGGTGGAGGGAATGCGTAAGGGAAAATATTCTCTTTCTGTGCGACCTCTCTGCCGTCGATTAAAGATAGGCGACGTATCTGCAATTACGGACATCTATGGCCAGCGGTCATAGCGGCTGATATAGCGAAGCGCTCGCTGATTTGCCGTCTTACGATACAAAAATGGTACTACTATGAACTTTTTAAAAGATGATAATTAAATTTGAAACATAGATATACAAGTTAGGTTTAGTATTTCTGCGTTTTAAACAGATACAAGTAAAATCTTGCTCTAATTTATTTATTTAAAGCTTATTTATTTTATTATTGTTTATTTTTCTATCCACATATTGTCACGTTAAGCGGGATATTGTTTACGAGTTTGAACAGCGATTGTTAGCTTATCTCCGCTCGCACTGCCTCACAAAAATCTCATAATTCTCTTCAATTAATTACTAAATTTAAATATATGGAAATATTTTACCGACATAACTGAATAACGAAAATAACAATAAAACTGTAAATATGAGATTTCGATATAAATCTATATCTCTCATGCTTCTATTTATTTATTGTTATATATTTTGAAGCGTCAATAGCCTAATGGTTAAGGGTACGGATTTCCGACCACCAGGTCGGGGGTTCGAATCTCGCCATTCGACTATTGTAAACCATGTCCTAGCATAAGCACAAGTTTAGTTGGAATGGTTAAAGAAATATAAGTAAATTTACAAAAAAATCTGCTTATATTTTAAATAAAAAATAAATAAATTATAAACACTTTATTGCTCACATAACATGATTACCATCAATAGACTAAGAATGGGTAAAGACCGCCTTATCGGTATGCGATTCTACCAGACAACTCAAGTAAATACAAGTAGTACAAGCGTAACACTAATATAAAATTATTGTTATCATTAAGAGGCATTTGATTTGGCTTTGTATGTACCACCAATGCGCTTATACAAAACCAATCCGACGAAAATAGATCTCATAAGAGATGATATACACTTTGCGTCGAAAAAGGAAATGCCAAATAGAAATTTGTATGGACGACCATGTTGGCGTTACTGGCGTATATAATTGCCGCTCCCGCGCTTTCCAAGATTTTCCAAATATTACCTACCTTAACGTGGATTTCTTATAGTAAATCTGTACTAAAGATCACCCTTAGTGCTCAATGAATGTTTAGCAGTTAGAATTGTGTAAGTTAACAATGAAATGTTTATTTTAAATAGTTGTCATCATTTTCAATTCGTTTATAAAATAGTTCCGCATTACAAGTTAAAAGTTCATAAAGTGGAGTCGGTATATTGAATAGCGGGGAACAGCGGAGCCAGGCCGGCGCGTGTATCGCTCTCGACCACTTCGCCCGACTTCGCCACGCTTCGGTCGCTCTCATTCGCTTCCAGTCGGTCCTAGTCGGCTCGTCGGTCTCGGTTACTCCCGAGCGCTACTCCGTTACATTCTTTGTTCCCGCTTCGGGCGTACGTAATCATGACTACTAAACTACTAGTATATTTTTATAACATAAAAGAAAATTAAAACACACTATTTTTTTTTGTAATTTACGCTTCATCCTTTGTATGAATGGATTGTTTAATTTGGACGCGCTGATTCAAACTGTACGCATGTCTAGATTGACCTAATTTTGAACGCACTGTATACATTACTTTTGATCTTTAAATAAGGAAATGGTAAGGGATAGTGGAATTGTTGCATTTTTTAATAACTTGGCATGTTTCTAACACGTATGTGAAAGTGGTTATTAAATAAGTGCTTAGAAAACTTTCTATAGCAATGAAATAACACGCGTTACACTTTATTACGTTAAGTATAGATATTCGGGTACGTGTTTTTTTTGTTATCGTTGAGGGAAATCTGGGGGAACAAGGTTATGTGGGTTTTTACACACTAAAATACCCTGCGTGGCCATCCTCTAGTGCCACTGGCGGGCTCCAGGATCCAGGAAGATATAAGTACAGCAAGTTAGAGAGTAATTTTTTTAAATATATGACCATAGTTTGTTATCAATTTTAATTAAGATTTTTATAAACGAAAACATCAGAGAGGTTCTCTTAGACCATATTTAAGCATGTATTTCAAAAGAAAATCTTTACATGTTAAAAAAAAGAAAATTCGAATGTAAAATTTACAATCTCTTTTACTTGTCACAGTAAAACTCATTTATTTTCTTACAAATCTAATGAAGATCAACATGAAGTACCCGTATACAATCGTGTTGTAATCTCTGACCACACCACTAGGTCACGGTCGTGATGTTTAGAGCAAGGTATGAATGATGTATAATAATGAAAATGTATTCATTTAGGAATGTTCAAACAGTTCATTAATTCTTCAGCAGACGTTATTACTCGTAGACAACTATTCATGAAAGTTTTGTTCTTTATTTTGTTTTAAAATACCGTTGTTATAAACATGCTTTATCTAATTTATGTCACATTTTGTTAATATCTGTTCTTTTTTGGTTTTCTTTGTGATTATCTCCGGAACGGCCTAAAAAATCACGGTTAAATTTCGCATTGGTATAGTCTGGAACACATAGGCTACTTTTTAAGTTTTATTTTCGCGCAGATGGATTCGCGTGCGACAGCTAGTAAATAAATAAGTGGACACGCGGCAGTAAGTAGTATTGCGAAGTAACTTTTAGTATATCTATCGATATATTTGCGTCGTATTTTGGTTCGTTGTTCGTAGCTCGGTAATTCCGACGCGTCACGCAGCGGCCGCGTCGATTCTACAAAGCAATGTTGAAAAACACGACAAGATCAAGCGCGTATTGTTTGTCTTGTGGTCATTTCAAAACATAACAAATCGCGTCGTTTGCATCAGTTTAAGAATACGTTTTTTTATATTTAATGTCATGTAATATTTATGTTTTTAATTTTGATAGTAGATTTCTGACCGGCCTTGAAGATTTTGGACTATTAGAAATTCAAATACATTTTTCATAGATTTTTATATAGTCATTTATTTAGAGTAATAAAATATTAATAACACGTTAAGATAAGCGACAATAGGCAATAGACTAAATCAATAAAAAAATTAGAAATAATAACTTTTGGGCGTCTAAAACAAAAGAAACACATTCTTAAAAAATCTATTAGCGCCACCTAATCTTTAGCCAATTAGGTCGTGATACGAAACAATATTCTTGTCGTGAATTTAGATTTCTTGATAACGGCTTATCTAAAAATTAGCCAATGTCAAACAGTAGTAATCGGTCAATGGCGTCTGGTATGGAAGATTTTTCACGTGCTGTCAGGGTTGTCACTTCTCGTGATTTACATAGTGAATATTCTATATGTTTTTGATTCAATCGGTGTTTTAAACAAATGACTTCTTTCTTTTCATTTCCAAGGATTCGAGTTTGACAACTGCTCGTTATTATTTTTTTGCCGCCAGTGTCCAAGTCTACTTATTCGACATCCCTAAGTTACCATCTTGTTGACATCAGGTTTGTTATCATCAGTAATTCTAGTAATGTGCGTCATAAAATTATTAGAGTAATAGACAAAGTTTTCCTATGGCATTCAAACGTATATCATTTTAATACCATAGTAAAATTTAATATGCTAAATTTTTTAAAAGTATGAAAGTGTGATTATAATTGTTAACTTACACGCAAAATAAAGAACACAACTTCTAATGATAATTGTTTAAAACACTATTGAATATCTTACTAATGTTATAAATGCGAATTTCGGATGGATGGATGTTTGTTAGAAGGTGTCTTCAGAACAGATGTAGAACATATTCTGGAAGAACACATAGGCTACATATTAAGTTCTTTTTTTAGAGTCGTCGCCGTGAGTCCGGCCGGGTAGTAAGTCATAAATACATTCCTCAATTTCAGTATTGAACAAAAGAAATCAAATCTCAAAAAAAAAATTATCACACAAAATTTATTTAATGAGCGTGATAATTTCCATCATCCGTTTCGATCCTTCTTTATAAATTACTTGAGCCCACGAACACATAATCAAAGGAGACCGTTATAAGACCGAATTAGAATTGACCTGTGACATTCACTTGGAGATTTAAAAAAATATAACGGTGAAATACCAACATGGTATAAAGTGGATATTCGAAATGTCAGGATAACATTTCGCACGTGTTCTCCCTCCAGTTTATTTAAACATAATGGAGTCTTGAGTCTTGAGCCATCATCTCTATTAAAAGCATCGATTTAACGAGCGGAATGAGACTGTACAGTCGCGCACAGAATATGGGTCGGCTGTAACTCGTTGCGACTGTCCGAGCGTAGTGAAGCAGGTAACAAATAACAATGGTATTTCAATGTTTAGAAAAGTTCTGTTGCTATTAACTATTAGTTAATCGTTTAAAAACCTTGCGACAGCGTAACAATTAACCATTAGATTGTAACAAAAATATCTTAAGTTTTTTTTATATCATAAGGTGGCAAACGAGCGAGCGGCCACCTGAAATCGCTGAAACAGCGAAACGACCGCTGCCCGTAGACATACGCAATTGCATATGCGTTGCCTACCTTAAATACACGGAGGAGAGGATGCACAGAAAGAAAATAGTTTCCCTTCCTATGCATCCTCTCATCCGGAAAGTCCACTTCCGCTTTCCATTCTTTTCTTATAAGAAAAAGGGTGGGAAGTGAAAGAGGACTAAATGAGGCCTCCAGGACGCACACTCATCAGACGAAACGCGGAATTGCTTCCACTTCACGCCTGTCTCCTGTGTGGTCGTGGTATTTCACCGGGCGAGCCGGGAAAATTCGTGCAAAGATGTTAAAGCGGGCTCTACCACTGTTATCTTAAATTAGCTCTTACCCGTATATCCGTCCCCGTGAAATTAAAAAATCTTAATTAAGCACCCCTTTCTATGTTCTACTTCTATGCCAAATTAAATCGAGATCCATGGGCCGCTCTGGACATACCTTCTAACAAACATCCATCGGTCCATCCATGGATCCTATTTCTCCACTCCAATTTCTCACCATTTTTATAGGGTTGACTCTCTTAATATCGCATCTATTAAGAGGATCTATAATCACAATTCAATCAAATATGTGTTTAAAAATATACTTAGAATTTCAAATATAACTAAAATGTAAATATTAAAATTGTGCATCAAGGTTGTCAAAATATCTAACATTTTAGCATAATTTAGTTTAGATACGATGTTATTTAAGATTTCAAATAACTATTAATATTTGCAATGCATTTTATTTTATATTAGTTTGTCGCAGTGTGAGTGTTGTTTACATGGTAAATGAAAAATGTACATCAGATTGCTTTCTTTGTTTCTAAAATGGATGCGCGATGAAACTAACACATATGAAACATACAGTATTGTTTATTCCAGTGGCTTATTTTAGAGACATATACTTCACTTATATATATAGAAATCTTTATTGTGAAATGAAATTAACTATTCTTAAGGATTGTGGTTGACTATGGCGTAATCACCCTTAACTTAAGGTAGGCTCCCCCCTCAGTGGGGACGTATAGTGAGCTGATGATGATGATTCTTAAAGAAATTATTGTGAAATTTTTACTAAATAAAATTACATTAACAAACTATCAAAGTAAATAAATGAATAATTCATTTTAATTAAATAAATTATACTTATACAACATTAAAACGTAAGTAATTTGCATATTTCTATTCCTTCCTACTTCCTTATTTTATTTTTCTAATGATATACTTCAGTCATTTGTTGACAGAAAAAAGACATAAACCGGACAAGGATACATGACTTAGTGGGTATAAGTCAAACTAAATTATGATAGCTCACTAGCGCCCTCCTGCCAATAACAAAGTTCCACAAGGTTCTTTTCGTACTGTAGCTATAATGTCATTTTTTTGCCATGTAAGTTTAGGTTTTATATATTTTCTGCCAGAATTAACCGTGATAGCATCGCCTTTATTACTGGCCTACATATATTTGTTTGACAATAATATTATATAGCAAGTTTTTAATGTTTTTGTTAACTAATGCTAATGTACCGTTGTCAAAAAAGAACCATCTTAAAGTAGTGATGTTACGACAAAATTTAATAATATATTTGTATTATTTATCTCTATAATATTTATTTGTTTGTTTTTTTTGCTTTTATATATTGTTAGTCATACATATTATAATATTTGGACCATACTTATATTATTGGCCCTTTTGTTCTATGGTAGAATACGGTTGTTCAAACTTTTATACTTTTTTAAAAACGATTAGACACATTTGTTCTAGTGTTGTACCGTTTTGAAGAAACATACTACAAGAACTAAAGTGTCCGTGTGTCGCAGTTCGGAGCACGCGCCATCGGGCGCGGAAGTAGCGATCGGCAGCGGGCGGTGCGGCGCGGCGGGCCGGCCTTGGCGCTTCGGCGCGAAGGTGAAAGTCTCACTAGTCCATACCGATATTGCGACTGTTCGATCTTAAATACTGTTTCCACTAACAGCCGAAATCAATGTTCTATCTTGAACCTTTTTTAGTCATTACATAAAAGTACTGCGACTTCTGAAAAAACTTTTTAATCCATTTTATTCAAATTAAACCGATCTAAAGGTCGCATTGTAAACCAAAAGCATAATCTATTGTTTAGAGGGCAATTGAATTTTCATACTCAGTTAAATGCTTCAAATTAATTAAATCTCAAATATCTGATATGATTTAATGACATTTCTAAAGGCGAGGCCATGATACTGATAAAAACGCTTGGCTAGTGGCTTAGTGGAAAAGAGGTCTAAGACTGACATCCTCTTTCATTTGGGTTACTTAGCATTCAAAATGTTATCGAATTCAAAGTAGAATTGTAATCAATTATGGTTGTGTAATCGATGTAAAAACTTTTTAAGACAAATCTTCTTAAACGCGGCAAATTACTAATTATGACTGGGAATTAAGTGTAATGGTCACTTTACAACTGGTTTTCAGGTAACACCTTTTATTCATCGTAGAACTAATTTATGGATAAAATAAAATTGAGCGATCATAACAAAAAGAACATTGGAGTTAAAATATAGTTAGCGTAATGGAGTTTACTGTTGTAGACAAATTGATTTAAATCGCTAATGTATTTATATTATTTCTATTAAGAATTAGAACATAATTATATTCTTGTAACGTATAAAATTAAATATATTTTAATAAATAATCTATATTTGAATAAAGCATCAAGGGCGAAACAACAGATTCGCTATGAATTGTATATTAGTCACAATCGTAAAGTGTGTGAAATAATTTAAAATAATAACATAAATTTGTGAGTTTACGAGATCTCGATGTGGCGTGCACCTTCACGCGTGATTGAGTGCGGTATATAGGGTCGGTTGTAGAACAGCTGCCGTCTTGTCACTGTGAGCACTTTGGCTCTTTGGCGCTTATTCAAATTTAAATGAATTGTATTCAATCACCACAACGTGTGGGAAACTTACTTAAAGAATAACCTAACCTTACTTTCTATCACTAATTCTAATTACGTGAAGCTGTCACTACAGTTAGTCGTATTTATTTTTATAAAAGTATAGCTAATTTGACAAACAAATATCCATTTTAACAATATAAATCTTCATTAAACAAGTTGATTACCTTTACAATTACAACTCTGAACAACCTTGGATATCAATTGAGTAACGTTTAAGCCACGCGTACAAAACTAGTTAACTAAAATGCTTTGTAAACCACATCTCTAAACAGCTGCCAAGTAAAACATGTTTTAGCGAATTGAATCTCTCATAGTAAAATAATTAATAAAATATTTCTTAAAGTTTATATACTTTTTAATGATGGCAATAACGAATAAAATTAAGAAGTATAAATGCATAAAGTAATCAATAGGATTTAAAAGGATAACAAATTATCAAAAAGACATGGATAGGATAATGAGGTATCCTTGGAAGGGTCGGTAGGGCTCGGAGCGCCCTCTCTCGGCTCGTGGCCACCACTCGGTTGCGGAGTCGAACGGCACGCAGTTTGGCGCGCGATCGCGGCCCCGCCACTCGTAGCGGCGCGTTCGGAATCATCCGGCACATTTAGTTATGTAGCTCTCGCCTGTTTGGACAAGTATTAAGTTGATCGTTTCATGTGATACAGCTCGTTGAGGTTGGCATTATGTTTAAATTAGGCGTGCGCTTTTCGAGCTGTTTAGTGTGTTATTGTTTTTAATTTGGAGTGATTATTTTTTTTCGGACTTTATCTTTTTAATTGAGGTAAATATTTACACTTTTATATTTATAGTTAAAACTTTCATGAGTCTTTTCATAAATTCTTAGTTCAAAGTTACTTAAGACTTTTTTTTGTATTTATTTTTTACTACATAGCTAGCACATATGTTGCTTTTTGAATATTTTATTAGTTGTCTTTGTTTCGTCAAAAAAAAATGAAGATGATCGGCGAATGCTACCCACACATGACGTAGGCACCTTGATACTCCATTTAAACCATTTTCGTAAGCGATTTGTTTAATAGCGCCTGAGAGGTGATTAATTATAGATGCACTTAGCGACTATTTATTTTATACAATAAACATGTACAAGTTTAATAAATTTAAATCTATTACATGATTTAAAGTTAACGAAGTTGGTGCAGAAGTAAGTTTAGTTTTAGTATTTTAAAAATGCGTGGGTTTTGGTGACGTAATCGATTTAGCCCGTCCTCATACTCGTGAAACAATGGTTATTAATCATGCTTGAAATATTTATTATTTTTTCTTGAGATGTGATAGACCGTGTTTGTCAATTTCTACCTGACCCATCCTTTTGTTCGTAACGGCAATGTTCTGTCTCTTTCGCGCATAGTGCGATATATGGATATCTCGGATCCGATTCTGAGATTTTCGGAATAGGGACGCGTCATGCGGCATTATTAGTTGGTAAGTAGTAACCGCCCGAAATTCTTGATTCTATTAAAAGTGAATTCTCGCATTAAAGAATAATTGTCGGAACATGACCCCGCCCAAGAGCAAACATTAAAGTAGACTGAATGAATTGTTTCTATTTAAACTAAACACTTTTACAGTAATACGATTATCATAAATTTGTTTGATTGACTCTCGATTATGTGACTGTATTTTAAAAAGTAATTAATTTTCATTAGAAGAAACTTACTCTACAGAATTCTTTATAGTTTTTACGATGCAGTTTATGTAATATAAGTCATGTTGACGCAGTGGTTATAGATTCCTTTAGTTAACAGTACGGGGTTCAAATTTAAATGAACTAATAGACGATTTTCTTTTATAAGTAAAATAACGTAATACTGGTGATATGCACATATTTTTTTTAAATTTAGAATCCTTATAACTTGGTGAAAGTAAAATAGCAATCTTTTATAAAGATGCGCACACATATGTACACGCTCGTTCTTTGTCACGTGTAAGGTATGTCAGTCTCGTGAACAGCTGTTAGTGTACTTTATCTTTTAATTTGATAATAGAAATAATAAAAAAAAATGTACGCCTATAATTTCGAACAAAGAGTTAGGTTACATTTCCCACAACTCGTTTCATTTGTTTCTAGTCGTAATTTGCAGGTGTTGTATTACAATGGAATAGCCGACTCTTTGCATTTCATGTAATATATCGATTCAATTTTTACATCAAAAATGATCTGGCACTGCTTTTTAAATGTAATTACGTATTTTTTATCTCTTGCATAAAATTTAAAGAACGGTTAGTTAGAAGAATAGTTAGTAAGATAAACTTATAATCTTTATTTGACTTGTTACTTATGTTACGTAACAACTAGAGGCTAACGTTACATCGTCTTTTATTTATTCAACTGGCTATTTCTTCTGATCTTGTAAAGTATTGCATTTCAAAATGGCGACCGTCCGACATGTATATGTACAAGTTCTGAGTTCAAATCAGCTGCTTTTAATCTAATAAGATATTTAATCTATAATTTTAATATGTAACAATATTCTAATTATTTAAATAATGCTTTTTTGATTTTAAAATCAAAAATCTATCATAAAAAGCGCATGGATTCTTACAATTTATTTGATTATATTGACCTAGAAAATACTACTTAATGGTTCTGTAGTTATAATGTTTGTAAGTTCTGTGAAGTTATTATAGCTTCGATAACAATTTGTCGCGTCAAAACCCCAGCGGAGGGAGTCAAGCATCCTTGCAATGCAGACTAGAAATTGTTTCAAAATGTTTCAACGGCTTGCATGATTTGAAAGGATTTGAATAATCACGATTCGGTTTTATTTAACGTTTATACATTCTACACTAACTCCTATGGTTTGTGTTTATTAAATACTTTTTACGTCATAATATGTCTAGTCAAATGTTCAAGCATTATGGACAATTTGATTTTTTATCATTTTGCGTTTAGGTTTCGTACAACTTGAGATTTTTTACATCATAAGGTAGCAAACGAGCGAGCGGCCACCTGAAATCGCTGAAATAGCGAAGTGACCGTTGCCCATAGTTAAACGCAATTACATATACGTTGCCTACCTTTAGTCGACGTAGGAGAGAATGCACAGAAAGAAAATATTTTCCTTTTCCATGCAACCTCCCATTAGGATAGTCCACTTCCACTTCCCATCCTTACATTATAAGAAAAAGAGAGAGAAACCTTCTTTATCTTTAATTTTATAACAATATTAACCATAATCAAGGTTTCTTAACGATAAACATTCAAGCGTTCTAAAGGTGCAAGATTTTATCTTCCCTGTAGTTTTTATGTTTGTTTCTTATTTATATAGATAATTGTTACACTAATAATAATATGATGTAGAAAAATATGGATACTGTAAATCCATTTAGCGAGTGGGGTAAAGAGAAGTACCTATTACGTGTAATGTACAAGGTCTAGCCACACCTCTCTTTATTCTCATATATCTACATAATGTTTTTACTATTTAAGTTTCTATAAACACGTTTTATCAGTTACGGAAAATTTTTCATCACTTACCATGTCTTTTTCTGAATGTAACTCATATTTTCCAAACATTCAAAGAAAATAATGCGATTTTTGACTATTTAATATGTTTTATGCGAATGTATCAATATTATTAATGCGAATGTTTGGATGGATGGATGTTTGTTTGAAGGTATGATAGATGTAGAACATAGTCTAGAAGAACACATAGGCTACTAATTAAGAGTTTTTATTAATCCCGCGCGGACAGACTAGCGAGCGACAGCTAGTTAATCCTTTTGGAGATATAGATGGCGCGACTGTGCACGTCTGGGAGGTACTCAATAACATAATGCGGTGTCGAACCTAATTCCTATTCGACAAAAAAAAACGATTTTAGGTAAAAACCTAAATTTAATCTAAAGAAATCAAAGCACAATTTGCGTAGAATTGTTTTTGAGGTTAGAATTTCGGAAAATATTTTGCTGTTATTTAAATAAAAAGCGGTAAATATCTAATTATTCCTACTCTAATTTAGTATTACGAGACATGCACGTAATAACAGTAGTTATTAAGATAGAAAGCAATTATATTGATTTATAGTCTGTACCGTATCCATTGTGCGGTTTTCACTGTCATTTTTGTATTTGTTACACGTAACTGGGCAATGTATATCTCTCTTTGCGTTATGTTAATTTCGATCACTTGGGCCTACACGTAGCGGGTAACGGTAGTATTTAACGGCTTTTTACTCCTTTTTACAAGGACATGGAATTTTAAAGATATTATTGCGTTATTTATCTTTTATGTTCACATAATTATTTTAAATATTCAATGAAATAAACACTATTTTGTATGGAGTATAATTCTATGTTAAATTATTATTAAGTTATTTGAAATCCAAAACAAAATCAAAGTATTTAATTTTTAATAATGTTTTTACTATTGAGTTATTTATTCTGTTATGGTATCACAATTATTTGCTCACTATCTATAAAGGCCATTACATAATCAACTATCAAGTTCTTACATATAATATTGATAAAGATTGAAAATTTACTGTTCAAATAGATAATAATTTAATAATAAATGCCTAAAAGTATTGTAATATGTTAACGGATAAAATAATTTAATTAAAACTGTTTATATTAAAAAATAAAGTTTGACATTTGCATAACCCTTAACTGTCAAAGAATATTTCCCGCACTTCAAATTAAAAAGAAAAAAAATCTAATCTATGGTTCGTTCCCTCCAACAAAGAAAGAGGTCGTTTCGTTTTCCTTTAGTCGCGGCGAGTGGAGCAATATTGTTGCAACAATTGTCTGATTGATCGGACTAATTTATTTCCACATATTTCTGATTAAAGTGATTGCCTCACTCTATTGAGACTTTGCATAATTATATTATGTTTTTAGTTAACGTTGATTATAACAAACAGCTGTTTGGCATGCATTTCATGTCTGCAAATGCTGTTCTAGAGGTATTTAGAGCAAGAAATTTAATATAAACATATCAATTTATGTATTATAAACGCTGTTGAAGCAATGGTGGGGAAAAGGTCCAACAATTTAATGTCAGAAAACCCATTTGGAGATTTACTAATATAATAAAGAAATTGGGAATTACAATTATGATTAAATACTAATCAAATGTTACGAAGTAAAACTACGTCTGAGAAAAAAAGGTAATTAAAAGATATTGATTAAAAAGGATTAATTTGACATAAATATTTATGCTATAATAATAGTGATATTTGAAATTATACATAAATGATAAAAAAATACGAGACTTTAAACTAACATTTTATTTATGGTCATAAAAAATCTCGTTTTTATTTGTTTAGAATCTGTTCTATCGTGTGGATGACGATACATAGCTGTGTTGTTTTATTAATCAAGTTTGAATGCAGGTGTTTATGGGTGACTTGTCTATGGTCTACCAACAGGTGGAAAGGGTCACCTTTCCTCACCTAATATAATTAAAGTTTAACGATGTAATTAGTATTGATTTTATTAGAATTACTACGCATTATTGTATTTTAATGTTCATATATTTAAATTGAATTACGAGCAAATTTTTATGCCTAATTTACAAATTAAAAAGCCATCAAAAAGGTTTTATTTTTAAGGGGAATGTTTTTTTTTTTAATGAGAACGAAAGTTATCGTTACTAACAATGTCCTTATGTGGTATAATCGTGTAATTAAACATCTTAGGGTCGATAAAAACCGTTCAAATTACAAAACCGGGATGTATGGATACGAAAACTGAGAGCGATGCTTCCATTTGGTGGATTGGGTCGTCTCGGTCGGTCGTTGCGCCGAAACAAAACCAGACTTGAAAACTCGCGGCCTCAAAGAGGTTATGTTGCACGCTATGCGTTTTATTTTATCTTTATTAAGAAATAAAATTATGTTTTATGGCATTTTTGTTATTATGACACTATTTAATTTAATTTCCTGTATGTTTAGCTTTATTATTATTTACACTTGCCGCAATTTTTTTTAAGTGAAATAGAAATGCTGTAATTGCAAATTATAATTGAAAATATTAAAAAGACCAAACACATTTTGTCGTATTTCTTTGTTCGTGAGAATTAAAAAAAATGTAAAGAAATACAACAAAACATCAGCTTTAATTTTTTAGGACATCTTGATAAAACCAAAGCCTCACAATAAAACCTCGTTTTTAAATCTTCATAACCTTTTAAGGCGATGTGGCAACAAAAAAGACGGGCCTAGATAAAACTCGACATAAGTACTGAAGCCGACTGCGTTGTAATTAGTTAATTAGAATTCATTGGCGGTGCTATTAGGTTGATTTTATTTGGACGCGTTTACAAAGAAGTTTAAAAAAAAACTTTTTGTTTATTCCGACTATTTGATCTTTGTGATCCAACAAAGGTCACTAAACAAATAGATAACGGAATTAAACAAATGCGACCTCAAACGTTTTATTTCAAGTTTAGGGAAGCCTTTGACAATAAAATATTAAAAGATAGGTTTACTTAAATTGAATAATTTAACTATTTTATTATTCATTCATATCTTTGTTAACCAGTTTAATAGATAAATATGTGTTAGAAAGACAACAATTTTTATTTCTTTACGTGTACTGTACGCGCGGAATTTAAAAAAAAAATAGCATAAATCTTCCAGGCTATGTTCTATATCTATGCCAAAAGATTCGTGCAACCTTTCTTGAGATACCTTTTAACAAACATCCATCCAAACAATTGCGTTTATAATATAACTAAAATGTAATTAAGGCAGAATTTATTTATGTTATAAACAGAATTGGCTATAACTCAATAGTTATTTAAATTTAATTTTTATCGTAACAGAATTAATGTAATTTGGCATTGAACCCTAAACATTATCAAGTCGATAACCACTGAGTCATCGTGGTATTAGTATTTTGTCTCTTTTTCCTCCAAATTGGTCATACGAGTTACCTTGTGCATTGATAAATTGCACAAATGAGAATCGTCACTTACTCGTTTTGCGTACGTGCATTTGATCATGTGAACGCATTGTCTCTTTGTTTAGAATATCATAGTTTGATTTTACGCATGTAGGTTATATACTGGCGGCTTGAAGACATGTTATAATTCGATAAACTTATCCGACCCGGTGGAAATAAGTGAAACTAAATTACGATAGCGCCCGTCTGTCCTTATCAAAAATGTGCCACAAGATCTTTTTCTTACTTTACGTCATGCTTCTTTTAATTTATGCCATTTTATGTCATTGATATTAGAACTAAGCGTGATAGCACCGCCTTTCTCATCGGGCCAGATATCCTTGTTTGATTATAGCTGCTCTTTTACAGGCCACATAAGTTCGTTGTACCATAAATTGTTATTTTCCTAACACTTCTATCAAAGTGCTATTATAATCGTAACATAATTTTGCTTAATAGAAGAGAGAATAAATAAAATTTAAAAATAATATTGATACTATAATCGCCCAAGTTCTCGCAATTTAGTATATAGTTGTGATATTTCAGTATGATAAAAAGTTGCCTTGCCGTTACGTAGTGTCACCAGCCAGTACTGTTAATTATAATGATGCAATTGAACTGGGTAATTCTGTGACGTCATCATTTCGCATGTTATTGAGATATACAAGATCATCGTCTCTATTGCGAAATAAATGCATTTTATTTTAATTCAGGAGAAAATATAGAAATAAGTTCGTAATTACTTTTGATTAAATGTTTGTCTCTTTTTAATTTATATTTGATAAGCATGTTATTGCGCTTTTAAATAGGTTACTTGAGTCGGCCATAGTGTATGACGCATGCTGGAGTAACGCATTCGTAAACTCTACCTACTTAGACAAAAAAGGCATGAGGGAAGTGTCTTCAAAAGAATCATGACGATTTTTGAATCGTTTCAATACGCCATCGCGCGCTCGTGTGAGACAGAGAAAAGAAAGTGCAGGTAGTCAAAGTCGAGTCGGGCAAGATTTATTGGATCGTAACCGCCCGAGGTCGGCAACACCCGTCGATGTCATCGCGCGCTACATACCGAAAAAAAACTTTGTCTATGTCGTTCGAAATTCGAATCATCGCAACCATAGAGCGTCATTCATGATTACCTTTGTCTGTTTTCCTTGTATTGCGCACAAAAGAGGTCAAATGACGTTTATCGTAAATGTAAAATTACTTATAACTAACTAATTTACTTATTACCGGTATAAGTTAAATAATAAAAAGGATTGTATAAATAATAAGAACCAGAAATATGAAATAACAATCATTGACAAAGTTTGGCTGCGTTCATTTTTATCAAAATAACGTAACAGAAGAAGGAAAAACAACGGAATTTAGTTGTAAAACGTTTTCGAATACGGCTATAACGTTAAGTAAACAGTTGTTTCAAAAAAGCGACACGTTCATAGTTAACTGCGATCGCTATTAAAGAGATCTTAACATGTTTGAAGAAACATGTTGTGAATTTAAAACAAGTTGTTTGTTATAAAAATATTCGTTGTTAAATACGAAATTGAATAATCGGAAAAACGACACCCAATAACATAATAATTTACGGACTTTAGAAATGAATAAATACCATTAGAAATCTAAAAAAAAATAATTTGAACCGTAAAATTAAAACTTGCATTTGTGTCAAAAGATCTTCCGGCAACATAGCGCCAATAAACATACTTATATTAAATCTTAATAGTTACAAAACAGTTTATTAGGTAACAGTTGGTTGTTGGTAATTTCGTAATGTTACGGAAAGCTTTGTAGGGGCATTGTCAAACGTCAAGTGCCCTCAATATTATCCCTTTGTTCTTGAAAGGCAACTTTTCATTTATTATTCAATCAAGTATTTCTTTTAAGCGAGTTTATATTGTTTGTTCGCTTTTTATTCAGTTTCATAATCAAGTTCAAATTGATCAATCTTATAAGTCATATTTTACTAGTTTAAACGTTACTAACTGTGGGTTTCTGAGACCGTAATCCCCAATTAAAACATGTTGTTATCTCCGTTTTGTCAAAGATATTGACAGGGATGACTATATGTTTTATACACAGATTTTGATATCAGAAGCCAACGGTTAGGAAGTGTTATAGACATAGAATTAGATATTTAGAGAAATCTAGACTAAAAAAATTGTTAAGTTACTATTAAATTAATTGCTTGTTACATAATTTGAATTATTTGTATCCAATATTTTTTAGTCCAGTAAAAAAAACCGGATTCTAAATTAAATTCCAATAAATTTAACGAACTTTTTGCAGAAAAAAATTTGATAGAAATTAAAGTTTTAAATTCCACAAGCTTTTATACGATATTTTTCTAAACAAAACAATGCGAAATTAGAAATAGTTAAAGGTCAAATTATATCTTATACGAGGCTCGAAATCACAAACAAAATATATATTTAATTATTTTTAATACTGCAAATCTTGTACGCGTTTAATTATTTTGTTATAGTGTCTGTATGAAAAACATGTAAAGTGACAAATTCATCGGCTGTAATTGCTCACAGTTCTAAATATACAAAAGATGAATTCTCATTTGTGAGTCAGCGTAGTCTTTTTGCTCTGTCCCGTGATTGATCTAAAATCACTCATAATACACATTTACACATCTTAATATTATGTTATGTAGATGTAAGATGTTATTCTTTCAAGTATGGTCGTACTTTTATCTCTGTTATTTTCATATAAAAAGAGAGAGACGCAATAATGTAGTACACATGTTAGGATTTTGAATATGGTACGTTTTGTTTCTAATTTATTTTTTATTTATACTTAAATGGCTTTTCTGATCAGTATCATACCGGTCATTAACACTTAATGTCGGTTAATTAAACAAAAGTCTAATAAACGGCCGGAATGTAATATGTTAATTACAATATTAAAAAATGTTTAAGCTCAGTAATTATAGTTTTAAATTATAATTTTCAATGTATCAAACAGTTTTAGCCGATGTTTGAATAGTTTCACTAAATTTCCTAAACCGACGTTATGTAAGTCATGTTTGCAATTTATGGCGTACCAGATAAAAAATCTTACGCGTCATAATTTGAGCTGTAATTTGATGAATTATTTGTGTTATTGTTTTTATAGATCAGTGCGCTTAGCTTCTTGTAAACAAAGAGCTACGGTGCCTTGACAAACGACATGTTTGCACTTAGAAATATGAATACAGTATCAAGCTGTGATGTCCATTATTTTTTACCATCTTAGCCGTGGATAATTTTATGGATTTGCCACCTTTAAGCTTTTGTGTCGTAAACAAATAGATCGAGTCATGACAGTCAATAGCGTCGAAAATGACGGTTTACGGCCGACGTCACCCGTTTCCTCTCCACACGTACGTAGCAAATGACGCAATTGGCTTTTTCAATGTCTTATCTACAGCGAGGTGTACTGTCATTCGCCGAGTGACCGTCGCGCTGCGCACACGTCGTTACATTCGCGCGGTTTATTTTTGTTTCACTTTTGCCTTTATACTTTTTTATCGTCGAGGACGAGACGACGAATCGCTCGCTGCTCGGTGCTAGTGTTTTAAACTTGTGACATTGGTGTGAATATTATTAAGAATAATAATTACATTAATTTGATTGCAATAATGTACATGTCCGGATTTTTTATTTTCTCCTCCGAATTAACTTCGAGGTGCGTATTAATATCTTGATGTCTATTTATTGTGAGGTTGTTCACTTATCGGATTGCGTATCATGACCCGTTTTGTCTTCATCGCTTTGTTCTTTATTATGTCATTTAATTTACTCTAACAGATTTTCCCCATTATATTTAATAAAATTGTTAAGAATATAAACTATTATCGATACCTTGGATTTTCATTTCTATTGTTATAAGAATATTTAAAACTACCTAGCCGACATACACTCGTAATGATGGTAATGTTTTGAGTAAATTTAAAGCGTCCGGGAATAGTAAGTTAACGAGTGCTAATTTGTCGATATGATTGTTACAGAATGACGCCACAAGAGGAGCGCGAGAACGCGCGCGGGGTGGAGATCGCGGATGCCTTCGAGGAGGAGATGTTCGGTCCTCCGCGCACAGAGCCCGCCGCGCGCCCCAAGCTCTCCATGATCTCTGCAAGGCTGCGGGCCAACGAGGAGCGTAAACGAGTCATCGAAATATGCTCGCAGAAGCTGGAGAACATTGAGGACCCGGCGCGCGACCTCCGCCGGTCGGTGTGCATCAATAACACTTACTGCCGGCTGAGCGAGGAGGCGCGCAAGGAGAAGGAGGCGCGGCGGCGTCGTGCGCGGGAGGAGTGCGACGACTCGTGGGCGGGGAAGAAGGCGCGCCGTGAGGTGGAGGACGAGTGCCTCGCGCTACTGGACGCCATCCCGGAGCTGGGCGACGCGAACCTTGGGTGCGCGCAACTGGCGCGTCAGTTGCCCCGGCAGGACGTACCACTGCTGCCGCCCAGCCTGCTCACCGTGCTCGACTCATGACCGCGCCGCGCCACGCACCTCAACTCGCCGCTGTGACGCCAGCGATCGGAATGAGACGCGCTCGAGCCGAACGCGCTCGAAACGTTGACCGTGTTTCCGGACGTGCGCGCTCCAAACGACCCGGAGTGCGCTCCGAGCGATCCGGGTCGCGCTCCGTACGGCGCCTCGCCGCCATGAGCGACCAGCGCATACACGTCACCCGGACACTCAACGTGTAGCCAATTCTTTGTTGTCTAAGAAGAGTACTTACTTTGTTAGCATGTTTTTTTTATTATTTAGTGAAAGTTGCTCAGGCGCCGCCGCCGCGGGGGGCTCCAATTAGTGTTCGATGATGGTTCAATCGGAGGACCCTGAGCAGCGTCCGCCACAGGACGCAAGGGAACGAGAAATAATCCAGGAAGTGTTGTTGGGTTACATCGGAGATATAGTTGTAAGCCATAATGTTACATTATTATATTATATAATTACTAAAGTAAATAGTTTATAAGTGATAGTGCAAATTACTGGGAACGGTCGCGAGAGCCTCGAAAGCGTATAGTTTTTTTACTCGTTTTCTTATGATTATTTTATTTTAACTTTTATTTGCGTTGTCGCGTTAGAGATGGCTATGTTTAATATTTCAAATGGTATCTGTTCCTCGCATTCCGCAAACTTCGAAAGTAAAAGTTGAGCGGCGAGTGAGCGAGCTCGCCTGGCTCGGCTGGCGGCCGCCCGGTGGGCCATCGCCATCGCATGCAACGTGCGACTGCCACTACCGTCGCCAGTTTGTTGTTATAATGAAACAAAATAAAAGCGAGTATTTTGGAAGTTATGACGCGTGTTAAGCCGAAGGCAGCTCGTGAGGCTCGCGACCTCACTCGCGGAGATCGGCAAGGGCAAATGTTTGAGGGCCAACAGCCGAATGTTTGATGAAGCATTGCATTTTGACGAACAACTCTTTGTATTTAATTTGTTTTGTTATGTTTTGAGTTGAACGTTCTTATTTGCTTCTACGTTACCTTATCTTATAATTTACGCCCTGTTACCATACCTTATTTAAATCGGTTGATAAATCTAATAAAGTTCGATGGTTACATAGCTTTTCGTTTTGATACTGTAGCAACAATTTATATTGTAACTTGTTTATGTAATTGTTAATTTATTGTTTGTATGGGATAATCTTTTGCGATGGCTATACAACCTATGCTTCGACGAGTAATTGCGTTTTTCTATTGAAATCTTAATTGTCGCAAAATATATCGGTAGTTGCCCGCTTTGCCCCCTCCGTATAGTAAGTAGGCACGTCGGGGGTGGTCGCGGTGCGGTGGGAGGGGAGAGGCGGGCAGGGGCGCGCCGTTCCCAGCACTCCTGTGATATTAGCCTAGACTGTTTGTCATGTTCGTGCTAGTTTCCCCATCTGACGATTTTTTTGACATTGTGCTTTGTAAAAAGTAACGCTTGAGAAAATGAATCCTTTTTCTAAATCGGCGATTTTATACGGATTAACCGGATTTTGAAGCCGTTTAACCGGCGGTAGTGCGTTTAGATATCTCGTCACTGTACCAATAAATATGTAGTATGATTTTTATATGGCGTTTGTATGTTGATAAGGAAAATGTATTATATAATTAAGTGCTTGTAATGCCTCATATACTATGGAAATTGAATGGTCGATGAAATTCCGTTTAAATTATTTAAACTTTCGTGAGACATTATACTAAACTGATATATAAACACGGCTAAACACTCACGTATATTCGTCCGGTGGCGGCACCGACTAGTTTCGAGCCCATCGGGGTCCCTTCATCAGGATGAGCGACGAGCCGCGTCCGCGAAATAATACCAGTACCACTCATCCTGATGAAGGGCCCCAGATGTGCTCGAAACTAGTCGGTGCCGCCACCGGACGAATATACGTGAGTGTTTAGCCGTGTTTATATATCAGTTTAGAAATTCCGTTTGTATGCGTGGACTGTGTTTTGCAGTCAATTTAAATTGTCCAATTAAAAGGTCGTTGTTTATAAGAAAATTTATGAGTAAAAATAAAAGTCAATGTAATAACCTGTAAGGTCGAGTTGTTAGTTAAATATTTGAAATTAAAAAAGGCCCTACAAATAAAAAGGCTTTGTATGTAAAATTTTTCTGAGTAGTGAAACGACCGAACGATGTTATTGTTCATTAGATTTAACGGAATCACTACCAAAATGTATTCAGTAAATGAATTGTACACGCACACATATAAATTAAGCAGTGAATGTATAAGCCACGTTTATGTTGGCGTAAAATAAATTTTATACGCGAGTAAACGACCAAAGTTTCGTGGTAGATATTTAAAATGTATAAAAACATGGATCAAAGAACACGCTCGAAAGCGAGCCGTGAGATTTTATTGTAAAATAATAAATAATTTCATTACCGAGCCTCTATTTTTATTTTGTAAACTTAGTAACCCTAAAATATCGATAATTTTATTATTCAATATTAAGACAACAAAAAAGTTCGAATATTGAACAAATCAATTACATAAAGGGTACACATATATCTTTTTATACATTATATACAAGTTTTTTCTGAAAAAAACAATCCAAATAACATACATAGCAGGTGAATAAACATTACCCGATTGTTGACTTCGGAATTGTAAAGAATGTCATCTGTAATTAACTACACTAAATATGTGGATGAGGCATTACGCGCCAACTTATACTATGCTTGTCGTCCCTTTCACTCCCAATGGACAAGAACGAAACCGGTATAATCGAATAATTCGATACAATCTCCGTATAGTTATCATGTAACATGCAAATGAGAATTGCAAAATTGTCAGTTAATGTAGTGTACATTGCTTACCGAGTTTCACGTCTGACTCTACTTATAACGTATAGCGAGCAATGTACTTGTTGCGTTTAATAATTACATGGAACATATTGAGTAAGCGTTAACTCGGTACGGGTTTTGTCACAAAGGAATAATCATAATACTGAATGAGGCAGAAATGTTATGTGAAAAACATTATGCATTTAATTGAAATATTTTGCTATTGTACTTGTAAGATAAAGAAATGTTATAAGATGTACCTTATTAATTATTACGTTTAGAACAACCATTCTTTAGAAAAATCCAGACCAAAACCACTACAAATATTTTACAAACTAATAGATAGGTCTATAAAATAATTTTTTTGCAAATTGATTCAATAAATTTGTAACCTATTAAAATTTACATCCAACATTAAAAATTAATAATAATAAAATTACATTTTTAATTTAATTAATTTTTAAATAAATTCTATTTTAGTCATTTTATTTCGAAGCATTTATCTTTTTTTAAATGTTTCCAATTTTAAAATTATTCAAATGTATTCCAAAAAATGTCAAACCTTTTTGGTGGCACTATTACATTTAACATTATTTTGATTACCCTGACAACTAATTACGTTTTATAATAAAATACAAGCATAACATAATTTACCTTGATGTAATAAATAAATTAACGTGCAATATAAAAGATATTGATTTTAAAATATGTTTTTGTTGTGTGTATGTATTTAAAGATAATCTATAGAAGAGTTACGAAGACTCATATTACGTAAGAAGAGGCGAGGTAAAGAAAAAATAATTTAAAAAGATCGATCTGTTTGTCATATTATCGTGATTAGCTGCTATTTTATAAATGTTTCCTGTCTTAGTTTAAGAGATGATCATTAAATAAATATTAAAATAAAATTTATTGTTATTTTATTTATAAAGTTAACCTGTAATGATAATTGAAAAAAATCTAATCATTGTGACGTAAATAATGATAAGAAGTTACTATGGTTGTTGAAAAACTGTTTTACTATTTCCTCAAATTATAGATAAAAAATAGACAAAGATAATTCTATTAATATACACTTGGTTGCTTGAACCGTTAACGCGTTCCGAGTAACGCCATCTATTAGTAAATAACGCAAACTCAAGTTTGGTACAGTAAATAGCGATTGACTTGAATTGTGACGCATACTATCAGCCAGTAACCTTGCGAACTATGTTATTGTAATTAAAAGTACCACAGAGTGTATTTAAAAAAAGGATTAATATTGCACGAAATGCCTAAAAAGCCATGCTACAGCTAAGGATTGTTTTTCGCATTTTATTTTCTTTATTTTACCTTATACCTATGATTTTTATCGCTACAGTTGATAAAAGAGGGTTCCGGAACAGTTTATAAGTAAGTACATTTGTTTATGGTAAGTAATATATTGAAAATAGCCTGGGGCTACATTTGAATGCCTGTCAAACTACAAAAATATAAAGCTGTCAGTTTCCTGCACATTTATATGTTTCCGTATCCGTAATATTGTAATTTAAATTATTTCCGATTTTTCTAAACGTAGTGTTTTTTTTAAATTTCATGATAAAATGGATTATACAATAAAAAACACAACAATAACTTATAAATTCATATAACGAATATTTTTCATCTTTAAATAAACTGAACTGAAGTAGACTAAAACACAATCTTTTAAAGAACTAAATATATGACTTATGTAATAACTTTAGCCTAATATCAAAGAAATAACTGTAAGGTCAAGTAGGCCAATATTTTTTTTCAATATCATAAGGTGGCAAATGAACGAGCGGCTATCTAAGTTCGCCGATATAGCGCAGCGACCGCTGTCCATAGACATCCGCAATTGCAGATGCGTTGCCTACATCTAATCGATGGTAGAATAGACGCACAGAAAGGTAATAGTTCCCTATCCTATCCTTCATAAAATTCAATCCTAAAGAAAGAGGATTGAAATTAGGCTACAAGCCAAAATATGTCATAAAAGTACATTTTTATGGTGACTTTATGAATCAAGGGACTTATTACACACGATCCAGGAATACCAACAACGGAATGAAACGTAACCTTACAGATTTATTGTATTAGAAAGTAGCAACTGTACACAGTAGACGTGTGTAACGGAAACAGTTATATTACGAAGTACAACGTAATTGTAAGAAGCCATGTGAACGCACCTTTATGACACGGTCAAATCGATTTCACTATTTACATACACGTGCGATAGTAAATGAATTTGCAATTAATTAAATATTACTAATATTATGCAAGTTTAGATGGATGTTTGAAGCTATCTCCGGGAGGGTTTAAAGGGTTTTAATGAAATTATACACACATATAGGGCTTAGTCTGGAAGAACACACAGAGTCGCATGCGACCGGTAGTCAAGCATTTACTTTTCTATATTTTTATAATAATCATAATATGTATTCTGGAGGAGTCGGTGGCTCCGGGGTCAAGCACTTGACTTGCAATCTGCAGGTCCTGGGTTCGAATCCCGCCATGTACCAATGTGTTTTTCGATTCTGATATGTACATTTATCCGACATTCTTACGGTGAAGGAAAACATCGTGATGCAACCTGCACATATCTGAGAAGAAATTCAAAGATATGTGTGAAGTCGACCAACCCGCACTTGGCCAGCGTGGTTGACTATGGCCTAATCACCCTTAACTTAGGGTAGGCTCCGTGCCCCTCGGTGGGGACGTGTAGTGAACTGATGATGAATATGTATTTATATTAAACAAACTCTATATAGCAGATACTAGGTACGAATAAAAATCTATTAATAACTTTTTACCTGTTTCTCTTAGACTCAATGCTTAAACAATTTTGTCTATGTAATCTACAAATCATTTTTTTTTATAACAGAAGGGGGCAAACGAGCAGCGGGAACACCGAAGTGTTCAACGACGCCCATGAACATCAGCAATACCAGAGGAACCGCAGATTGCCGGCCTTTGAGGTGGTGATAAGCTCGCTTCTTGAAGGACCCTAAGTCGTAGCGGTTTATATTGTTAGAAATAAAATAAAGAACTCAAAACAAAAGTTTTTTTTCTATAAAGAAATATCCCAGCTACCATAAAAATTGCGTTGATACTAAAATGTTATAAAATGGAACTATTTTTGGTTCTATTTCAATGTAATTTTAGGGTACAGATAGTGTGGTGGGGACGAGGAAGACCGGGGCCTGTGTCCTGTTGCTATACATACGCTAACTCCCGACTTAGTCATCTTTATGCTTACAGATAATAAATCCTATAATATTTTGTGCTATGTTCCAGTGAGTCTCCATTGTCAGAACTTGTATCGCAACATTATTGATATCTCTCTCATTCTCTCAAAAGAGATAACAGTAATATGGAATGTGTTACAATTTTACTGTAATTTACGCGTTGACAAACGTGTTATTCTAGCTCTTTCATTACTTTACGATTTTTTTGGCTTCTTTTACACGATCTGTTAAGATAAAAGATTGATTATAGACAGATTTAAAATTATTTCAATTAAATGTATAAATAGAATGTGCGGGGAAAACAAATTGTTAATTAAAGTTGGATATGGAATAACCCTAAATCGTTTCATCTTCGGGGAAGTCCGCAAAAATTGAACACTGTATAGAATAAGCGAATCGGTGCATCGTAATAAAAATATTTGCTAGACGCGTTTTTGTTCACAGTTTTTTGTACCTATAACTGTTAGGTACACGGATGTCAAAGAAATAACAACGCTGGTCATTCCTCTGGATTCCATAAAAATTTTAAATCGTCTTTTTATTTGAAAATTTCTGATATCTGAATTTTATTTCCTTGCTGTTTACACTTGAGTTTACAAGGTTTTGTGTGTTTTATATTGTTTATTGATAATTTCTTATCAAAGCATTTACAATTCATTGTGTTTGATATAATTAAATACATTAATACATCTAACCTATGTTTAAAGAGGACAAAACTTAATATGTAACAGGAGAAAAGTGAAATGTTGATTATTAACCATTTTTTAACCGTTGCTGGATAATATTTATCTATTACTAGCGCTCGCCCACGACTCCGTCAGCGCGGAATAAAAAAAATATAATTATTTACTTATGTGGTCTTTCAGACTATGTTGCATGCCAATTTTCGGCGAAATCCGTTTATTTTTTTCATTTATTTCTGGAGATACATTCAGACAAACATCCATCAATCTAAACATTCTCATATATATATATATATATATATATATTCAAAGGTTTGGTTTAAACCAATTTATACATCAAAATTTGTAACTTGTTTTGACTAATCATTGATTATTTAAGTCGTATTTCCCTAACTGAATTGTGTAGGTACAGGAAATTTAGTTGTAGTAATCGTATAGCGAATGATTGTGACTAATACGTCACACCTGACCACGTCAAGGTCTCGTGAGTTACGTCAAAGTTCGCATTTCATCGCACATAATGACGTTTAGTTTACTCCGCAGCTATAGATTTCTTTCTCTTCTCACTCTGTTTGATAAGACAGAGACAACAATATTTTTAATAGAAATAGTATGGCTGTAGATTTGTGTAATAAGAGGAATTCTTTCGTGTTTTGAGGGACTTACTTTATCAATTTGACTTATAAGTCAAAATGAGTTATGAATACTGGGGATTGGATTTATAGTTGATATTTGAAATTAATCTTAAAAGAAGCATATTTAAAATCTTTATACGAAAAGAATGTCAAAAAGTACCTATCAAATGTTTGTTTAGATTATGAAGAAACAATGTTTACTTACTTAATGTTGTATATTTTTAGGATGATATGTCATTGAATTAATTCCAATAATCGTCACTAACAAAACTAACACTATCAATCATAGCACGTGTTACAAATGTCAACGCACTGATAATAATGGTATGAAATAACAATTACGGTTAAATATTTTATATCTTATATATAAAATTCACAATTTTCGTTCCCATACTCCTCCTAAACGGCTTGACCGATTCTCATGAAATTTTGTGAGCATATTGAGTAGGTCTGAGAATCGGTTACTATCTATTTTTTAATCCAGCGCGGAGTCGCGGGCGACAGCTAGTAATATATATAAAAGAAAGTCGTGTCAGTTACACTATTTATAACTCAAGAACGGCTTTAACGATATGGCTGAAAATTGGCGAGGAGGTACCTCAGTGCCAGGAGACGGACATAGGATACGTTTGTTCATTTTATTTATATTTTTTTTCGAATTTATGCCTCGAAGAGCTGCTTTTTATTTAACTTACTAATATTATAAATGGTTATATTGTGGATGGATGGATGGGTGGGCTACACTAATTAAGTTTTTACATATTTCCACGCGGACGGAGTCGCGGGCAACAGCTAATATAATATATATTCAATCTATTTTTTCCCAAATTTTTACCACAGAATTTAGTAATGTATTATATAATAATTTGCTTGCTTGCTATAATTTTTTTTTAATTCTTATAAAATTCATTATAATATAATTATTTTATCTTTATTTACATTTATTAATACATTTCACGAGGAATTAAAGAAATACTTAATAAAGTAGCCCATGTGTTCTTTCAGACTATGTTCTATATTCAAAATTTCATCGGGACCCGGTGAGCCGTTCTGCATATACTATCTAACAAACATCCATCCATCTACACATTCGCATTTATAATATTAGTAAGAAGTAAGATTAACAAATTTAGTGTACATGTATGTACATTGCAGACTTTGTATAATAAAATATAAACTGTTAGTTAAAAAAGTTATTACCGCAATTATTCGACAGTTCGTATTCCACTTTCTGGCAGCGAGTTTCTAGATAGTTGCGCAAACCTGCCTCCATTCTACAGTTGCAATGATGCCCTCAACACTGTGCTCAAAAATGCCACTAGATGTCGCAAGTGGGTCACTTTTGTATATCCGTAATGTCCATTGCGTCTTTTATTCAGTACTAACTGTTGCCCACGAGTCTGTCCGTTCGGAGTTTAAAAAATTGACATCTATGGTAAATTCAAGCGACATTCATACAGCCGTTATGGAGATACCTTCAAACAAACTTCCATCCATTCATCAAACATTCCAAACATTCGCATTTATAATATTAGTGGGGCAGTAAGATTATCGTATATAGTTAATATACAGGTCAATAAGTTTGTTAGAGTGTACCTATGTAAATAAAATCTTAATACCGCTGGTTGCTTGAGTCATGGGATTTCGCAGCCTGTGGTGCTCTATTTTAATATATTTTCTATAATTTTTTATTTAATATATGAAATGTACTATATTAAGAATATGATAAATAAATAAATACATAGGAAGTTTCTAATAATATTTTGTATTTTTATAGAAAAAAGGGGTAAACGAGTGACGGACCGCCTAACCTAAATTGATCTTACGTCTATTGACATCCGTTGAGGAACTGCAGAGTGCCGTCTATTTTCTAGCCCACACAAAACAAGTTAAAAAAATGCGACATATTACGCCGTCTCTAATTATTACTACTTCATACAAAACATTTGACTTAAATTCTTTAATTTACTCAAGTTGTGAACAAATAAAAATATTGTTATAGGTGTCATAAAAAAGCCTTCTTTAGTTATCTGATAGAGTCATTAAGTGGTCGCCTAAGTGTGGATTTTTTGAGTAGATTATTAAGAGAAATCTATAATTCACTCAGTGACTGAGTGCATTAAGGCGTTAAATTTATGTAAAAACGTTTCAAACTAAAACCGATATAAACTCTTTCTTTCATACTTGATAAGTTATCGGCGTACAATCTATAATGTACGTATGTTGATAAAGTTAGGAATATTTTATCGCGCATGTGTGTATAATATCAAGGTCTTTCGTGTAAATGTGCGTGTAATTTTCTATTGTGTGTGTAAATGATAAAGCAAATGGCGACCGAATGTCTACTGTTTTTTTTTATTTTTAATAATTAATTGCTTTCTTTTATGTGAAATTATTTAATTAATTTGTGTTAATATTCAGTCGTGAAATAATACACAGTTGTGTTAATATTCAGTCGTGAATAATACACAGTTGTGTTAATATAAAATTTATCTTAGTAATATAAATGCGAACGGTTCAACGGATCTCCATGAAATTTGGCATACATATAGAACATAATCCGGAAGAACATATAGGCTACTTATTAAGTTGTTTTTATTCCGCATGGACGGAGTTGCGGACGACAGCTAGTGTGAAATAAAACTATATGACTACAGAAAAACAAACCAGCTCTTGACGCCGTCGCAATTAAATCAGGAAGAAATTATAGCTGTTCATTATTTTAATGAGTGTGAACAAGTTCGCGTAATAAAATTCTAGTATAAAAACTTACTTAACAATTTCGGACAAAATATAGTCAATAAAATGTACTTTATTGTATCTTAACTATAATTTATTAATTTTATTTCTGTGAACCAAAGTTAAAAGAATAATTAATTGCTTTCAACATTTAAATGAGATTGGAATTGATTTCCGAGAGTTCAATGGATTCGACAGACATTGTAGTCATCTAGTCCTAAAAAAATATTTAGCCTAATGTAGTGTACTTTATCGTTGGTTTCTGAGGCCAAAGTCCATGTAATAATATCGGCATCCCTCTCAGTATATTTGACAAAACAGAGATAACAATATGTTTATACAGGTATTTTGGTCTCAGAAACCAACGATTAGTAATTTAGACATAGGCGAAATGTTATAAATAGAAAGTCCCAAAAATGTCAAGGAAAAAATATACTTTACCCAACCATGATCTTTTCCTACATTCCAAAAGGCCGGGTTCGTATCGTTCATTAATATTTATCCATTCGGCCACAACAAGGGCAATGCATTCAGGTTTGTTACACGTCATATGTGTTCCGTTCACTCACTTATCGTTGGTTTCTGACACCAAAATACTTCTTTAAAAATAATGTTTTGTTAAGGTTAATAAGAGGGATAACGACATGATTTATACAGAGATTCTAGTCTCAGAAACCAGCGATTAGTCAAGCTATGTATTTCACTGATCTGCAAAAATAATTTACGTTTAATACGAGAATTACATGAAAAGCTTATATACTCATTGTTATATTTGTAAAAATTCCCTTTAACTGTCTACACGCAACTAAACATACTTTTTTGAAGTGGAAATTCTTATATATATTAAGTCTTAGAAATTTTCATCAATAGTATATTAGTGTGTACTTTAATATCCTTGTTCCTTTATACGTTCGTCAGAGTCCATAATTTCAAACATCACAAAACAAAAATTAATCGTAATTTAGTTTCTTATGTTAATTTATAACATTATTATAACTCAACAGTCAAATTTAAGACGGAAATAAAATAAACACAACAAACAATACGTATAAAAATTAATAATTTCATTTACGTAAATAAAACATTCTTAACCTCTTTAACAAAAAATACAAGATGGCGCCTATTTTTAAAAGATATAGATAAATAATCTATTAAAACTCCTTTAATGGATTGACTGAATGATCTTTATATTTTTAGTTCACCTCGCGGTCCCCTTGCCCGAGTCATTCGTTCTTCTGTGGCAATGACCGCGACCCATTTGGCGCGAACGCAGCACTGCCCTGCCAAGCGGTAGCGATGTTTGAAATATAAAGAAACGCTTGAAGCGCTTTATTCCCATACTTAAATAATACCACTATACATACAGCATTGTCTTAAAGCGCTTAATGTTTCAATAAATATTGACATTAATAATTTTCAGTTCACTTTTTAAAGTTGATTTAACATGTTGAAATATTTAATTTTAATTGTGTAATGTTATGTAAGGCATTGAATTAGAAAATATGGTGATACGTTAATTACTGCGTATGGAAGGGTCAAGGTGAGTGCTTTCGTTATAAATGGCTGTTCTGTGTTCGTCGCACCCATATGCATGACGCCATAAATATGACGATTCAAATGTACCTAATCAAGTAGCAACAAGATTGTTCGTGTTATAAACATAATTGAAAGTAAAAGATTATAGCACTTTCTTTTTAAATGGCAAATGTTTGGTAACCATTTTTATATTTTTTAACGCAAATAATTAGTTATTAATTTGCTAATTGACATTCTTACGAAGTCATTGCTTATGTGTCATGTTCTATTGGTATGCAAAAATACAACAGCGTTCTTTTAACTATGTTGTGCTCTTTTTTACGCATAATTGTGAACACTATAAAGCTAAAAATGTATTTCTATGTTTATTGTTATAAGATTTCAAATGCTAAACATCAGATTTAAAGGAACAAAATAGAACTTTCCGTTTTACCGGAATAAAATCAAAATAAGTATTGATTTATTTCTATGAGCGAAACGATGTTATACGCCTCACCATACAGTTATAGTGTTTAATAAATGCATAAATATATGACTTATTGACTTATGTTTTTACCATAGACCATATTTGGACCTTAACCTCAGCTTTCATTAAAAAAATCATCATAAGTCTATGTATTTGAAGCCAAAAATAAAAATTGACTTTTTTTTTTAATTTTTAGCTCGGAAACCACATGTTGACATCCCAGAATGTAAGTACCTATATAATATCTATAATATTAAAAAAAACATTGAAAATGATGATGCATTTCGGTTTCTAATTTTAATTAAATTTAATTTTAATCCGTACATTTTGTGTCTAAACGTAAATCAAGAAATGTCACATCTAGCTTGGCATATTATTTTCAACTTGTTTCAACGTTTATTTGTAACTAGCTGCCGACCGTGACTCCGAGCGCTTGGATTTAAATAAACACTTGATTAGCAGTCTATGTAGTCTTCCAGATTATGTTCTACATGTATGCCAAGGTTCAGCGAGATCCGTTTAGTCGTTCTGGAGAAACCTTCTAACAAACATCCATACATCCAAACATTCGCATTTATATTAGTAAGATAAATCTGGAAGTGATCATTTACCTATTAAATTGACAAACGTGTTCATTAAATTAACAGTATATCGGACAGACATATCATTCAGAAACCTGCCGTAAATTGTTTTACCTGACGTATATTTAGTAAATACCTAAGTATCGTGGCGTATTGAATTTTTAATTTTTCGTACATGCATCGATGTACGACCGTCACAGACAAGTGATTGCAGGCTCATACGTCTCTCCCCTGTCTGCACTCCCTACAATCTTCCTCGACATTAGGGTAAGTCCTAGCCCCTGCAAGTGCATTGTATTTATCGCGAGGGTTACTTTTATTATCCACCATCGGGACATGATCTACGATATACCATTGAAATGCACCTTTATCATCATAATATCAAGTACAGCGCGGGGCATGGGAGCTCAAGTTATATTGGACGACGATAAGTACGGAGCGATATGTGAATTAATGGTTTGCGAAGTAAATTGATTTTACAAGTCACAAAGCGTATTTCAGTTATTGCTTTTGGAACAATCGGCTTACGTGTACTATTACTTTATGTAATTAAACATAAAAAATATATACGCATTCACATTTATCGAACTAAATATGGTTGCTGTAAAATATTTATTTCAAACACAGAATATATATAAGTAGAATATAAAACATTTAACTAAAAATATACTTAAACATAGTATAAACCTTATTTAAGAAATTATTCGGGGACACAACTCCATCGAAATATCTTGAATGAAAACAAAGGACACCACTACCGAGGAATCATCAAGGAATACACGACTACACTAAATAGGCTAGACAAATAAAAAGTGTTTTATTGCACAGAGCATTGCGCGGGGGTCAATGAACTTTGGTACACATTACAAAGGCCATGCGTTTCGTTCACTTCAATGTTATTCGGTATTAATTTATCAACAATATTGAACAACGATGATATCGACAAAGTCATAGAGTACCTAAACATATATGCTAAATAACAAGCACATTTGCGTGATTAACCGTGGGTTTCTGACACAAAAATCTCTATATAAAACATATCAACATCCCTGTCATTGTCTTTGACATTACAGATAATATGTATTAAACGGAAATTTGGAAACCCACGGTAACTGAATCTTACAGATTTAATAAAATAATTCATTTAAATCAGTACTGTCTTTTTTAAGAACCAATAAAACATGTAATTTACCTGATAT
Organism: Papilio xuthus; assembly: GCF_000836235.2. Taxonomy (NCBI): domain Eukaryota; kingdom Metazoa; phylum Arthropoda; class Insecta; order Lepidoptera; family Papilionidae; genus Papilio; species Papilio xuthus. The sequence goes on along the minus strand of NW_013531711.1, from coordinate 2,085,820 downwards.
TAAGTCAGAATATGGCGTATTTGAATATCTTACTAATATTATAAATGCGAAAGTTTAGATGGATGTTTGTTATAAGGTATCTCCAGAACAGCTCAACGAATCTTGATGAAATTTGGCACAGATGTAGAACATAGTCTGCAAGAACACATAGGCTATTTATTAAGTTTTTTTTTATTTATACGCGTACGGAGTCGCTGTCAACAGCTAGTCAGGGGTAAACGCAAAACATAATAAAAACCAACGGAAATTTTACCGAATAAACTACAATCTTGTTGGTGATTAAGAATTGGTAAAAATCAATGATATTTCTAAGATTGTATTATTGTAATCTATTCATATGTAAATTTGAAAAATTATTCGCTTCGGTATAGACATTGTTAAGTTCATTTTATCTGGTTATAGTACTAAGATATATAAAAATTTATAGAGCGAGTTGAGCTTCTTGATCGTTGTTATAGACGCGATGATACCGTTACGGATATTCTGATAAATAGTAAGCGCAGACAGCGCCGCGGCTTTAAGCTAGTTATAAAATAAACCGTTTCAAATTTTACGCGCATCAAATAAAATAGCCGCCTATGCTTTAGGGCAGTGAAGCGAGACTAGCACACCGTTTCTTCGTGTCCGTTACAGTAAAATATTGAAAAGTCCCCGAATATTTATTGATAGTTATAATAGCAACTAGAAAACTTATTAAAATATTAAATAGTAAGTTAAAACTTTGAGAAAATCATTGTTTTGTAGCAAAATTATTAAATAACATGTGTTTTATCTATAACGATATAAACTCCGTTACATTTCAGTTTAACAGCGCCATCTATTGATATTATTATACATTATACTTAATACATATATGTTTTTAAATGATAATTTAAAGCAGCACTTTGCCTTTAAAATAATCTGTTTCGTTTGGATTTTTTAATGTTTTCTTCAAATAACCTTCATTAAAATTAGATCAATCGAACAATGAAATGTTTTAAAATGCTTTAAAAATATACAATTTTAACATAAATTATTCATGTTTTGGTAAACTTCAAGATACAACTCCACACTTTTTGCAGTAAGATTGGCGAGCAATAGACCTAAAAATATTTAAATCAGCGGAAACGCTGCATTATTTTAACGCATTAATTGACTTTTAAATACAAAAACTGAATCGTATACTAATTTGAACTTCGTTAGAATAAAATTATACTGTATTCAAAAGTACCATAACAAATTATATTAAATGTCAAATACGAGCAGTTGCTAAAATCATCCTAAATTACTTACTTCTTCGGAACTTTGCCTAAAGGGACTTCTTTCAATAATATATTTTAGGTAATTATTCGTTTTTAATATTTTATTTAATAGATTTAAGTGTTTTTTTATGTAAAATATTAAATAGCACATAGGATAAATGTACATATATAAAAAGTTTAAGATTTGAATGACCACAATATAAAAATATTATGTCTACTCCTTTCTACACGACAATTTTTATTGATATGTCACCTGTCACTGTCATTTGATTTATTTTGTGTAATTACTTTCTATAAATCACTACAAATGTCAAAGGGACAGTTGACATCTCGTATACGCATAAAAATGTGTGGAGTAGAATAAAAAATGTTTAGAGTAGACGCGAGCTAAGCATATGGAAATGTTGTATGTTAACAAATGACACGAATACGACAAAAAGCCGCTACGGTATCAGGAACCAGGCTAAATTGATTATGTTATTAACGCGCGGCCGCTAAAGAAACAAGTATTCACTTTATAAATCGGCCGAGTCGACGCGGGCCGAGTTTACGCACCAGATCCGGTTTTACGAAAAAGTTAAGTCTCAACTATCGAGGTTGATCTGTTTCCATGTATTGTTTAAAAACATTGTAAAACATTTCACTTCAAAATCAAATTGAATTTGGAACACATATTTGGAATTTTAAAAATAGAACACAATTTAAAAATATGCTCATAAAATAGACGTCAACTTTAGCAAAAAGGTTTGAATTAAAAAAAATCTCTAATCTTATAAAAGTAAATGTTAAAAATCTGGTTTAAGACTAACATAAGTGTAGTCAACCGTAGCGAGACTGAGATGGCTGATTACATAACCTTTGTCTACTTTCTTCTTTCTAAAATGTACCACAGTATAAAAGTAAAAACATTAATAGAAAAATTAAATATCACGCATAAACAAAACAGATCTTTACAAAGAAATGTATTCAGAAAAAGAACGAAGGTGCAGTGAACGAATTATGCACCAATACGTCATACACCAAGGATGTCGGGTTGTACGCCATTTTGAAATGGTCATCAACCGCGTAATGAACTTATGTATATTATCACTTCGCACTTAAATGATCGTTATTATTATAAGCAATTATGCTATAAATGTAATTATATCAAATTATGCCACGCGTCGAGATTTTAGTGGGCTTTGATTTACTTGGACATAATGGCGTTTAATTTCATATTTTATGTTTGTCTTGCTTTGGTTTTTTATAACCAAATCTCTTGTAGATTTTACTAATATTATAAATGCCAATATTTGGGTAGATGGATATCTATTCATCTGGATGTTTGTTAAATATACACGTTATATACGTTATAATATAATATAATTTAAATTTATAAAATAATTAGGTTTTTTTTTACTGTGGGCGGACAGAGTCGCGGGTAACAGCTTGTACTATCATATCTCTATTATTTCCCGTGATGGGAAGAATGTGTTGTAACACAAGTATCACGTCGGTGAAAACTCACAATAATTATTTATCTTTCTTTATGTAGTTAGGCCAACGAAATGTGTTTATTTAGTTTTGTTTTTCCAATTTTGCATTTCTGAAAAATTGTGCGAATTATTTTTGATTACTTGATTCCTTGAAAGTGAGTTTTTAGAATTTAAGTCGAATCCTTGTTGAATTAAAATCATATTGAGGAAATGTTTCGGTTTATCATTGTTTTTTGTTGATGCCTTTAACTCGCTTTAAAACAAAACAATGCCACAACTATGTCACTGACCTTACTAATTTGAAAATGAATGTGACGAATAAAAGGTAATCGTGGCCTTTATATTGCTAATTAAATCAAAATCCTGTCCACATAGCAACTGGTGTTTTTTTGAAAAAAAAAATTATTTTGTCTGCTCTATTCAGTTTAGATCAGAGTTATGTGGAAATCGCTATAGAATTTGTAATTTAAATATTGCACTAAAACCAAGTATATTGATGTAATTCGGCAACTAGGTATGGACAACCGAATCGAACTATACTCAACAGCCTTTGGAAAAAAGACGTACGCATTAATAACATTTTTTCTTGAGTTATTTTTATTTATTTTATATTTTAACTAACAAGGAGAAATCGGTTAGTGACTAAAATAAAGAGCCAAAGATTGAGACAAATACTAAATTAGATTTACAAAGTTAAAGATAGTAATCATATTCGAAAATGTTCGCAACAAACTAAAGAGAGCCAATGTTGTTCTATAAATGACGCCCACATGCCTATAGTGTAGTAATACTGACGTATATTTACAAATTGATCAACTGAGATAAACGAAATGTAAAGCAAGTGTACTCGAGTTGCACTAATTTTTAATAATAGCGCCATCTATTTTAATTCATTTTTATTTCGACTTCAATAAAACCAAATTGTGTAGTAGTGCTTAATGTAAATGATAGATGGCACTGATCTATCTTTGGACTAGTTCTCGTTCTCTTATTTTGTACTTAGGTTTGCATTATTCTAAATAGAAACAAGAACACGAAACTAGTATTTTTTTGTAAAAAAAAAATAATTAGAAATTTGCTCACATATTTATGTGACAAATGACGAAATTTAAGTAAAAATATATGAGAAACTGTAATGTTGGAATTATTTTATTATTAGCTACTTCCTCCACTGGCGCAGTAACCTGAAGTCGATCATCCGAAAATATAATATTATTAGCTAAGCCATTTTAATAAATCAATATTTTGAAAAGCCTGACATCCTTTGTCCTTCGATAAATATTCAAAGCCTGCCGAACAATTTTATAAACTTTACTAGAGATGTCGCTAAAGTCAATTTAATTTGACTTGAACTTTTCTACAAAAAAACTTAATACTAATGTTTAGTGTTTCTTTCGTCAGGACGTAATACAAAAACATTTTTACTACACACATGTTTAATTCTCTTTAAAGTTACGATTACTATGGTTTTCGATTACAGCGACACGTGTCACACATATTGTTGTCTTTGTTTCTCTTGAGCTGTGAATCAGCAACTAAATTGGCAGCTCATGGCTCATTGCGATGTACTATAATGTGAGTGGATGAGCCACGAGCTACCTTGTCACTCGCAGTTTGCAGTATGAAACGCAAATCATAACTCTATATAGATAAAATTAAGCTTAGCTGAGAGCAAGTTCACTAAGCTTTTCACACATGGGAACCGCTAGCTGGTCCAAACTGATTTCTATAAATGGATAGGCGATTGCTTGTAAATAACAGCCTTTGCTTTGTTTTGATTTCAACGTGCTTGTAGATGTTATTTGACCATTAATTTTATCTATTTTGTTAGTTTGAATTCACACCACTATTACAAACGTGCTATAATCGCGAAAATGAAATAAGTAAAATAAACATACGTCTTATAACCAGTCATTTTATAGAGGTCAGTGTCTACAGGTCATCAATGTTAGTTGAGTTACTCAAGACTAGTGAGTCTATGAGTAATTTTAGTAGAAACCCACGTTTACTTGTATAGACTGACAATATTATCTGACCCGGTGGTCAAAAGTAAAACTAAATTATAATAGGCAATATCAAAAAATATTTTATTGCATTTTCTATTGCTTAAGTTTTTTTTAACATATTTTCAGACAAAACTAACTTCTCAACATCGCCTCTTACCGGGGCAGATAAGATTGATCTACTAGAGTACTTATAACTGTTTTGATTCTTTGTTCTTAGTTTACTATAGGACTTGGGAAGGGTTGGGTTTGGGCGCAAAGCGCCAGTAACAAGACCAATATTTAAGATTCTATTTATTGATTCAATTTGAACTTCGAACTCACAATGAAATGCAGCACAGTAAATCACAAAAAGAAAAAAAATCTCAAACCTTTTATATTCTTAAAGTACATATAACATTGAAATGGGAATTACATAAACCAGGGTTTCACTACGACATCGATAAGTTTGACAAACGACAAATATCTTTTAAGTAATTTTTTGACATCGATTTTCGACATCTTGAAACATTAATAATGCCGTCGAATTGAATTTGAGCAAAAAGTTTTGTTTAAAAAAAATAAAAGGTTGGCTTGTAGTTAATGAGATTCATTATTAAAAATACACAGCGGTTATTTATGCAGGATTAAACTTACGTTATACACAGTGAATAGACTTATGTAAAATGTCGTACAAGCCACGGGCGGGCGCTTACACCTTTTTCGTTACGTCGCAGTTCAAGCGAATACATTTTTTGCTATTGGTTATCACGCCATCTGTTTTATTTCGTGAAATCATTTGCAGCGCAACGAAATAGGAGTTACAAAAAGCGCCGTGACGCCTCTGATATGACTTTCTTTACGTAGCAGCGCCACAACGCCCATAAACAAATAGATAAAGTGTATATAAATTAGCTTATGTAACAAATAAGCTTAAATGTATATAATACTGAGGCAGAATTACATCTTAACTACGGCGTAACATTAAGTGTGGTACGTGGGATTAGACACGAGCGCAAGCCCTTATTTTAAACGGACGAATGCGATATATAATAATATTTTGCTTTATATCTATGTATCTGACGCTAAAACATCTATATAATGTATTACTTTTTGTACATCTACTTATACATAATCGTACATACACTCACTAAGCTTACCATCTCTGCGTGTGCTCATAATGTGCGCGTCTGTCTGATACAATATAGTCTGTGACAACTGTGACTAGATATTGCGGCTTCAGCAATGCTTCCAATATGCCACAGACCAATGCACTTGCAACAGTGACGAAGCACAGTTTGAGTACACGGGCTTTTAAGTGGGAACTATGAGTATTGTCCCGCGGGCGAACAAAGATCAAGAAGTTGAAAAAAGGAAGAACAAATAAATTAACCCGTAAATAATAATCATGATCGCGCATCAAATAATAATATTGACTAGAACGACTGCAGTACTCAGGGTTCACCCGCACCGGCTTTGCCGCCCGAATCTTCGCTAAGTACACGATAATTATTAAAATATATTTTCGCATTTTATTAAATAGAATTCACGTTATAATCTACCTAAGTTAGAAAACAAGCGGGTTTATAAAGATTAAGAAAATTTAGGTTGAATTATGTACGCGGAGTCTATATACACAGCGTACAATGGACGATTTGTTCCACTCGCCCAAGGGACAACGCCCCGCGCATGTCGTGCAAGAAAGACGTAGACTTAACTAAAATACTAACGTAGTTGAGATCGATTTGAAAAGTCTCAAGTGTTCAATATCATAGAAGCTTGAAAGAGAAAGACTCGCATTGGACATTATCACTTGGGCCGGGGCCTCGAAAACTTAATTAAAAAAACTACAAAGTGACTTACAATATCTAGGGACACTAGATGAAAACTTATATCTAACCTTTAAAATAAAAATAAAAAAACATTTTGGTGCAAACATAAAGTAACAAAATATAACGTAATATTATCAGATGACTTATCTATCGTATGAGATTGCGAGTACCGCAACATGTATGCCGACTAATCACACAAGCTTTTAAAATGTTAATTACATCTCTAATCCCCGCCACCGGACGCGAAGAAGTAGAAAGAAGTATACACACACATTCATTCCATAAAGAATTATTTTTTAGGGGACAAAGTACGCGGGACACGAAACACAAGGGCCTACAGGGGATTCCTAGCACACATCACAAAATATCTCAATTTACACTACAAACTCGCAATAAACATATTAAATAAACAGCGCGATCACATTTAATTTATAAAACATATGCTTAAAATAAATTAATAAAAACTGTAATATTAAATTGGATTAGTAAAAGATAGAAGAATATAGAAGAGTGAAAGAAGTGTGTCCGGTGGGGAGTGTGTGGGAGGGACAGGGGAGGATTTACTCCTTGACTTCGAAGTATTTGTAAGTAGGGTTTTCGTAGCCGTTGATCTGCATGTTGGCTACGTGCCGTTCCTCGGGAGTAGGGGCCACGGCGCCGGTCTGTTCAACCTGCGAAAGCAAGACAAGATTAGGTACTATCAGGTAAAATGATTGCGAGTTAGACAGAGGTATTAAGAGTAATATATCTAGTCAGATGTAAGGTATCAAGAGATACGTTAATAAGGGACAATCTCTGCAAGTAGATAGCACTTTGAGGAAAAGAATAGTCTCTGCTCTTGTACTCCTACGAAGACTTTCCCTTTTGTATACAATTTTAAAGGTGGTTGCTACCGACTCTGTCCTATATTTTGTCTAAGCATTAGTTCATAAACATATAGAAGTCTCTGAAGACATGACTTCTTTATATCCTCTCTTGCGGCTTTCAAGTATACCTGTTTGTTGTGTTGCAACTACAGGTGCGTTTACGTCTTTCTTTATATCAACTAAGAGAGTGCAAATGTTATTTGTTTACCTGCACGAAGCCCTGTGCGGCTGGGGCGCGGTCGCGGCGGCGGGCGACGGCAAGAGCAACAGCTGCGGCGGCGGCCAGCGCGGCACCGCCAACGCACAATGCTGGGTACAGAGCACCCGAGCTGTTGCCGCCAGGAGAACCGCGCACCGTGTAACCCTGCAATTTACGTCACAATAGTAAACAATTGTTATCACAATGTTTCGGAAGCTAAAGTGGTTTAAATGCACCAAGTTGAAGATAAATAAGAGATCTAGTTAAATGACAAACGAAGGAACTGGTACTAACTGGCTGCGTGTGTTGCAGTTCATGTTTAAGAGCATGGGCTGGCGGCGGCGGTGCACGCTCCTCCGCCTGCTCCAGTGCAGCGCGTAGTCCTTCACCCTCCGTCTGATGACAAAAGCAAATAAGCAACCATATATATATTACTTGATATTTTAACCTTTGGTGTGTTACGTTTTCTAATGTCCATTATATCTGAACTTGTGGCAGCCAATATGTCGATGGACGATGAAACCGCATTGGTATACGGTGTACGACGTAAAGTAAAAAACATACATTCTGAGTAAAAGTGCTGGGCTACCATGTCATGTCAACTTCAAGACATATCATCAACATGTTTTAAAGATGTTGTGTATCGTACCTCGCTGGTGGATCGTCGGCTGGAAGTCTCGCCAATCTCGCCAGTCTCCGTCTCGGTCTCGGCCGCCTCCGTCACCGTGCTCGTTAGAAATTCCTATGAACAAAAAGTTTTAATACAAAACATACTCATATTAAGTAACGGTTTCTGTGTTTTTCCATCTTGCTCTGCCTACTTTTTGATGCTGATGCGACTAAGGTCTCCACTTTCAGATATTAATATTGTACTCACAGTGGTAGTAGTTTCCTGTGTGTAGGCCATGCGCGTGGTGGCGTCACGGGCAATGGCGAGGGAGGCAGGCGAGGCGGGGGAGGCGGAGGAGGCGGGCGGTGCGGGGGAGGAAGGTGGCGGGCTGCGGGCAGCAGGGGCGGCCGTCGTTTCCTCCGTCTCGTTCACCTCGTTGGCCTCATCGTCGATCTCATCGCTCTCTTTCACGCCGTTTGAAGTCTGATAGGGATAGAATTATGTGGTAAATTTAAAACAGATGACGGTGATCAACTGTCTTTCGTTGTAGTACATACCTTGATCCTTTCGTTCTGTACATCCTGCCGCTGCCTGGCGCGTTGATCGCGCTTAGCTCCTAGCTGATCGCGTGCCGCCTGCTCGCGCTGCACCTCTGCCTCGATGCGGTCCAGTAGCAGCTCCTCCGCCTCAGGGGTCATCGACATCAGAGACACTGCCATATCGTCTTTCGATTGCATCGACTGAAATATAGAGAATGACATTAGGTTGCTTGTAATTGAATAAGAATTTGTCAATAAAGACATTATTTTAAAGCTTGCTCTACCCTTCTAAAAATTAAGACATTGGTACCTGGACATAGTCTTCAATAGCGGTTCCAATGCTGGCGTAGAGGTGCGGGCGACGGCGGAGCGAGGACAGAGCACGTTGAAGGGCACGGTCGGCATCCTGTCATCATAAATTTCAATAGTTAGTATTAAGAAAGCAAAGAATAATTAAAGTAGTCATAAAGGTACGAGTAATTTGATTAAGGAAGTGATTTGACCTGAAGGCGGTCAGTGGCAGAGGCTCGTTCAGCGGCGGCGGCTTCTCTTCCCGCAGCTGCAGCGCGGCGCCAAGCGGCCAGTGCGCCGCTACGTTCAGCTGCAAGGGCTCGCACCAGCCGCTGCAGGCATTTCTGGACACGGTGGGCCTGGACAAATATGTTACAAATTGTGAAACAGACTTCTCTACATAGTCGTGCTAGTTTTACGTTATTTGGTCTATGTTTTTTTCACTTATTCTTTTGAGCGTATTCTCCAAGTCGAATGTTAATGTACGTTGGTTTCTTCTTACATTGGGCGGTGTGTCGCGGAGAGAGCGGGTGTAGCAGGCGAGCGCAGTGCGGCGACGTTGAGCCAGATGTGCCAAAACTCGTTGCTGGTGCAGTGCGGCTAATCGGCGACGCTCCGCCACGCCTTCCTCCTCCAGGGACTGATAAAGCAATAGTTAACATTAGGCTCTATGTTATGAGTTTTAATATTAAGACCATTTACGCTGCTACAAATAGTTCTGTGGATCAGAGCTTCCCAAATCCAATTATGCCAAAATTTTAGTAGAGTTTTACAGGATGTAATAAATACTTCTCGACATCTTTAACAAAACAAAGCAATTAATAACAATCTATTATACAATCAAGATTTGACTAGCAATTTTAGCACATTAGTATGATTGTGGAATTGTTTACCTGAATGTTGGCTTGGAACTTGGCAGTCATGCGCTGTCGGAAGGTCTGCGCGGCGGTGGGGTCGGTGCTCATCATCTGCTGGTAGCGTTCTTCAAGTTCCGACCACTCCTTCATCACCTTTGTGATCTACGACATTGAAGTTTACCCATTTAATCATGAATGAAACCAACGACAGTAGGATCAATTATAAATTTTAAAGTGAATTTTATTTTGTACCTTTTCGCGGTGAGTTTCTTCAAGGCGTTGCTGGGCATCCTTGTAACTCTGGTGCTCAGTGCGGGGGTCGAAGTGCGAGAAGTATGGGTCCGAGGTAGCGGTAGATGCCTGTAAGAACAAGGACAATTGTTCAAAACTCTAACTGGAAATCGTAGAACGTAGAAGTTATAACAAATTGTATGGAAACAAGTCTATCTCAAGAAATTCTTGATAATATTAAGGAATTGTAACAAACTCACCACAGTGGTGGATGTCGTCGTGGTAGTGGTAGTTGTGCTGGTGGTAGAAGGTGGCGAGGAGGTCTCGGGACGCGGCCAGGCGTTATCGTCTCCGTCTGTGTAGTCGTCGTCTTCGGCGTCGTCGTCGCGGGACAAGTCAGTGTCCTCGTCTTCATCCATATCTAAAAACGTATTTGTAACTTAGATTTGTTTGTTATTTGTACTTTTTGGAACCAACTTTTAAGTATCGAAATGCCTTCTTTAAAAAAGATTTCATTACATACATTAATATGTATTAAAAAAAACTATACAAAATATGAAATAATAAGTTTATGCTCACCGAACTCACCGTCATCGGCGTCATCATCATCGTCATCATCGCTCAAGTTAAGTGTGTCATCATCATCATCTGCGAGTGCGTCTTCATCATCCAGCAGTTCATCATCGCGTTCATCCATTGCGGCGGAGGCGGCCAGCATCTCTTCACCGCCAGGGCTGACTGGTACACCGACGTCCATTGGCTTATGCATCTTGACATTTTCTAAAATTGTTATACTCCATGTCAGCGATGGCATTTCAAAGAGAAAAATTAATTTTAGTAGCCTAGTAGATTAAAACAGATTGGTACATATTTTATTTGAATACCAATCTTATCCTCAACAAAATAGAAATGATACTCAAAACATTTTATGCAAATTTAAAATAACTGATTTTACCTTTGAAATGCTTGGGGCAGCAAACGAACTCGACACCGGAGAAGAGGCTGATGCCGCAGGGCAGAAGCATAGCAAAGGTACGGAGTCGGAGGCCTCGTTGTGCGCATGCACGTCCCGCGGTCGCGTTCCAACGTGCGAACTGCCAGCAGCGGCTCTGGTTGTGGATGTGGTCGAACAGACAGCTCTCGGGCACCAACAGCGCGTCTGATTGGAATGGACCTTCTGCCGACAAATAGTCTTTGTAGTTCTTGTGTTATTGATAGAAAACATCGAATTAAATTTTCAAGGGATCAATGGACCTTCTCTTACTAATAAGTACAGTTTCAGGACTTATGTGTTAAACGAAAAAAGTTCTGTGGATTAAAAACTGGACTATGGCTTTTTCTAAACATATTTTATGTCATAGTTTGGTTAACTATTTTACCAAGAAATGTCTTTATTCAGCTGTTACTTATTATATGCATACCAAGACAACGGAAAGGCTTGACCCAACGGGTGACTTTGCATTTAGCGGCGTTGCTGGAACCGAGCTTGCACCAGTTGCTCACTTTGACGTAGTGCGACGCCTCCACGATGTTGGTAATGTCATGGCTGGGGTACACCTGGAAACAAATATAATACATATATAAGAAACTCTGTGTACGTTAAGGAGAAACCACCTTATGCCTCGATTGGCTTATCGCAATTTCTATAATTATAGAAACTAAGAAAAACTAAGATATAAAAGCTTAGAATGATGTTCAATAAATCTTAACTCCTTTCATCATTTACAAATGGATCAAGTTACGAAAGTCAGGCTACGATTTGATTTCGTTATGATTGCTAATTGTTTATTTGACACGAGCCAAACAACGCCCCAAGTCGATCCAGCTTTAACTAATGAATTCTCCCAACATAAAGCCGACGAGTCGACGATCTACCAAACAGAATAATTAATGGAACTTTTCGCATGATGAATTATAAACATGGAAGATAAAGCCCAAAGTTTATACACAACGGACTTAATAGAATGTGATTTTTATCATTTTAATACAAAGAAAAGCCAAATTAAATAGATTTTTTGGTAAAGTGTGATCACATTGAAAAAATTGCCACCAAATCGCAAAAAGTGTCATTAATCTTTAATTTGTCATTATTTAGACATGTTCAATCTAACTTAACGTTCAAAAAAATATGACTACACTATCCAATATATATAAATGTGTCTTCTACGGATTAGTAAGTAATTTTTTCGAAAGCAAAAAGACTACTACGAACAGTAGACACGTCAGGATAACTGAACGTGTTTGAAAAAGCATACCTTTTTGCAATAGTCGAGTATTTCCATCTTGTCCTTGAGGCAGTTGTGAGGTTTGGTGGTTAGGTCGGGAGTCCAGCGGCCTGCGGCAGACATGTACTGCGGGTGGTAGCTGGAGCCGGCATCGCAGAGCACCGCCACTTGCGGCTCCGCACCGCTGCTTGCCTGCTAAGAAAAAGTTTATTAGTACCAAAGCAATTGAAGTTCTAGGCTACATTCTAGGTCTATATGGGTTCGAGGGTGTGTTAGGTGAAACCCTACGACACCACAGGGTTGACAGCTTCCCCCCAGAAGGCAGGGTATATTTTGGAAGGATTCCCCCTGATACCAAAAAAAAGTAGGAATATCGTTTTTGACATGCGCAATCATAACTGTTTAGACATACTTGCAATTCCACTGGTCTGGTAATGTTTTTTTTATGATGAAAACTTGTTTTAATGGCTGCTTCTATAAAATTGTTATAGTAAACTCTTATTGCTCACGTTATTTCAATTCTAATAAATGTTCAATGAAAATTCTTTTATAACGCTTCTTCCTATTTAATCGAATACATTAGCATATAATTATAATAATTTACTTTGTCTGCACCAAAAGATTCTTTATTTCATGTTCTTGAGCTTTAGAAATAACATTTAAATGTAAAAGTCCGATAAGAAGATAAAAATGGAGACCCACTCCGCTTTAACAGTAAATAAATTTCTCTTTGCCAGAAATGCCTTTTATGTGGGTGATAAAGAGCTCGTTTATTTTGAAGAGCTCGGATTGACAAGCGAATGGACCGAGCTGGGGACATGATTAAGATATCGCTGTAATACACGGCTTCTTGTAAATATTTTGCCTTGGAATTTTTACTGTTATGGGTTCAACTTTGTGGAATTATTTCGTATAAAAGTTGTGGGTCTCTTTGTGTCTAGTCCGATCTTATTGTATTATAGTTTGTAAGGACTTTAAATCTTCTTAAGATGTTTGTTGAGAGCATCATAAAAAAGTGTTTTTTCACAAAAAAATGCATGTAATAAAATTTTATTTAAAAACATTGATTTAAACCGCGAGGTTTCTATACTCAAAAATACCTGTTTGTTAATGGAAACTAACTAAAAATTGTCTATATAGGTACAGAGTTGTCAGATCTGTCTAGACACCGGGGACTGTTGTCTAGTCGGCACTATAGATTAGTGAAACGTTCCAGACGTACAGGTCACTAACCTGTTACTCTGATAAAGAAATATTGACACAAAGAGTTATTAATAATATTTCTCATATTCGTCCATAGTCCTCGGTGATCGCTCTTGTGAACTCGTCCAAAAAGTGTATAAAATGTCAAATATTTTATTCTTTATTTTTAGCACGTATGGCTTATTCTGTGTGTTATTAACAAATTACAAATTATTTTTATACTATTTTTAATTATTTTGACAATGACTTCACAAGTTCAATCGTTCAATAACTTATTATATTATAGTTGTAGAATTAAAGCTGACCCCACCACCTTGTGAGATGCAAGCTAGGGAGAGAGAGAGAGAGATTTGTAGAATAACCTTTGAATATATTTGAAAGTCGAAGTTCAATATAAGAGTAAAGTCCTTTGTACCTAAGTATACTTTTACAAATTTAATATCATATTTTAAAACTGTTTTTTTTATAAATTAAATGGGAATGTTAACATGGATGGATGAATGGATGTTTGTTTGAAGGTATCTCCAGAACAGCTGAACGGATCTCGATATTTGGCATAAATATAAAACATAGTCTGGAAGAACACATAATCTACTAATTATGTTTTTTTATACACGTGGACCGAGAGTGATCGAACTAGTATATCGATAAAAAAGAACGTTCTCGAAATAATTTTAATCGCAAAGTTCATCGACCCCTATAGCTTTCATGAGCTTTTTCATTTGAAAGCGTATCGTTGCTTTATTTGTAATCGATGGTAACGTGATATCCACATGAAACGAGGGCAGGATGACAAATACGGTGGTTTACCCCATGCGAATAAAAGCGTACATAGAACATGTTTGTTCAGATCGGTTACAGATTTTTTTTATTATCACATTTTAATTGCCTTTGTTTATGCTACAATATATTTTTACCGTTAGTAATTACATATTGCTATCTCTATTTATTCAAAGATAATGAAAAGGACGATTGATATTGTTTGTGCATTGTTTTAAAATTTATTATCCGTTTTGGAGTCCGTACAGAAAGAATGGGGTAAGAAACAGACACCTTCATTCTTCATTGAGAATAAGGTTTAGTCTTTCTTTGCACCTATTTTTTTTCGGATGCAAGCGTAAAAAGGACGGCATTAGTAAAATTAAATCTTGTTTCAATCGTATGAAGCTCAATTTTATTTACGATAAAAATTTGTTCTGCTGTCCATACCGGTTTGAGTGATCAAACCCGAAAGCAGCTGTTGCATTTATTTATCACTGGTTGATTGTTTAGGTAACAATCTTTTACAGAAAAAAAACAATGTTTTTTTTTAAATAAAGTACACAATATAAAGTACAATAAAGTATTTGTACTTGAAGTTATAGATGTACTCGGATAAACATTACCCCGGCGTAGGCGAATGTTTCTCTAAATGTTTACTTTGGACTCAACGTGTGTTTGTATTTGTTTTATTACTTTGTTATTATATTTGTTCTGGAAATTCTTCGTTATATATAACATGGTTATATCTCATTATTTACCTAAGACTCGTTTTACTTATAAAAAGTTATAATCAAGCTCCACATTAGATGTAATTGTTAAGTTTCTGAAAATATTCAGTTGCTTAAAACTTTCCTTTACTCGAAAACGTCCGTCCGTAAACTAAGTAACAACTAAATTACCAAGTAACTTAACGTCAGACAGAATCAAGACTGAAATTTTTAGGTTAAGTTCTGGCTAGTTTAAGATCTAATCCTTCCATCACATAAGACCCGACTGCACTTACTAATTAAGTTAAAGCTTAAAACACTAGGAACTAACTCAATTTGATCCCAAAGAGCGATGGATCTTAGAAGCTTCCTTAACATTGAGTTATTAGTCTTGGTTTAATAGGACTATATTAGCTCAGTGAAAGCCCGTCTTTAATCTAACTGAAGGCTAATTTAATTTGATTAGTGATGCAGAGCCATAGAAACTTTAACTAATCTTGATTCATCATCGAAGCGACAATAATCTAGTGGTTAAGGGTACAGATTTCTGATCACGAGGTCGGGGTTTGAACCCCATCATTCGACTATTATCGTAAACCATGTCCTAGCACAAGCATAGAGCTTACTTAGAACGGTACAAGAAATATAAGTAAAGTAACAAAATCTGCGAATATAAAAAAAAAAAAAAAACATGTTCCAACATGTACAGCTATAGGTCATTGTATGGCGCCATTTTAATGGCGATTTCAAATTACGGTCCGTGTATGGAGAACATTGACTACTGATTCCCCATCGCCTACCATATATTTATTGTGATTTTAAAACTCATTGGAGCAAGAAAATAATTAAAGTATATGATATTTTCCTTCAATCCCTCCCCGTCGTTTGCACTTTGTCCCTCACTCTTCGTAGTATGCAATTAATTGGCGACTTTTCACTCCGCTATTTCAACTCACTGTATCCTTTTTGGTTAATTAATTTAAAGTGCCCTCGTTTAAAAGTTAGCTTGTGTTTCTCGCAGACTACAGTTCGCCGACAGATGTCCTTCTCTTAACTTATTACTATCCTTCTTAGTTATTTCTCTTGGAGCATGTTTTTAATTTAATTTACCTTAACTCTGCTGCAGGAAATCTTAGTTTAAATTTACTTTTTACTATTTTTAGTTTTTTTCTATAAAAGATATCTTACTTCTTTTACTAATATTGTAAATGCGAATGTATAGATAAATGGATGGTTCGATGTTTTTTGAAGGTATATCCAGAACGGCTGAACGGATCCCGTTGAATTTTGGCATACACATAGAACATAGTCTGAAAAACACATAGGATACTTATTACGTTTTTTTTTAAAATTCCGAACAGACGGAGTCGGGGCAAAAGCTAGTTAGAAATATATGTAATTTCATTCTCTACTTTTAAGATGTTTTCCTATCACTTTAATCATCATTTTCCAGTTAGCCTACCATACATACATAATGTAAACTTATTCTCAACTTAACGGAACAAAGGATAGAAGGGAAATCACCTAGTACTCGAAAGTTTCAAATTGTGCAAGTTGCGTCGTTAGACGACTGAAACTAACTTCATACTACGCTACAATTTCGTCTATTCAAAGGGTATTTGTAATTTAGTGACTTGTTAGTTTGTTGGGAATGCTGCCATTTCTAATGCAAGTTGCAAATAAACAAAATCATACCGTACATATATCGGAATCAAATCAAAAGTCTTAACGAAAACAAACTAAGTTTTACGCTAAAACCATTAAATTCTAAAATATCTCTAATAAAACCTTTTTATTCACATAAGAATAGCTATCAATTATTTCATAATATAATTCATTGTAACTTACAATTGTCATAAAATAAAAAAAAAGTCTAATAGAGAAATTTAACTGACCTCCATTTACATAATTTTAAGAATAGGTATTGCCGCAACATTCACACAATATCAAAATAGTAGCATCTGTGTCAATATTTAAAAAAAAAACAGATTCTTACATATTTATGAAGTTATGATACAAATTAAACGTAGAATATGTTGCTAATAAGTTATGTACTTTAACTTAATACTTAGTATTCCGTGCATCTCGCTTATCGACTTTAAGTTCAGCAATATGGGTGGAGGCTAAGTGCAAACTCTGGTACTTGCCAATGAGTTTCGCACGGCCAGTAATGTATTTCCCGTTCGAACTCAGAGTTTCGCACTACTTCGACTAATAGAGTTCTCGGTACTACGAGTTTCACAGTTTTGACAGATCTTGTGATGTACTTCATAATCGTGTCGATCATGAGTTCCTCGAGAAAGACTTCGAACTACCTACCTACCTATGTTTTAAAATTATAATATTAATTATGTACACTTAAAACTTAACTTGCTAACCTTTAGTTTCTGAGACTTCTCCGTATAAAACATATCTAAATCTAAAATAATTTTCACATTTTTAGACAATTTTTCTTATTATCAAATTCTTGACATATACGAAATATAATTTAAAAGTTTTAATGCATTTTAAGTGCAAAATAAGTTCTTACGTGGCACAAACAAGTATTGAAGTTTGTGAAGAAACTAGAATATGTTGAGGAACAAACTAATTACATTGCACTGGGAAAATTCTTGCAAAGTTTCAGGCACCTCGAAGGCTGTATACTTTTCCGCAGGCTGCTCGCACTTTGACGTGGAAATATTCACTTTGTAGTTCCTCCGTGAAACTTAAAACAACTTTACACTTAGATTTATTTAATTTAAAGTTCGAATTCTTAAATAAGGAAAACATAAATAAGAGATAACGCTAAACAATCTCAGTCTTTTAACTGGATAAATTATTCGTATTATAAAAAAGATCTTTATTTGGCTTAAATTCATCAAGGTGGCAAACGAGCAAGTGGCCACCGAAATAGCGACGACAGCTGCCCGTAGACATCCGCAATTGCAAATGTGTTTATCTTTTGCTTACCTTTAACCGATGAAGGACAAGCAGAAAATTTTGTTGATAAAAAAGTTTAACTAACTTAATTGGTAAAGTTATTTTTAATATCTCATAGAGTATTGCTTACTTAATTACGTCCGCAAACATCAAAGTAATATGCAAAAAAGAATTTCATAATAAATATTGTAAAACAAAAATAAAAAGAATTAAATTGAGCGAAATGAACCTTTAAATGATGAAGCGTCTGCAACGATTGGATGATCGGATTAGCCTTCATCAATATCGGCGCAGCTGGTATCTGGACCAATTACTGGGCCCGACTACAGCTCGAGCGCCGAGCTCCGGTGCATTGGATTTCAAGCGAACGATAAAATTAATTTAGAGAATTTACGAACATTTTATCCGTTTTATTTGCAAATGGTTTTGTATAAATCATGCAGTAAATATTAGCTCTCTATTTATAGAACACTATTACTTTTTTTTTAGATTAACATATTGTTAAAAAGAGGTCGCCTAAAATATTCATAAATTATTCTGTGTTGTTTGCTACATACCGATATTTGATTTTATCAGTTCGATTCAAGTCTTCTTATTTAAACTGCTCAGATATAAACAAGCACGTCTCTGTCAATATATTTTTTATTGGGTGATCATCAAAAAAGACATGTTTTTTATTTACCATCAAATTTAAACAATGTTAGAATCGTTTTCCGAAGACAGCGGTAGAGACCGCTTTAACATCTTCGCACGATTTGGCCCGGCCCGCCCGCTGAAATACCACGACCACACAGAAGACAGGCGTGAAGTGGAAGCAATTCCGCGTTTCGTCTGATGAGTGTGCGTCCCGGAGGTCTAATTTAGTCCTCTTTCCCTTGCCACCCTTTTTCTTATAAATAAAGGATGGGAAGTGGAAGTGGACTTTCCGGATAAGAGGATGCATGGAAAAGAAAAATGTTTTCTTTCTGTGCATACTCTCCACCGTCCATTAAAGGTAGGCAACGCATATGCTATTGCATATGCCTATGGGCAACGGTCACTTCGCTATTTCAGCGATTTCAGGTGGCCGCTCGCTCGTTTGCCACCTTATAATATAAATAAAAAGAACAGAATGAGATCCATTTGTATACTGAAATACGCTGAATAGTACAAGAAAAAAGTTTCTTATTGTGTTCTCACTTGTACAAACGAGACAAAAGTCTCGCTTAATATTGTATGTGACTGTAGACGAAGCGAGGAGCACCGAGTGTCCGATATTGGCAAACTTTCAGCTGTTATTCGCTGAAACTTATTCAGAAACGACTTACCATCGCTTAGCTAAAGGAAACTTTTTAAATTTTACATCGTTGATACCGCGGTATAAAAGCAACATGTTATTTTATGTTATATTAATTTCCGAACTGAAATAAAATGTTGTGTAATCCCAACCAAAAAGGTAAAATATTTATTGCTGATTTTTTTTGTCAAAAACAGTGTCTAATAGAAAAAAATATACTGTATAGAATAAGAGGTAATAATGGGGAAGCAATTACGAATAAAATTATAAATTCCCTTTGTCTAGAGAAAACCTTTTAAATGAGAACGGTGCGACATTGTGTACATGCGAAGTTGCAATTCACCGCCGTGGCGCTAGCGTCGCAGCTTTCCGCGTCTTTCGTACAAACAACGCATTCATAAATATTTCATTAGAGCTCTTGTTTTGCGGGCATTTGATTTAAATTCGAAACTTAATTAGCTAACTCATATCTTCATATGGGACGGAAGTATAGAAAGGCATTTTACAAATTCTTATTCTACATGTCGAGTCCGTCCGCGCGGGATTAAAAAATAGATGTTGGCCGATTCTCAGACCTACTCAATATGCTCACAAAATTTCATGAGAATCGGTCAAGCCGTTTCGGAGGAGTATGGGAACGAAAATTGTGACACGAGAATTTTTAATATAAGACTAGCTGTCGCCAGCAACTCCGTCAGGGTGGAAATAATAAAAAAGTTAATTAGTATAGCCTATGATTTCTTCCAGACTATGTTTAACATGTATGTCAAATTTCAGTGTAATCCATGCAGCCGTTCGAAGATACCTTCTAAAAACATCCATCCATCCATACATCCAAACATTCGCGTTTATAATATTATTAAGTTTCTAGTATAGGTTTTGTTTTGTAACTTTATAAAATATGGTCCGCATGAAAACAGTAGACTAAAAATAAGGCAATAAAAGATTTTATCTTGAGAAATAGACTCCATACAAATAGTAATGTTTCTCCTTATCTACGAAAGACAGACTTAAGCATCGTAAGTACTTAAAAACTATGAAGTAGGAAGAAGGGGGGGATAGAAAAAGCGAATCAAAGTCCCCCCATACTCCCCCGTCACTTTCCTTTTTATGCAAATGTATGTAGATTCCTTGGTAAGTAGTGGTGCTTGGCAGTCTGACAACGAAGCATCGTCAAGTTGCCAGGGTCGCCAATTTCAAAGATAATTTTACTGCGTCATTAATATTAAAATTTCCGTTATGCGCATATTAAAAAACTTAAAGGCCACTTTACGATGAGATCGCTTCAAGAGAACTTAATCATTTCTATTACGTATAAAAAAAGAAAAAGCAATATCTATTTTACATAGTAAGTTAAACTTTCCAAGCTTTTAAACTCTTCATTAAGGGCTAAGGCAATATTTAACCCTAATAGGTCTATAAAATAGAATGTTTTTAGTTTCTACCTTAGCATTTTCAAAAAATGTGTTTAAATCTGACTCTTCCAATCACTTTTTGTGTAAGTTTTTGTTATGATAGTGAATGACGGTATAAATATCATTCGATAATTTTGACAAAAACGAAAAATCGTAAGTAATTATAGGAAACTTTTTCTCTCTAAATCGTTTAAAATTCAATTAAAAAAGCTCGTTAGTGCCAGCCCTAGCATAACCGCAGCGCGACGCTGTGATGTGACGGCCCTCGAAGCTCTCGCGCGCCCGTTGAGGCGACACTCCTCACGCGCCTGCCTCTCACCGCCAAATTAAAAGACTCTGAAAAATGATTGCGATGCATTTTATAACAGGCGCTAGTGTATTATATTTAATGGTTTTGATGTAAAGTAATTCTATTAAAATATTGCCGTGATAACTACGCGTTTGGATTTACGTTTTCGAACGTAACAGGCGGTTTTTACTTCATCTTTAATATCACGAATAAAGTATGTATTTGAAGTTTCAACTTGCTTGTCTTCTTTATCACTTTAAATTATTTTTAATTTAAACAGATAATAGGTTCTGCGAAAAATCTAATTGTAAAATTGTCTAAAGAATAAAAGAATTACAAAGAGTCGAATTAAGTAAGTACCATAGAACTTCCAGAAACTTCAACAAATTTCAAACTTTACCTGAACAATTTTTTACCTTTTCCACGAATAGTACAAATTAATTCCGACACGAGGAGTTTGCCATTTTTCTTTTTTAATAGTTCCAGAAGTGTCATTAACTTCCCGCCGACGCCGCTCCTTGACGTGTCAAACAAAATTATCTAACTTTTGGAGGAAAAAAGGACCGATTTGCTCAGATAACCTACCTATAGATTGTATAGACATGATAAATGGATAAAAGCGAAAGAGGACGTCGCGGGCACCATTTGTCTCCTTGAATACGAAAAAGCGAAGAAAACGTTAAGAATTTTTACATATTACCCGTACATCGTTATATTTTGACGTCTTCAAAAGTTTTGTGTGACGTAGTAACGTTGTAATCAAATATTGGATTTTACTAATATATATGTGAAAGCATAAATAATTTTAATAGGCTTGTATTAAATTAAATATTTTGAATTAAAATTATTATGGAAAATGTGAGGAGAAAAATAAGTGTAAGTGTACCCCATATTATATTTTTCCCTACAAAGGTAACTAAAAGCGTGACGTTATAAAATTCTGTTTGAAACCAAAGTCTTAATTTTCTTCTTACAATTAAGTACGTATTCAGGCACGTGTCGTTTCGTACGTTAAATAGAACGGAAGCAATTATTAAGTCACGTGTAACCTCGAAACGTATAATACTTGGTGAAATAAATCAATAATACTTGATGTAAAAGAAGACGAGGTCACATTTAGAGCCACGAGCAGTGAAATAAATTATATTTTTCTGTTATTATCCTTAAAGAAGTTGTGGATTTAATCTTTAACGTTTAGATAAAAAATAACTTTAAAAAATAAAATAAACTTTAAAAAGAAGAAAAATTAGATAGCAAATTTGACCCTATGTACATGAGCACAGTATCTTAGACAAAGAATTAGTTTAGCTATTTAAAGGAGGATCGCTGCCAGTATCTTCGGAACCTTGCCTAAAATGACTCCTAGTAATAATAATATATTTTAGTAAATTATTCGTTTTTAATATTTTATTTAATATCATAGATTTAGATGCATAAAGTCATATCGCTGTGTAAAACTTAAATTTAATATTTTATTCGATAGTAGAGCCGCATTGCAAACGTCACGTCCACTGCAGATCAAAAGCGAAGGATGTTAACGAGATGTTTCGTATATTATTATCATTTCGGGCACGTGCTACATGCCGTTGTGTGTACGTGTACAAAGTGCTCTGTGTAATGTATTATTGATTCGCCGACAATATTGTGTATGTCACGCACTCGGAAACCCTCTAAGTACCCCCATCGGAAGTTTCCGGGGGTAAAAGGGGAGAGGGGAGATCCAACTTGATATGCAAACCATTATTGTGATCGTTGGAATAGTTTTAGTATTCGAAATGTTTATAAAGTTACTAGTTGTCGCCCGCAACTTCGTTCGCGCGGAATTAAAAAGAAACATGATAAGTTGCCTATATGTTCTTTCATACGTTCTACATGTGTGCCTAATTTCATCAAGATTCGTTGTGCCGTTCAGGAGATACCTTTAAACAAACATCCATCCATCTAAACTGTCGCATTTATAATATTAGGAAAATGCTTTTTAGGCTACTCAAGGGAAAAAAAAATCGAATTAAAAACATCTACTTTGATTGAACAAAAGATGTTAGTGATAAAGTTATTTCGAAATTGTCGATCTTCATCGTACTCTTATCATATCATAGCCGAGTATTACCACTATGATTTTCTTCATAATTTTAAAGCTAAAGTAAAACGTTGGGTCTGCGCCGGGAATATCCCGGAGTCTGTCGTACCGGGCACCTCCGGGGCTCGCCCGGTGCCGTGTAATGGGTCCCTTTGTCATTTTAATCACGTCCCAGAGCTGAGAGCTCGGAGTCGGGGTCGGACTCTTCCTACAAACTAATTAGATTTCGCGGATCGCTCGCGATATCTCTTATCCCACGTTATGAATGACAATATTTTAATTAGATTAGGTAAGCGCTTTTCGTTCGTTGGATTTTGAGAAAACAGACCAATTTATTGCGATCTACAAATAATTCTAAAGTAAGGAATTACGATTAGGAAAATTACTCTTAAAATACGTTAGACAAGTAATCGTTTTATGACACTGAAATTATAGAACTTTCTAACTAAATGAATACATTGAAAAGATTTATTGAGCCTCTTTGATTACTTAGTTAAAATTTGATGATTATTCGTAAGAAACTAAGCAAGCGGTTAACGCAAAAAAAATTTATGTACCAACAATGAATTTGAAAAATATATTTTTTAAAGAGTTATACGTATCCAATATTTATTTAACCTATTGCCCTTGATTACACAACAAAGGTAACAGAGTTAATTAAAATCCGCGTCACTCGGCTGCTCACGTCATTGCTCACTGAACCGTACACAATAGTGTAAAAAAAAACTACTGAGATGTTCACACAGTAGTGCAGAAATTACTGACATTTTTTACACAATAGTGTAAGAAAATACTGATTATTTTTTTTAGAATTCTCCTCCTCCTCTCAACTCACCAAAAGTTGATTCGAATCACTTTGTTTATCAGCTCTAACTTTATCCGGCTCATTAATGAAGACAAATAGCAATTAAAAAAGTTTTTAAGTATTTATACAAAGAGATATTATTTACAGATAATAGTAGCAGAGATAATAATAGACGAATAACTTTTATGAGAAAACTTTGAGCATTTTCTTTTAAATATCAAGCGATCGCAGATCCGATCAATTGATTGATCTACAGACCTTGTTTGTATCTCTCGTCTTCTTGTTAATAAAATTAAGTTTATTCTTAAGTCTTTATAATGTTTTAGATTTTTCTTTTGTCACAAAAAAGTTTCATTTAGATATTGGAATGAAGGTGTGCTTAATTTGTTAGGTAATTAACAAATTTATTGTATTTTAGACAAAGTTTTTTCGTGGTTTTAGTATAAAGAATGAAAAGCAACTTAGAAATATTGATGAGGTATGAAAGCAATCCCGTATTGATTAACATGACTCAAACAGATGGACCATTTCCACATTGGTTCGGGACAATAGCTGCAAACAAATCACTCAATCATCAAGCTATTTGAGTGAGCCAAACACTCCAAGAGATAGGCAGTTAATTAATATCGATATCATGGCCATGACATCTCTACTTGGTCGTTCGTATTTATGCGTAGCTCAACTAGCCGTATTGATTTTGTGTGCGCGCGCAACACTAATCCCCCCATCCCTCAGTGGGCGTTGGGGGGGCAAAGAAAGAGGGGGAGGGCGACAATTCGAATCGAACCTTTTTGTAGGGGCGCTCGAATCCCTTAGGTTAAATCGATGTGTCGGTTACAAGGAATGTGCATTATAATTTTGTAATTTTCTCTCTTTTTCCACTTTATATTTAAACTTTGATTTTTTCTCGATTATAGCTTTACTTTGTTCTTTGAGAAATATTAAATAACTTTATCTAGTTTAGTTATCGAAGTAGCAAAAATTATTAAACAACTTTATAAAAAAAAAACTAATTTAGTGTTTTTTTAAGAATCAAACATCGATGTATGGGTCTGTTTGTTTATACTAAATTAATTTAAATTTTTATAGAAAAGGTTTCAGTAATTTTAGTGTCCATTCTCACCTCTCTACCCTTGTTGGTGAGAGAGATGTCAGTTGCAGCTTTCACGGTCATAAATCATTTGTCACGGCAAAAAGTTATTGGCATTTGTCGGAATCCGAAATAAAGTATGTATTGTGAATGCGAAATAACTTGATATTGTTTGAAAGTATGTAAAATAAATATATTTTTAAACACCATAATATTCTAGTGTGTTACTAACACACAGTATTTATTATAACATAAAAAAGATTTTATTAATAAATAAAACATACTGTATACTGCATAATTATATAAATATTTAAACAGTAAATCGTCGTTAAAGTAATCCGTTCGCCCTTTTCATAATGAAATAATTGTACGAAGCTTTTGAATCCCAGTCTGGGATTATCTTATTTAGATATTGTCAACACCCTTTATACCTTTTAAATGAAGTGTAAATAATCTGGTATTAATTTAAAGAAAGGTCGGTATTAAGAGTTTCCGTAACCAACATGCATGTAAATATAAATGTATGAATGTGGATGAGTCAAGTGAGGTGTTCCAAGACCGCGACAAAAGACCATAATTTCTGCCTAGGAATTTTACCCCGGTTGCCCATTATTCTTTGTCTAATTACGAACTAAGTATAAAGCGAAATCAACAATGTTTGAACATTTTGCTAAATATTACAATTTAAAGCGAAGGCCTTTGAATTTCTTGTTTCAATTATTGAGAGACAATATAATTTTGTACAAGGTTCTCGACAGTGGAAACCAACGCTTAATTGCTACACACTGTGTTTATTTAGTTCCTTTTACTCGTACAAAATTACTCGTCCCCCGACCCCCGCACGGCATTGCGGCCGGAGAAAGCGCCCCAATTAACTTTGATAACAACGAATTGAATCGTGCAAAGCAATCAATTATCAAAGCTGGTATGTACAGTGTAACCTTCCAGAGAAATAGAAGATAATTTTTTCATAAAGTAAGCTATCGCCCGTGATTCCGTCCGCACAGAAAGAAAAAACCTTAATTTGTAGCCTATGTGTTCTTCCACACTATCTTTTAAATGTATGTCAAATTTCAGCAAGATCCATGTAGCCGTTCTGGAGATACCTTCAAACAAATATCCATCCATCTATCCAAACATTGACATTTATAATATTGTTCCAAATAGTATATTAAATTACTAGCTTTACCCTTAATTCTTTGACACGTACAGTAAAAACATTAAATTTCAAATATATATCAAAGCATAGTACAAAGAAAGGTTTACTTTTTTTCTTAGATGTTTTTAGGCTCAGACCTTCACTGACTGTGAACATACGAAAGTTTCATTATAGTCTGTCTAGAGCTTTATAACAGTTTCAAATAATTTTGATTTGTCACGACAATGTAATCAGAGCATGGATTGAAAACTAATCACTCATAGCCTCAAAATTTGATGAAGTCTCTTACTCTTATTATGTAAACAGATTGTACACACACGAGTTAAAATTGTAATTGTTATCGCGATACGAGCGCTCGTCAACATAATCAACTAGAAACCAATTTAATTAACCCGGGAAACTCATTTAATTAAATCGATGCCGAATCGCGGATCTCACGGAGTCAATTATTCAAAATCTATTTTGATTAAGTGGCAACCTCTTGGTTGAACTGCTAAATCGATAGATTACTATTAACATAGCAATTTATTTTAAAAAGAAACAGCACTTAAGTCAGTGCACTTACAGTGTTAGTCGCCGTTTGAAATGTAAGTCTATAGTAAGCGAGTGATAAAAGTATTAAACATAGTTATATACCGAAAGGAAGATTGTCTATATTACTAAAAGTTAGAAGTAGTTTAATAGTGTGTTGTAGTTTAATAGTCGAATGTGTCAATAAACGAATTATCGCCTCTAGCTTTTAAATAACGTTTTAAGCGCATCGGAAAACAAATTACGTATGTATATAAAGGCAAATCGGATCCCGGTCGCCAGTGGACAGCGGAAATTGGCAATTTCTGAGCGGGAAACGCACGCCGACTACTCGCCTGATGAATGAGACCCTACTAACTACATCAGCGCTGACGCGGCAGTAAATTGAAATGTTTTACATTACCGCCTTCTAAATGGGCTCTTTGTATATCCGACTTTGTACCCTTATAAAAGAGTAGAATCGTTAAAACAAGTGCAATAAAATAGTTTAATTTTCCGAGTAGTTAAGCCAATATTATTTTTGTATTTTATTCACCAGGTTAGTTATTAAATCCTATATTATACGATCAGCATAAATGTTATATTATACATTTTTAATTCTTACGCTGAATAAAATTTTAACTTTTAAATTCCTTTTTGCCAGTCATAGTTTGTGTGTAAGCTATACAAATGATTGCGGACTTTGAAGATTGATACGCATGGACGCTGCACTGCGGATATCCACAGGCTATTTATTTAAATTCTATTGCGTATTGGCACGGGAGCTTTTTCTGTTGCTTACGTCATAACTGACTTTCATACTTTTCATTGGAAAAAAGGCAAAGGTAACCGCTCCGTAAGTCCAATTTTATTTTTATAATTTTATAATCTTAAGTAAGGTAATCGTTTAATTTTGTTGTCTGTTTTGTGATAAAAAAACGAAGTTCCGGGCAAAGACGGGATCGATTTTGTGAAATAAGGTTTTTATCAGTTATTTAGTCAAATGTGATTGAAAGAGATGTGAAGTCATTTGATAATTATTATGTTTTTAAAAAGGTAATTTGTACATCAAGTTTTATTACATGTAAATAATTTTTCCTAATGTTACAAATTTACTGTTGTAGTATTGATAGGCGTTTGGGCAATTAGTTTGTAATTATATTAATTAGTACACTTGATAAAAAGGGCGAAAAATAACTGAGAAAATATGTAGTTAAATTTAATCACACTAATGACATATTTTCATTACGAAACTTTGGCACCAAGAAAGTAAACAAATTTCCAAGTCAATTTTTAATCTTAGCCTAGTATGAAATACTTATATAATTATATTTGGAGGTCAAGAGTTACTGCAATGCGGACTGAAGTCCTCTTTGGCACGTGAGGTTGAAATACTTTTGTTACTCTTAAATGTAAGCTCCTTTTTAACGGGCAATAGATGTGTTTTGAATATCAATTAATGTGAGACGTGTCTTCATTTTGTTAGGTTATGTTTGAAATTTGAGTTTGTAGAAAGGAATCAGGAAAAAGATTATAAAAATAATAAGGTTTGGATCATACATTGCTCTTAAGATAATAAATGTAATGCGGCTTTACTGTTACATGATCTTTAGTTAGTCATTTGACTACATAGCAGTTCTTGGAAATACATTTATTGTATAAAGCAGAGCTGGTCAGTAAAAAGAAAAGTCAAGTAGGAAAATGAGCATAACTTTTTACTAATACACTTAAAAAAAACTAAAGTTTTAGTTGAAATTTTTGAATTTGGAATACTAAAACGTTTTCTCTATTTACAAGCTTTGAAATGTTCCGTAAGTCACGAAAGCTTGGTTTGGTGTTGAAGTTGAGTGAGTCGCCGCAATACGTGATGCGAAAACAGATCCTCTTGCATCCAAGATGAGCACGTGAACTAATACTAGATACGGGATTAGATTCACTACGAAATTGGAATTTACTGAATCCAATATTCCATCTAAAACTTACTTTATTACCATGTAATAAGGTTGAATTCGAAATATAATGATGAAGCTATCTTTGGTTACTCAAACTGTTTCGAATTTGATAGTTATTTTGTTAATGTTTGTTGATTTAATCAACACAACTTCCTGTTTCTGAAACAAATATTAGTTAATTTAAATATTTTAGGAATTAAAGCAATAATTGACTTTAATTTACTTGTAAGTGAACTGAAACTGATTTTTTACTATAAGTTAAGTTACAAATAAGCTTGGGACATAGAAGGCTAAATATTTGTAACGTTGTCTTGTTCTCATTTGGTATTGTCTTGGACTATGCGGTAACTGTTATATCTAAACATTTGAGAGAGTGGTTTTAGTTCAAACATGGGCAAATATAAAGCGATATTGTCCGAAGGAAGTTCGGTCCCGATGGAAAACGTCGTTCAAACACACGCCACAGAAATGTTCCGAATATTTGCTGACAGACAATTACTTGGAAGGAATATATAGTATTGTCTTTGATCAAAATAAACTATATTTTGTTCTATTTATTTATATATTGATTATCTAGTTATATAAGAATCGTGTATATAAATTTTCATGTTGCAATTGTGTTTTCTTTTCACATTATTATTGGATTCGATGTTTATACACACTACAGCTATTATTGAATTCGAATCTTTACATTATTGTTTTAAACTATACTAATAAATATCTTGAAAAGGAAAGAGTTAATTTTTAAATTGTTATGAATAGGCTCCGAAACTAATGAATCGATTCAAAGTTTTTTTTCACTGTTAGGAAGCTACACTGTCCCCGGCTGACGTAGGCCATATTTATTACTAGTTTTTTTTTTAATTTGCACGCGGATGATATCGCAGGCGGTTGCTAGTTTCATATAATTTGTAACGTATAAAGTTCAAATATTTACAGTACCTATTTGGACAAAAATGAGTTAATAAATACTTTTATCTTATTGAAATCCTTTTAAAATCCAGTAACTACGTAACTAAAGAGTTCTAATCCATTATAGTAAATCCTATCCATTAGCGAAGTTTACTATATGCTTAAGTTGAGTTTCCATTAACGTATTTCATGGTGTAATGCACATGGGAAAGTCCATTAGAAGCATATATGTATGTTTATACAGATCCAGTAAATTAGCAACTTCCAAAGCTATTTCTGTACCGGTCAGAGTAATTTTAGTGCAACGTTTATTGGTACGGTACATTTCTAGTTTTTCTTTGCAGCATAAAGATGCCATTTATTTTATCTTATATATAATATATAAATTCTCGTGTCACAATTTTCGTTCCCATACTCCTCCGAAACGGCTTGACCGATTCTCATGAAATTTTGTGAGCATATTGAGTAGGTCTGAGAATCGGCCAACATTTATTTTTAATCCCGCGCGGACGGTGTCGCGGGCGACAGCTAGTTATTTATATACCTTTATAAACGGAGAACTCTACTGCTGTTAAACTATTGTTAACATATATTTTATCTCTATTATATCTAAAAAGGGAATGAATGGGATAACAATACGCATCAAAACAAGTGTCACAGCAGTGGAGTTCTGCTGTAATCAAGCTTATACATTGTCTAATTTTAGTATAGTATTTTGAAATAGTTAAAGCGAATTATTAATAGTATTGTGATTTGAGTAATTTTTTTTGTCATATTTGTTTTCCAATTTTAAGCGGAAAATATGTACTATGTACTCTGTTTCTATTGACGGGTAAAACAAAATACATTGCGGTTGGAAAACTTTCATCGACCATCAAAATGTTTCGACATGTTTGACAGATTCCGTTTGCGAACGGAACATTTTTCCACGGAATTTCCGTTGGGATATTTCAATTTAAACTTTCGGTATATGGAAGTTTGTTTTAGTTTTTGACACCATAGAAATAAATGCACTGTCAATACGTGAACGACTTACCATTGAGTACCATTTTCTTACAAATTGCCGAATGGTAACTATGACGGAGAGTAATTCTGTTATTTCTTGCTATCTTAAAAAAGTAGTGAAAGCCTTTTGTATACTTACCTTTAATTTTAATGTATTGTTGTTTGTTTGAATTTCCAGAACGGCTACATGCATGTCAATTAAATTTGGCATAAACGTAGAACATAGTCAGGAAAAACACATATAGGCTACTTGTTAAGTTTTTTTAATTACGCGGCGATGGACTCGCGGGCGACAGCTAGAATATAAATAAATTTTGTAGAAGGACACAAAATAACCTTCACCTAAAAACGAATATATTAAACGAGTTAGCAATAACCAAGTTCTAGATTTGAATAACCTTGGCTTATGAAGGCTATGTCCCTGTTTAATAATATGAACGTTTATAAAATCTCACTATTTTAAATTAAACTTCATCCCTTACTAAATCATAATTTTTTTAGCAGTGGTAGAGCCCACTTTAACATCTTCGCACGAATTGGCCCGACTCGCCCGGTGAAATACCGCGATCACACAGAAGACAGGTGTGAAGTGGAAGCAATTCCACGTTTCGTCTGATGAGTGTCCGTTCCGGAGGCCTAATTTAGTCCTCTTTCCCTTCCCACCCTTTTTCTTCTAAGGGAAGTGGAAGTGGACTTTCCGCAGGACAGGATGCATGGAAATGGAAAATATTTTCTTTCTTTGCATCCTCTCCTCCGTCGATTAAAGGTAGGCAACGCATATGCAATTGCGTATGTCTATGGACAACGGTCACTTCGCTATTTCAGCGATTTCAGGTGACCGCTCGCTCGTGCCACCTTATGATATAAAAAAAATGTATCATAACTTCAAAAATCAACAAACCAATCTATAAATCTATTAAACTTTTCTCATAAAATAGTTCTGTGAATAACAAAGTTTGTATAAATGGTAATGAGTCAGAAAATCTAATTATTCATTGTACGCCGTGAATCAGCCGTCGCAGCGGCAGGTCGATACCGTCCGCCGCGCCGTCTAGACAAAATAACAATAAATCGAACCCCACGGACACGCAACTATACTTCACTGAGTTTGTGCATAATACTAAATTTCAGTACTACTGATAGCTTTCTGTCAGCTTTTAAAAAGTGGAAGAAGCAAAATATTCAGATTTCAATCCACTAAATTATTACCGAGCTTTGCTTAAATAAATGTTACTAATATTATAAACGCGTATCTTTAGATCAGTCTTTCCCAAAGTGGGCGATAACGCCCCATTGTGGGCGCTGCAGGTCTTAAGTTGCGGGTTATAGTAAAAGTTTCGTTTAGAATTCTCCGTTAATATACATACATCACAATAATTAATTAATTTAATTTGAAGTTATAGTGGTTTTTAAATATGTGAAAATATGGGGCGCTAAAAAAATATTTATTCTCAAAGTGGGCAGTAGATAAAATAAGTTTGGGAACCACTGGTTTAGATGGACATTTGTTTGAAGGTATCGCGAGAACAGCTCCATGGATCTCTCTGAAATTTGGTATAGATGTAGAAGTCTTGAAGAACACATAGGCTACTAATTACGTTCTTGTTTAATATCGCGCGGACTGAGTTGCGGGCTACAGCTATGTTGACTAAGTTACACGTATAATATGAAGATGTAGTACTTTTTAATGTTGACATCATTTTGATAATCGCTTGAGTAATTTAATGTCAGTCACGAACAAACAGAAAAAATGTTTATTTCTAAAAAAAAAAACAAAGATTGTGACAGTACGTTAAATGACATTATCGTATTATTAGATTAAATATATTATATGTATAAATATATATAAATAATTTACTAAGTAAATAAGTCTTAGGGACTCATTTCTGTGACCTCGTGGCAATTATTTTATAAATTACTCAAAGGCCTTTGGGGTCATAAAATCTCGAGACTGAACCCTCCATCACTTTGCGTCCCTAATCGTTGTATCCATAACAAAGGCATTTATTACACGAAGGAGTTATTACCTTTCCCCCGGGCAACGGTAATCCAGTAAAAGCTATAAACATGGTCTTAAAGGGAACTATATTAGACATATTAATGTTTAAAACAAAGTACAAAATAGTAATGTGAAGCAGCGCTAGAGAAGATATGTAGGTAAATTATAAGACCTTAAATTATGCCTTTAATCTGACACTGGTTAAATCGAAAGTTTGATGAAACTAGGAATAAAATAAACAATTAAACGTTACCTTACTATGATAAAGTCGAAAGTTTGATGAAACTAGGAATAAAATAAACAATTAAACGTTACCTTACTATGATAAAGTTGCAATCAATTTTAACACCAAACGGAAAGCAATTAGAAGCGTTGAATCTCTAAAAAAATATGATCGGTATAAAGCTTTGGAGAGAACGCATTAAAACGCAATAGATTGCGAGCAATTAGCGCAGCCCGGGCGGCGAGCGGCTGCCGAGTGCTGAGCAAAATCGAGCAAAACGCTGTTTGCAATTTCCGAACGAGTGGCCGTAAAGTACGCAAACACGGTACCCTCTCCCCCTCTTGCCCCGTTCTCCCTGCACACCGGGCTAGCAAACTAAATCCGAAAAACCCACGCTCTTTGATTTAAAGATAAATCCTTAATTGCAATTCAGATAAATCTTTGCAGAATCATTAGGATACGTTCGAAAATATACGGCTGTAGGTAATTTTATAGCACTATAAATTGCATACGTTAAATGCGAAAGCGTAGAAAAAGTAAAGGAGTAAATTGATTTAGGACTATTGAAAACTAGGAAAATAGATTAAAGGCAAATAGAAAGATGAAAGTGTACATTTAGTATGGAATATACACTAAGCGCCTTCCTTCGCGACAATTTAATGACTCTAGGTGCATTAAGACAAATTTTGCAAAATACAAAACTAAAACATCCGAGTTTGATGAAATATATTTCATCTCTCATCTATATCTTACTAATATTATAAATGCGAATGTTTTGATGGATGGACGTTTGTTTGAACGTATTATATCTTCGGAACGGATCAACGGATCTTGATGAAATTTGGCACAGATGTAGAAGATAGTCTGTAAAATTAAGACTACTCATTACGTTTTTTTTTAATTCCGCGTTGACGGAGTCGCGGGCGACAGCTAGTATTTTATACATATATCAGAATATTCAGTTAGTCTACCAGTGTGCACGCTAAATAATTTTGCGATCACGGAAAAACGTCGTTTCGACGCCAGAGGGCGTCACATCCAGAATGATTGAGAGCTGCAATCGTTTGCACTGCATCGTGAGCGCTCCGGAACTGATTGGATCTCAATAGATTTTCAAATCAAGTCACTATAACAAATGTTGGTGACAAGTTAGATATTCTAGCAAATTAGAATCAAACTCGCTATGTTATTACTTAACATATGATTTGCTATTTATTACTTATTCAACAATTTTACATTTTTTTATATCGTGAGGTAGCAAACGAACAAGCGGCCAGAATTCGCCGTAATAGCGACACGACCGCTGCTCATAGACATCCGAAATCGCTGATGCATTATATAATTTAAACGACTTTATCGATTTTACTGCAGATTCTGTTACAAATTATGACGATTATTTTTGTCCTGCAAAAAATTAAGACCAATATAGCAAGAACCTAAAAATTAAATTCGTTGGTCTGTACATAATCTCTTTGAACTATGTAACTAGTGCTTTCTGATTTTATTGCATTTGACACAAAAAGGTAAAAATAATTGATATTCGTTATGATGATTCATTCTCGGAATTATGCATTTTACCTTTACAATTTTAAATATAGGTTGGTTTATGTGCGTGACAACTCTAGGGGTAAACCACCGCCAACTTGACTCACCTTTAACAAAGGGAAACACAGATTAGCTACAGACATGTTGTTCTAGCTTATATTTTAATTGTAGATTTTTTTTTCATAAATGTAATATTGTAATTTACAAACACTTATTTAAGAAATGGGATAACACACCGATATGCCCAAAACGTAATGGGGAAACTGGACCATTTTACGATTTACAATAAATTTTATTGCTTCGATACGAAATATTTTTGAATGAAGCTTTCCTCTAGAGTTATAATTGTAGTGACACGAAGTAGTATTTTCTCTTATATTATTATCTACACGTAACAATATGTATGCAATCGATTAATAACTGCACTCTTGTATACGTCCCTGACATTCGCTAACCCTGTACATTATTAAAGTACTGAGAAATCCAACCACGTTTATAAAGTTTAAAAACTGAAATTGTCTATCTTTCTATCTAGAGAGCTATCTATCCATACAGCCGTTCTCGATATACCTTCGAAAAAAATATCCATCTATCTAAACATTCGCATTTATAACATTAGTAAGAAGATATTACATGTAAGCCGGTCAATAATTCTCAATTTCCTGTAGCGAAATGATTCAGTGCATTAGAAACGAAATATCCCTTTGTTCCGAACCAAACAGCCGTTATAACGAGTTACTTATGTGGTTAGTGGAGGTCAATTATGTTGGAAATAGACCTTTGTTGTGTTAAATGGACAGAAGTTAATTTATGACTGCTACTAATGGGGAAATTACGTTTGAGTCATTTCATGAATAGCCTGAATTGTTGGAAAACGGAGTAAAATGTTATTAGGGATAAAATTAAGATGAAACAAAAGTCCCCACTGACAATGTCTTTAAACTTTTCAGTTAAAAATAGTCAATCAAGTGACACACAACCTTCAAAATCAGTCAAGTTTAAGTTATAGGTAACATATATTTCAATTAACAAAAACCCACAATAATCTTACTAATATTATAAATGCGAATGTTTGGATGGATGGATGTTTGTTTGAAAGTATCTCCAGAACGGATCTGGATGGAATTTGGCATACATATAGAACATAGTCTAGAAGAACACATAGGCTACCAATTACTATTTTTTAATTCCGCGCGGACGGAGTCGCGGGCGTTAACTAGCATTACCATAAAACAAAAGATCATGCACTGCGTCTAATAGAAATCGGTTCTTCTCAGTCAACTAGTGTAAGCAAAATTGCGTACTGTAATTCATAAAATATGCTTCACACAAAAGGAAAGTACTTAATTCTTCTTAACGACAAATGTTTGTAGTAATTCTTAACAATATACACACGTATGTATGTAACTTATACCACTTTTGTTACAGCTCATTAAGTATTACACCGACGTGGTACCATAAAGTCGAGGCAAGTTCAACCGTTATTCATAACTCGAGAACTAATTCAACCGCCAAAAACGGTTTTACGGGTTGAACATAAATCGTACCTAAAGGTTTATATCAAGAAAAGTTGTAGGAACATTCGTCTAGCTAGGTAGCGTTTGAAATATTCGCTTTTATTTCATATTTTATGGTTAAATAGCTTGATATTAAATTACTTACATGACGTGAAAATTCTAAGTAGCATTTATTCCATACCCGGGCGGAACGAGATTCTAATTTCTTTTGTTTCATATAAAATCTTCCCCACGTTGAAGGAAATTTAAAACTGTAATATATCAAGTTTTCAATTTAGATAAGTAATCTCTGTTTTATACAACATCTGTGCTATAATAAAATCAGATTTGCGTTAATGTTATCACATTAGTAATAGATAAATATAAATATTTATGTAACGAAATACGTTATGTTTTCCTTGAGGTTCAAATCAAAGCAAGGGTTGTTACTTTTTGACATCTATCATAGAAAAAATAACAGAAAATTGAAAAAAAAATAATATCAATATTTCTTACTTTATTCAATGATCCTTGTATTTTAACATAAAAAGATGGAAACTTGACGAACAAATATAAAGGAAGGAAAAGGTGTAATCGAGTTTGTTAAATCTTCGAACACTAGCGAAAAAGAAGCTTGCTTCAATGGGGTACTTAGTCAAGCGAATGCACAGATACGAGGATTTAAGTGTTGCCAGTGTAACTACGCTCCTCTGATTTTATATTCAACTTTGGGAAGACCTAAAGTGCTACAGATTAAATATGAAAGAACATTTTGCGCTGTCAAAAAAGTTTGCCTATGAAAAGGATCATTTATCACTAAATACATGTGAGATCTAAGGATAGGTTTGCTATAGTAGACTTTATTGATTAAGCAAATGGTAACTTGCTAGTATTTTGCAAGAATATTACGGATTATCACGATGTTAGTAAAAGGTGAAAAATATTTTGTCGTGCGGCTAAAGTCGCGAACAATTAAAAAAAATCTTCTAACAATTGTAGTCTATGTTACTCTGTGATAATTTAGCTTTCTAATATCAAAAGAATTTTTGTAATCCGTCTAGTAGTTTTTGAGTTTATTAGTTACGTACAAAAATACAAATTTTTCCTTTAGAATAGCATAGATAACCAATGTGTTCGTTGGCGTTCATTACCTGTACGTTTAAATGTTGGCCATTACCACGTTTAATATTATTTTTCAAATATTTAAAAATGAGAAGAACTTAAAAGAATTCATAGCACTGACAATATTTACTGAATCCTTAAATCTGTATATATAAAAGAAAGTCATGTTAGTTACACTATTTATAAATCAAGAACGACTTTACCGATATGGTTGAAAATTGGTGAGGAGGTAGCTTAGAGCCAGGAAACGGACATAGGATACTTTTTTCGAATTTATGCCTTAAAGAGCTGCTTTTTATTTAACTTATCTATATATTAAGTTTTTTTTATATATCCACGCGGACGTAGTCACGGGCGACAGCTATTTAATTATAATTTCAGGTTGCTGTATGATTTTTAAACAAAATAAATCCGTGCTATCATTTCGCAATTCTCGTTAGAAACAGTTAACCGTCAATCTGCTAACGAGGCAAAGTTTGTAGCGGGTACAGCGTACCCTTCTGCCTTTGATAACTGAAACTACCAATTACAATCTGGCCGCGAAATAAATGCATGACCGAAGCTAACCTAGTTTCTTGTAGACAAAGATTATACCCGGAAATTGACGGTGGTAAACATTTTCATTTTACTTATTGAGAGGTTAGTTCTATTTGCCAAACGATGTAAGGTGTGATATAAAGAAATTACACCTCGTAGAAGATAAGCACCGACTGCAACTTTAGCTTGTACGGGACAAATGTGTACTACACTTCGCAATTTTAGGGATATTATGTAGATTGCTCCTTGGATTCCTTTTACTTCCAAGACTCTAAAATCCAAAGGTTATTTGTAATGTTGTAATCCTTTCAACTGACCGAGCAGTGGTGGTATAACCATACACCTGATTGCGCAAGCAGTCGGAAGAGGCCTCAGCAGCATTGAGGAGTAAATAACCTCAGAAAGGTCTGGTGCAGAAGGCAACGGGAAAACACTGCACTATTTTTTCCTAGTAGCTAACTTTATCGAAGTTAGCCGCCAACCTTCAAGACTGAAGAGGCACTAGAAGAAGAAGAAATCCTTTCAAAATTTGTTTTTTTCTAAAAAAAATTTGCGTCAGTTTTATTATATCGTTCGGAAAAAATATCAAACCAAGACTATGTAAGCAGAAAATCTTAGTGGAAGCATTTGAATAAACATAAATTTGCAACGTTCGCCGCCGTTTAGGAAACAAGGGTTTAGGATATCGTGATGCCCTCGCAATATTTACACGCGGAGGATCCCTAACAAAGGTCTTTTGTATCCGATACGTCGCCGGAAATAACGTAGGAGCAAAGTACACAACAATTGTTACACTTCGATAATGTTACGATATTTTATTTTTGCTTTTTATATTTTTTTTTGTCAAAAAAATAAAAAAAAACTCGTCCCACGCGCAAAATTTTGTTTTGATTTCTGCTCGATTTATTAATAATAAGGTATCAAATGCAAATTGAATTCTTTTGAATACTATTATTAGTATACTTACATAAACTTTTTTTTTCGGCTTGATTATTACAAAATGATAATTAATTTTCAATATTACTTGCTTGGAATAATAATGAAACTAATAGTGTCCTAGTTAATTTAAGAAACCGAACAAAATGACTACTAGAAGCCTTACTTATGACTTACAGTTGTCACTCCTAAACAAAAAAAAGAGTCTTGATAGACAGACAAACGGACGGACAACAATGTGATCCTATAAGGGTTCTGTTTTGTTCCTTTCGAGGTATGGAACCGAAAAACCGAAAGAAGAAGATAGTGAAAGTGTTTACTTATTCATTTTGTTCTAATAAAACAAAATAAAATTGGAAGCAGTTCTTCCAACGAATCTACATATAACATCGTTTTAAATCTTCGAATTCTACGCACGCTTCTGACGAAATGGATGGCAAACACAAGGCTATCCCATTTAGCCGCGTACTCCGTTTATTTGCGGTATTTCCTACCAAAAGAAAATAGAATTTCCTCTTTAGTACATTGGAATAAGAACTGTTTCTGCGAAGCATTTCTTTGTCAATTTTTTATTGGACGACCGAATACGGTTCTCTGTGAAATCGTTCTGTGTTGAACCCATCCCGAGACTACTCTCAATGATGGCACCGAATTATATTGACAGCGATGGAAATTCATGAAGGTTTTTAGGTAAATTAAATAAGCTGTAACATAGATTGGTATAGGAACAAGGATTCTCTAGAGATATAAATGTTTGGATTGTTACAATGTTAATATTATTACTGTCGTCCGAGCGAATTTAGTCTTTTATGAATTATAAATAGTGTTAACTAGCTGTCATCCCCGACTCCGTCCATGTAGAATAAAAAATAATAATTAGCAGCCTATGTGTTCTTCCAGACTGTTCTACATTTGTACTAAATTTCATCATGATCCGTGGAGCTGTTCTGGAGGAACCTTGTAACAAACATCCATCCATCTAAACATTCGCTTTTATAATATTAGTAAGATAGTAAGATTTAGGATACTAACAAGTTTCAAGATGGTGTGAATGAAAACTGATGTCATTGTTGAAAACTATAACAATTGCAACAATTTATTTCCCTGAACTAAAACTGCATGCAGTAGCTACCTCATATATCTGTAAGGTACGATATTACATGTGTTATATATCTTCATAGCATCTATTTTTCAAATAAAACACAGCCCATGTTTTGCATTAGAAGCAAGATATTCAATTCGTTGAGATGTCACAGACGTCGAGTAGTTTTCTACGAAATCCTCTTTCAGCATTACGTGTATTCGATTTTCAATAGAATTGCGACGCTGTAGCGTAACATACGTCCCCTCTCTCCCTTTGCTACCGACAATGTTGTACAGAAACTGAATTCATATTTCCCCACAAAATGGCGACGGAGGGAAACTTTCAATCGCAACGAAATATTGCTCTAGATGCACACGTCAAATGGAATTTGGGAACTCTATGCTAGTAACAAATGGATAAAAGCTATTATATGTAAATTGTATTCCTACAAAATCATTTGGCATTACTAATCGGTGCGATTCTCGCGTAATGTCTTGCCTTGCAGAGCCACGTTGTGGAACGGTCTGTCCTCGGCGGTATTTCCAAACCAATACTACTTAGGGTCCTTTGAGAAGCGAGCAGACCATTTCCTTAAAGGCCGACAACGCATCTGCAGTTACTCTGTTATTGCAGATGTCCATGGGTGTCGTTGATCAGCTCGGACTTCCCCTCTTCTCTTATAAAAAAGCTATAAATTCTGGGTGTATGTGAAAAACTAAATAATTACGTTTTATGTTTTCTTAAAGATAAAATAGTGTATATTTTAGACTTAGGAACATTTTGAATCGTACGTTTTTCATTTCCAGAATCCTTGTAACAGACATGAGGCAGGAGTAAGTTTTTATCTTGAATACGAGTACATCTTGGAAGCGTTTGCTGGTCTCGAGTTAGAGAAGTGGCTTTACGCGCTCTCTGAATTTCTTTTGTTGTCAGCTTGCAACTTAAAGTTGTGTAAGTGCCGTCGCGAATTTTGATTGTTATACTTGTATTTTATTATTTTCAAGCTACGTGGTTTACAAGCCTCACATTTTCGATTCACTACGACACAATGACGTTTATATATTTTCAACTCAAAAGATAAAGTATATAAAAAATAATATAATTATAGGTCTGTGGTTTTTGAACGAATGTTAGACAATTAAGATTGATATGCGTGAATGACTGATCGGACAGAATGGAACGGAGGTATGGGAGCGAATAGAATGAGCAATATGAAGGACGGTAAGACGAAACGAGTACAGGTGAAAAGATATTATAAAGTAATAAGAAGAGGAAGATCTTTCATTCTGCCAACCACCTCACCACATAATGGTGTGGAAATTGTATGATAAAGTCATTTCAGATTAATATAGATGGAAAGGTTACATAGTTGTTTGACAAAAAGATATAAATATATTGAAATTTACAAAGTTTATTGTAAAAACATCAGACACCTTTCGCTTTCTTTAACGTAAACGTAAAAGAATTGTATCATCTTTCAATAGAATAATAATTTTGTGTTGACAGATACAAATGAATATTTTATTCGTTTTTAATTAATAAAAGTTTTTTTCGTCGCATCATGGCCGCGGCCGCAGCGAGCAATTAACGAAACCAATTAAAAGATACAACAAAACCTTTTTCGTAGAAAACTCTAACAAAGACATTTCTCTTATTCTTTGTGTAACAATTTTAATTGTAAAATAAACATCATTTACTGTAGAAGAAACAAACGTTAATTAAGCAATTTTCTAAATTATTATTACACTAACTGTTGCTCGCGACTCCGTCCGCGCGAAATAAAAAAATAATTAGTAGCCTATGTGTTCTTTCAGACTACATTCTATATGTTTGTCAAATTTCAGCACCGTTACGCCGTTCTGGTGATACCTACAGAAAAAAATCCATCCATCCATTATTAAGATAAGATGGAAATCGCTATATTGTAGAGTAAATACTATTTTGTAATAATTATTTTCGCTGGAAATTTTCTATTTATATTGTGTAAAAACTTTTTAACGTTAAGTTTTAATTAATAATATAAAAGTATATTTAAAAAATAAGAGAGGTGTTTGTTTCCATAATGTTCAAAAAACAAAAGAGTTTTTGGGTAAAGTTACACAGAGGGAGTTGTAACAATACAAACAATTTATTTATCAAACCCTTGTCACGTCCAGTGCGGGATGATGACGTTACGTACGAGTTTATTTGCACTCACAGGATAATGGATACGCGCAGTCAACGTTTTAATAACTGACCGCTAATTTATTACATAAAAATTTATGAAATAAAAATTAAAAATAAATAAGATACAGAAGAACTTTTTACTCTACTTTTTTAAATTCGGTTAATAAATAGTTAAGCAGATATACAATAGAAAAATAGATTAACTATAGTTAGTCGTATCTATTAGCAAAATCACCATATTAATACTAAAGTAATTTACTTAAAAAAAAATATTACGCGTACATATCACGGCATTTCTCAACTAGTATCAAAAGATATTAAAAATGTTACACAGAAAATCACAAAGAAAATAAGAAGCGTATAAAAAAAACTAAAATAAACACAAGTTGATTGTAACTGACATAAAGGAATGTCGGAGAGTACGGAAAGGCGACACAAAGGGAGGTGGGGCTAAGAATTAGGCCACGGTAGCGGCAGCGGCAAAAGACACAAACAAAAACATTTTGATTAGTACGCGCCTAGTTTCCCTTTTATTTGGAAATGGAACACGCGCTTCTGCAAATTCCGCGGTTCCTTTGACCGATACGACTCGATTACTTGCCTATAGATAAACGAAGTCTTAGTTAGTCAGTTGTTCATATATTTAGTAGTAAACTTAATCGACAATATAGCCTTGATTGTTGAAACATTGTGAAGTTTCTGGAAATGGCATTGCATATAAATAATTAATTTTATTGCAACTAACTTCTAGGAAAAAGTAGAGTTTTTTTTTCATCAAAAGACAATACACTATTGTTTCCATTCAGTTCGCGTTTTTAATATTATGCGCATAATAAATACTTATTTTTTAATATTCCTCTCCAGTCTTTATGAAGGAGTTTTTAATATCTAACTTCTATAAATTAAAAAGAAGACGTTTGAAATGGAAAACCACTGTCCACTTTTCTAGTCTCTATTTAGTTGACTTACGAGTATTTATGGGTTTCGGCTGCATTAAGTCTCGTTCAAGCTTTTTCTGGTTAAGCATAAAATAAGAAAATAGTATAGTAAAAAATCCAAAACATAAAAAAAGTTATTTCATGAATAGTGAGAGTGAAATTGTCTTTTTTATAACAGAAGGGGGCAAACGAGCAGCGGGAACACCTAGGTGTTCAACGACGCCCATGGACATCAGCAATACCAGAGGAACCGCAGATGCGTTAATGCCTTTCTTGTCGTTCCTTGTTTAAATTATAGCACGTATTATAATTTTTTTTTATTAAACTTAACATTACATCTGATACCGTTGGTTTCTATATAAAAATCGTAATCCATGTCATTACTTATGACAAAACAGGGATAACAATATGTTTTAAACGGGACTTTGGTCTCAGAAACCCACGGTTAGTATACGCCTTTAGTCTACACTATAACAAAAGAGTATAGTAAGTCAATGTCCAACAAAGGAAAAACTCCGAAAGCTTTCCAACAATAAAGCAGTTTTCCACTTCTTTATCAGATCGGTCTGTGAAGGGGGAGGCGCAACCAAAAAGTTTTCATTAGTGGGAAAGCCAATGTTGCGACATTCTTTCCTTTGTCGTTGTGTTGTGAAAACGGCAAAAAAGAAGATAAGAGACATACGCGTTCCACATTTCTTTTTACAAACAATGGATGGCGGGGAAAGGGTTGAGAAATAATGAACCCTGTACTAGGTATTACTGTGGATTACACTGATAGCGAGAACAGCGCTTATTTATGTTAGTATAGCTATTTTTATCAAGCGCTTTAAAGGCTTAAGGATTATTCTTTAGCGAATATTTTAGCTACTACATTTGATTTATTCGTTAGAAATTATTGTACGTTCAATCTAATATATTTAACTTTTTCCAAAATAATATTCAGTCTTTCGGTGGATTGATGGACGTTTGTTAGAAGGTATCTTCAGACCGACTACATGAATCTTGCCCAAATTTGGCATAGATGTAGAACATAGTCAAGAAGAACCAATAGGCTACAAAATACGTTATTTTTGTAATTCCGCGCAAACGGAGTCGCGGGCGACAACTAGTTATGTTCATGATGAAGACAGATCGAAATAACACTATGATCGTATTTTATAAATAGGCGTTATCTATAGAGCGTGTATGAAAATCAACATGTTCATTTAGCATATTTCGATTAAATTCCATCCTCCAATTATCCTGCGTTGATTAAAATCGTGTTAATTCGCGCTGGGTATCCGTGCGTTATTGCCAAGCTTTGTGTTTTGCAATCCACCGGTTTTCGGAAATCATGAATAGTGTGCAAATGAATATTTTTAATCATCAGTTGAGTTATCGGTGTGTGATAGATTTTGAATGTTATTATTTCCGGATTTCGCGTTTTTGTTTTGAATTGGAATTATTTTAGGTTATGTTGTTAACGAAAGTATAATAATAGCTAAGAGATTAAGAATGGTAGTACTATAATACTTATTTTATTATTAATGCTGATATATTTTGCGACACTCATGAAACATTTCACTCACACAACTCACTTTCGAAGAAAAATGGAAAATAAAATAATTTACATTTGTTTTTGAAATAAGTTAATTTCCTAGTATAATTGT
Organism: Papilio xuthus; assembly: GCF_000836235.2. NCBI lineage: Eukaryota > Metazoa > Arthropoda > Insecta > Lepidoptera > Papilionidae > Papilio > Papilio xuthus. The sequence goes on along the minus strand of NW_013531711.1, from coordinate 2,041,690 downwards.
AAAGATGAGATTATGTTAAAAACCTAAAACATGTGAAAAATTTGTGTTCAAACATAGTCATTGACAAAGGCTTATTTTTCAGAGTTCGAGGCCCCCGCGGATCGCGGGCTTAGACAAAGGGCGTCAGGAACAATGGGCTCGTTTCTGTGAAGCTTGAATAACTGCCTAACTTTGTGTTTGCCCGCCATTTGTAATTGTCTATGCTTTAATCGGATTCGCTTTTCGACTTATTACGATTCACGCACTGCGGAATCCTACGTGTATACGTTCATTCGTGTAATTTTTTGCTAACTTTAACGTTCACGGTATTACAATTTTCTACATCGTATCGCTGAAAATAAAAAGTTAACTCCGTTAGTATATGATTTAACTAAGTCTAGCGCGCGACTTCATCCGCGCGGAATTAAAGAAAAACTTACTAAATAGCATATGTGTTCTTCCGATGCGTTGATATCTTCTAACAAACATCTATCCATCCATCCATCTAAACTTTTGCATTTATAATATTAGTAAGATTATGAATGGCTTATTGGTATTGAATAAAAACATAACATAAACAGAAAATAGTCATTCTGATGATTATTTACACTAGAAAAACTATAATATTGATAGATAGTAAAGATTAAGCTATAAAAATAGACGATAAATTATTAGTTACAACAATTTACTCTATGACGTCATTACAACATAACATTATCCTCGTAATATTATCGTAATATGGTATGTCTAATATAGTTAGGAAGAGCGTAATAAAAATATGAAAGATGCGTGTTTATCATGGTAATTCCTTATACTTCACCCAAGAGTTATTATATTACAAGGCCTGTCTCTTGGTATATTTAATTACAGTGCGCATGGCAGAAACACGTGACAGAATAACTCTGTTATTATTATTAACAGTGACTCTACAAAAATGACAAAAAAAAGCTAATTTTAGTGAAAATTTATAACTATGCGTAATATTTAGGGATGAAAAAAACTAAAAATAAATAGCAATGTTTTATAACAGTAAAAGTTTGCCGTAACTATAAATCAGATATTTTTATAGTCTTAGATAAATTTCTCGTGTCACAATGTTAGTTACTTAGGTTGGATTGATTTTTATAAAATTTGATATGCATATGCAGTCTGAGTATCGGATACTATCTATTTTATAACCTCGCACGGACGGGGCTAGGTTTAATATATAATTATATGCCAAAATTTACCTTTAAATGTAGTAAGATTTATTGAAAGTTTGTAGGAACTCTTGTGAGGTTTTTTATACAGAAAACAACTGTCATCATTCTGATATTAAGTAGTCGATTAGTTTATTCATCGTGACTCATATGGGGGTATACGCATGACTCAGCCTGACGCATTGTCACAACCCCTTAACATCATCCCTCCAACCCTCACCCTCATTAAGTATACTGTTCAGTTAGAAAATGTAATTATTCATTTTGATAATTATCATGTGGTTAATGAATGTATTTACTAAAGTACATGTAGTATTAGCTGACGTCTCTCCTTTGATTCTTTAAAAAAAAAAGGTGTGTTCTATTGAGCCTATCGAATCCATAGAGTCCATCGGCATAATTTGAAACATCCTTTATTTTTTTATGAAAATTGAATCAAAGATGTTAAATTCAAATACCAATTCATAAAAGAAACATTAAATAATACTCCAGACTTTTCGCTTGTAAAAAATATTAATATAGAGTCAAGTGTAACAAAATAAATTCGTCGATATGAAAATGTCGTTCGCGGGTTGATATAGGAGGGTAGAATCGTTTCTTGTTTAGTTAACGCTTCAATAAATACATCTTTGCTACGAGACGGCGGAAAGGTTTTCATAAAGCAATTCTATAGAACTGTCTGGCTTCCAGACGTCTATATTATTCTGACGAACAAAGGTAGAACATACAATGAAAATCAATAGAAAATAAGTTTTCATAATTGTTAACTGTAACTTTATGTTCCAAATAATCTAATATAATTTGATTATCTTATATATAACATTGTCGTGTCACAATTTTCGTTCTCATACTCCTCCTAAACGGCTTGATCGATTCTCATGAAATTTTGGGAGCATATTGAGTAGGTCTGAGAAACGGCCAACATCTATTTTTAATCCCGCGCGGACGTAGTCGCGGGCGACAGCTAGTATTATATAAAATAAACAATTAAAATAATTGTACATAATAACTATAATTAGATTAGTCTACTTTTGAAGGTGTCGAAAGTCTCTTTGTAATCATTTACCTTGAGTGCCTATACATAATGGAACGGTCTTTAATACAGTGTCAATAGGTCCCAAAGGACATGGGCATTTTAGGGACCTCGTAATTTGAAACGATACATAAGGGATTATCAAACTTAGTGTTGAAGCCATTGTGATTTTATTTTGCAAGCAGTTGCCAGCGACTTCGTCCGTGCGGAATAAAAAAAAACCTGTTATAAATATAGCCTATGTCGCCGGGGATAGTATAGTTTCCAACAGTAAAAGAATTTTTTAAATTGCTATATTAATTTCGTATACAAACAACGAAATGTTTTATTTAATGTTTTTTATTTAAGAAATTCATATTCAATTAGAATATTCAAAGACTTTTTCCTTAAAAGAAAAAGATTTCCTTGCCCGTAAGAGGCTTAAGTTCTTTTGATTTTTTATCAAAGTTTCCTGATAACGTAAATAATAAAATCAATCAAATAAGATTTTCTTTGATAAAAGATATTTCTTTAAAAGCTGTATATAAAGATTTTTTTCCGTTATATTGCTTGCTTTTTGATGTTATCATAGTAAGAAAAATCTTAATTTTCTAGCGACCTACCGAACAATATCGAAAGCCCGCCAATTATCAGCATAAATTTCCCTCATAATTACACTTAAGCCTTCGTCGTTGCGAAGAGAAGCTTAAAAGTCGTTGAAATATCCCGTCTAATTGGGTAATAACGTTTTTACGTCAGGTAATTAACACAAAATACGGCCACGAAATACTTAATTTATTTTGTTAAAATCTAATTAAAGTATACTGTTATTTATAAATTCATGGATAAGAAGAACCTAACGAAATCTTTTTTAAAATAAATATAAAATATTAATTTAACTTCCACTCAGCAACAACACTTTTAATAGTTATGTAAACAGTCCCTTAGTTTAGATTTTCCGTATTAAATTTACACTTAGCGACTATTTAATACCCTGAGTTCGAAGTTTCAATGTTATAACCTCTCCCATTGTTTCAATGTAAGATTTAATTACACGGTACCATAAACTAAATGTTCCTCATTTCGCGTTACATGTTTACTTACAGAACACAGAGTAAGAACATTGATATGAGTTAATTTGGACTACGGCTTGTAACGCTAACGATTTGTTTTGCTCGTTGTTGCTCTGTGGTGTTACGATAAGGATGATGGGCTCCTATTTCATTGCTTAATGGCTTAATAATCCCAGCGGGACGACCCATTCTGAACCTGTGATGTATCACGATTTGTCGCGTCACCATTGCCTCTTGTATCGCAACGTTGATTACAGATTGTCGTTAAAGTGATACTCTCGTAAATACGAGTGTCTTTTCTTATAGTAAGAGAGGAACGGAATGTAATTATGTGTTGTACACTTTTCGTCAATAGATGGCGTATATTACGTTTTAAATTACACTTAATTGTAGATTTTCTATAATTTTCTTAACGAGTATGTCTTTCAAAAGCGTATAGAGTCGAAAATTTCGAAATAATGGATGGATAGATCAATGTTTGAAGGAATTGGAAGAACACATCGTATATATTTTTTTTTAATTCTGAGCGGACGGCGTCGCGGGGATAGCTAGTTTAATTACAATTTTACAAGTGTTTCTTATAATGATTTAAGATATACAAAACATTCAGTTAAACTGTATAATGAATGAAATAAATGGCGATACTAAATATACGCTTCTTATCTTACTTCTATTGACACTAACTATTTTGCTAGTGCATTAAATATTTCGCAGTCTATTTCCCGACAGCGGTCTCGCCATGATATGGTCAGCACATTATCTCCGAGGGACCAATTCGGATGCCCCCAGACTATAACATACCCATAGTAACATATAAAAAACTGCGTACATTCCTAACTCCGTACTCAAGGCGGTGTATTTTGCTCGGAGCAGCATTTTATTGGCCCTCCAACTCCCTCTAATCTCCTTTAATAAACCTCCTGAGAATGCGAGCGAATGAATATTTTAGCTCAACGCTATCTACGTATTGCAAGCTGTAGTAAGGAAGTTGCTTTATTTGCTTTTAATTTATTTTAATGTCGACATTTGCATTTATCTTTTTATTTATGATGTTATTAGACTTACTATTGCGATTGAGGGAAGTTATAGAAATAATTTCCCATTTACCCATTTATTTTTGGGCTTAAAAAGACATATTTCCAGTACAGCAAACCAGTAGCGATTTAAATCCTCACTGGAATTGGCAAAATGTAGACTCGCACACGCGTCAATGAGCTTTCCAGTCTAGTAATCGGAATGGCAGTATGGCAGTAGACTTAAACGAAAAAATCTTCGATTAAATTTTTAAACAAGGTTTGAACTTATTTATAAGTTTTCTTTTTAATTATTTTACGAACATTTTTCTCATTATTGTACCCGCGATAATGCTGGCCATTAACAAAAACAATTTTTAAAAGTCTGTTCGTAGATTTATTAAGATTAAAAGTCCAAGTATTAGATAAAAACTTTAACAAGCAACAAAAGACGTTTTCATTCTTCAAACCTGATATCTTTACCTCCCTCGTTATAATTAAAATCAAACACCATATTGAAAACTTCGTCAGATTGACTTACCTGGAAAAAAATAAACATATCGTTAGCTTTTTTTTAAGTTATCATGACATTATTTTAGGTAAATTACACCGACTTGTACCTCTAGATTGTTAAAATACTTAAGAATGTCGGTATTAAAAGTACCCAAAACCGAAGTGCATTTATGTATGCATAGATGTATGACTGTAGAAGAATCTAGAGATGTGTGATTCTGCCTCCGTGGTCTCTGCTTCCCCCTTTTGGTTACGGTCGTGAGTTACTATTACAATTTATGGATCTCAAAACTGGTGTACTAAATTAACAAGTTGTAGACAAGACCTGATAGAAAGCAATGGCCCTTTCCTTCGACTCTAATAAATAGAGTTAGAAAGCACTTTGTAATGAAACACATAACTTTGTGTAAGTCGTGGTGTCTCGCCGCAAACTGAGACGGGTCTGAAACTACATTTGTTATGTACTTTGAGCATGTATATATTTGTATATACTTCTTGTTAGGTAACGAACAAGAATAATTTTAAATTAAATCATGAGAATGTTACAACAAATAAATTATTTAAAAATTCCTTTATTTTATTCAAGAGAAGCACTATTTTAATTTGCGTATAAAATGAATAACTTCAGTTGATATTGACAAAATTATTATTAATTGTTATTGTAGATAAAAGATCTGTTAACCAATAGCATAGCAAAAACATATTGCGTAAAAAGTATGTTTATTTTTTTTAGAAGAGGCCATGAAAACGTCCAATATCAGAGAACTTTAGAAATTTGGCAATTTTCTTTCACAACTTTTTCCCGAATTCGGCTTCTATAATTGCGAGTAGATTGCGAAGATTTTTGCGAAATCAAGTAAATTTCCACGTTTAAAATTGTTTAAAAGTTTGTTTCTTTAGCAAAGTTTGTGCAATTTTATTCGCGTAAATAAAACGCTATTCATGTATCATCGTATACCGAAAATGTCGTTTGAAACGTAATAATGTTTATAAATAGATTAGATTTTTTTTGCTCTATAGTTGTACAAAATAACTCTATTTATTGCACCAACCAAACAATATACCTTCATAAATTCAAATACTCTATCTACGAAACAACTTATTGTTCCCCGAACGTAAAGACGTCATATAAATCCTATCAGGCGGCCTATTCCGAACACATGCGATAAAAAAAACTATAACATATTCAAGCGACATTGAGTCGAACGATATTTACGAGTCTTCGTTACACGACACAACCTCCAGGCGTAAACTAAAATTTACATTCTAGAACAACGAACCCTACAATACATTTTATGCTTAAGCTCGAATAACGAGCCAATGTAAACAGCTGTATTTGAAATTAAACTTTGTGCTTATGACATTAAGTTCATATTACAATCTACAAGCTGGTTATTGTCGAGTTGATCGAATACAAATTGTTTCATTATAAACCTAATCATAGGAACAGAAGGTTCCTTTTTCGTTGTTCCCTTAGTGGTCTTACTGTGTCGAAGAAAAATAGCTTTTATACCAACTGAATAAGATCTGGAATTGTGCAATTTAAAATAAGCTTTTTCACTTGGAAGAAACACCCTCGTTCCCTGCGGCGTTTGTAAGGTCAAACATGAACCCCTGTCTTTTCTCAAGAGGGAAATAATTATTTTTCATTAATTTTACAAGGACTCTAGTATATGAGAAATGTTCGTAATTTCCGATGTCTTAAACAACTCAAGGCAAATAATTTTCGTAATAACAATCAACTTTCTAATAAACTTCATTAAAATTAATGTAACAAAGCACTTTTAAATTATTAAATATTTGAAAAGCTTTCATTGGTATTATTTGTAAATACATCTACAAAACTCATTAGTACTCAGTGATTGCCATTTGATAAGTAAACGATAAATAAAAAGAAAAACAGTTGTTATAAATAAAAACGATTCTAGAAAGCACAAAGAATAAAATAATAAACAGAATGTACATTAGCAAAATATCTTTTGAGTAACTTAATTTAATCGAGACTGTAAAAAGCAAGAATTGTCCAGAATACTGATAAAGAAGTCGTTATCTTATCCTAGAGCCCAATACAATTGGAAAGTGGAACGTTGGCGCAATATTAATAGGTCTGCCTGTTAGAATTTAGAGCCCTATCTTGTCGCCTTGACCTGGATACTCGAACATTTTCTCCATCCAGTTCGGACGGGGTTTGAATTATAAAACCAGTTTCTTTGTCTTTCTAGGTTAACGAAGGCTTTTCAACGCTCGGCACAAGGTCTGGAATTTGTTACCAAGTTAGCTTGGGTCGATGCGGCAATTAACTTCGAGGTAGCCAAGAAAGTCTCAGACTAAGGTAAGTTGATGTTATGTTCTAAAATAGAAATGTTTGCTAAATGTAATGCTTATGACAGCAAAATTTATTTCATACGCAATGAAATAAAAAAAAACATGGAATAGAAATTAAAGAAAAGGGTCTTTCGTTCCTGTCACTAGAAATTGCGTCCCGGAGACCTAATTTAGTCGTCTTTCCTTTCCCACCCTGTTTCTTATAAGGAAAGGATGGGAAGTGGTAGTGAACTTTTAGGATGAGAGGATGCATGGAAAGGATATTTTCTCTTTCAATGCATCCTCTCCTCCGTCGATTAAAGGTAGGCAACGCATATGCAATTGCGTATGTCTATGGGCATCGGTCACTTCGCTATTTCAGCGATTTCAGGTGGCCGCTCGCTCGTTTGCCAACTTATGATATAAAAAAATATACTGTAAAGGCTGTATATTAATTTACTGCTTCATAAAATTACACAGTTGTAAAATAATATTGAAATTCAATGCCACACTTTATTAATAGCCGCTCCCTTTGATCATAATTTAATGTCACTAGATCGATTATGACGACCGTCCTCGTCGGCGTTCAACGCATGAATGAGCACGCGCTCATTCGTAAGTTTCTAAATACCGTGATATTTGCTGACTAACTACCACGCATACAAGTCATAAAATATCAAGAACAAATGCCTCGATAAACTTCACGTTGACTATAATTATTCTGCTCCTTACTTATTACACAATAATATAAGCTAAAAAAACCAAAGAATCTTTGAAGTAAGTGATTATCAAATATACATTTTTATTTATAAATACATATCAAAATCACAGCAATTTAACGTTAAAATTATATCTCAAAGTACAAAATTAAAAGAGTTAAGAATCCTACAAAAGTAATGCCATTTGATAATCACTCGCTTCGCTTAACTTTACGCAACCTCGAACAATTAAAATGGATTCCTTTAATTAAAATATTATTAATTAATTTGGAACTTAACCAGTATCGAGATTCAGGTATTGAATTGTAAACAAAAACTCACTGACGATCAATTAATGTTTCCCAAACTAATTAATATTAAAGTTGATATTTCTGAGAGTCAACTAATTAACGAGTACAAATACAAAACTTTAACTTAGGAACAAGTAAGTTTACAATTCAATTGAATTTACAAAGAATACAGAGTAGGGGATGACAAAAGAAAGTATGGATGGATTCAAATATGACGACTGATAGAGCTGTATGGAAGAAATGTGGAAGATTAGAACATACTGTATCAACTCTTCATAATAAAGAGCAAGATGTTTGAGACTGTACTTTTAGACATTATTAAGTAGAATCCTTTAGCGCGGATGGCGCGCTTTCATTACAAAGTCAAGTATCAGAATGATTAGTGAGGGGACATAAATGTCGACATTTTAGTAAGGCTAGTATTGTGCCAGTACACCGGCACAGTGTCGGATTTTCTTCCTAACAGTACTAAGCATGATTTAAAGTAAAGAAGAATTTTCCTATTTGCAATACACAGATACACATGTTTCACAGTAATCAAACGATTACACATAAAATTATAGACTAACAAATTAAAAGTTAAACCAATGTTAGTCTTATATATATGGGTACTGCAAATAAATAGAAATTGAACACATTTGTATGTGTTGGGAGTTTGTCGAGCAACTTGTTACGAAGTTCATTAGAGCTCCTTTGCCGACAGCAGCGGAGCGGCAGAGCCAATACAGACGAATTGCCTCCGTCGCTTCCTCAAACAATTCTATCAATAGCTTGCTCAAACTAAATTTAATTTCTACATAATTTTGAATATTATTTAGGTACAGAAATATGTAATAACCATTTTTTGGTTATTTTTGGATAACCTGATTATACCAATGTGTTTTTTTAGATATTCGATTTGCATTTATCCGACATTCTTACGGTGAAGGAAAACATCGTGATGTATATGCAGGTTATATATCTGGGAATAAATTCAAAGATATGTGTGAACCCAGAATGGTTGATGGCATAGTCATCCCTAACTTAGGGTAGGCTCCGAGCCCTTCAATGGTTTTGTATAGTGAAATGATGGTAGTAATAACCTGACTCCCATATCATCATCTCACATTAAATGCATAAATATAATTAGAGTTACTGAAAAATATTGTCGTATAATCACAACAAGGTAAATATAGAATCCCATAGTCCAAATAAAAAGTAAAGTTTACGGATTTTGCATTCTAGTATTAGTTGCCTTATCGGAATTTTAATATAGATCTGAAAATTGCCTCTATCTTTTAATTTTATTTACTATTTATAAAGTGAAATTGAATTGCGTTGAATAATTTTTAAAATACATAATGCTACTATTTTATAACATTATGTTTCGTTCATTCGTACTACGATAACTGAAATACGGAGCTATATGAAACCAATTATATTTCACAAAGAAAAGAGAACGTATGCAGCGATGCAATTTTCCGCAAGGTCGGCAACCAATTTGATGCTCGGAAAAACTGCAGGTCTTATAACAAGGCTCTTAAAATCAATATCGACTCCATTGTTCTGGTCAGAAGTATACGATACTTGTTGTTCGTTCAACATACGATCTACAATCTACATACAAGATTTTTTTAACATAAAAGACTATCTTTAACAGAGACCAATTACATTCGATGTAATTTAATAAAAAATATTAAAAACATTTTCATCATCGCATGTGTCCTGGATTGATTTCTGTTTAGTAATTTAGAGCTAAAAGAAAAGAATAATAAATAATTGTATTCCTTCATTTATATAATATTAAATCTACACGTATACTTCTCAAATGCTAATTTCTTTCATAATAACCATCATCATCATCTCACTATACGTCCCCACTGAGGTGCTCGGAGCCTATCCTAAGTTAAGGATGATAATAACCATAATATTATTTAAATTAATTAATTGATTTTATTTCCAATGTTTATTTATTTTCATTCTTATAGCTCTCCCTATTTAATTTATTACTGTTTCAAACATAAAAAATGTTACTATACAATCACGCTTTGCCCGATTCGAATTCGTATTATTCAAAGTTCAATTTATTTCGCCTATGAAAAGAATCGTTTGGCAATCAATTGTGACGTCACCAAGTGAGGACGGATTGATAGGCGGCTCCCTCATACAATAAAGCTTTTACAATCCTCCTATTGAATATTGAGAAACGTCAATTTGTTTTGTTTTTTATTGAGACGCTGTTTATATGGTTACTTTTCTTTAAAGAGAAACGTCGCTAAATACAACTGATTATTGCACACAATGGACATATAATTTGGTCTAATAATTAATCTGTTTAACATAAAACCGTGTTAAATTAAATTAACATACTAACAAATACTTTTGATGACAATTGATGACAAAGTAAAACTTATGGAATTAATCATTTGACGGAAATTGCAATTGAAAAGCGATAACAAACAATTCATCAACATTCTATAATTAAAACCTCTTTTGAAAAAGGTGTGAAAGCACTGGCCATTGACAGCTCTTAAAAACGAGTTGTTGAATTCCGAATCATAAAAAAATAAACAGTCGTTAGATCCGCACTGGGAGGAGCGTGAGAGCGTGCAATGTTGCCGTCAGTTGCCGCCGGCGAACTGCGTTTTTACTCTTTTTGCAGTTGTATTCGAACCCGTAGTTGCAGTACAGAAATGTAAATTTAACTTACAACGTCGCGAATACTAAGCTTTTAACGTTTTGTAAAACCTTAATTATTTCTCTTGTGTACAAAAGTTTATTACTGTCTAAATTGTCTTCTTTTGTTTTTTGGATTTTTATTAAATTTGCATTTGTTATTCTACTAATATACAAGTATTTCCGAAGTCTATTGACCTTATATATATTATTTTCTTAATTTACACTTAGAGTCTCCTTTAGAGATAATGATATATTTAATTATGGTAATAGGACAGTAAATCGAATTTTTGACTAAATTAATCACAAAAATTATGGTGTGGTTTTTTAGGTCTAACTTATCTTATGATGCATTCTCTTATTTCATCGTAAACATATTTACTTTGTAACTAAGTAGATTCCTGTACATACTTTTACTTGTCTTTTCCTTATTGATAGTTGAAAGAAGACATCGTTGACTGTATCTTTTATAGAAGACGCAAACGCCTCTTCATTTCCAACATGCCAAGTAAATATCTTCCCACGCAAGACTACGATGCATCGTCTTCACCTTTTTATATGGCCACTGATTTAATTATTTTTTACTATTAAGATCTCAGTAAATAAAATATGTTTTGCGATGCGATAGATTTATTTGTTTAAGAAACGTATCATAAATTAAGAATTAATCTGATTCAATTTATTAAAATGAGTACACTAAATTTGAATTTCGAATTCTTAGTTAATTTATAAAATGCTCTATCTGTTAAGTTAAGTCAAGACTGATTATTTCTGTGTCAAATTTCTTTCAAATCTGTTTACCCATTCCAGAATTACCTAATAATAATTTTCATTATAATTTTGGCATTTATGAAAATCAAATCTAATCAAAATTAAATTAACATGCAGCTTTAGATATTTCCGATCGGGAATTTCTACCCACGCGAAAGCCAATGCTGTAAATCCAAGATTATGCACCGAGTATCACGATCAGTGCAATATATCACGTTAGCCTCGTGATTTAAACTTGCCAACTATCGATAACCGGTTCAAACTAGTTCCTATTTAGAAATCCTCTGAGACCTTCCCACGCGGTTTTTATCAGCGCCATCTGGTTTCTTCATTAGGCAAGAATACTTGCAAGCTTAGGAATTACACGCGTAAACCGTTGGCAGACGTAGTATTTTTTATACTAGCTTCGCAGCTGTTAAAGGGTTGATCTTTGTGAGATTGCTTTTTACATTTTGATATACTTAACTGTATCGTAAGTATATACCGTATTTCTTATTATTGCCGATATTTTTATTGTTTTCAACTCTATATATTACAAAAGATTGCTTTTTAAATATAAATGGTAAATGAAAAATACGTTTTGTTCGACAGCAAATGTTTAATCATAGATGAATAATATTTCTTTTTTTTATGTTTATAGTATTTTTATAAATCCAAAATCAAGTGATTAACTACCTATACTTTTGAGTAGTCTTGACTCGTATTTATAAGCTCGCTCGTTTGCCGTCTCCAAAGAGAAAAAAGATTTAGGATTCAGTATAACATCATAGGGGATAATTGTAGGGTCTGTGCGATACGTTGGGGCGTCGTATCAGGCGTCCATTTGTCTCCGCCCTCGCTTTCACAGTCACATAAAGATATCACGCTGTTCGCATATTGATAGCCACAGATTCGTACGGAATTGATGATAGATACTAAAGAAATTCTATCAATATTATTTGATGTAGGTCTATATTTGACCAAAGCATAGGATAAAAAATTTCATATAATTTTTCAAGTGACGTCTATCTTTCGGCAAACGATTGCACGATAAATCGATATTATTTTAAGTGGTTATTATTTTGCCATTTTCTTTTTGGAAATACGGTTTTTTTTACTAGATAGGTCTGTAAAAGCAACTTAATTAGTATTATTAGTAAATACGACATAAAAAAAGCTTAAAAAGTATTTTTTTAAATCTCAGGAATGTTTCTTTTTCTTCTTGGCCTGACTCCAATCGCTAATCTACGAAGTCTTCGCATAAAACTGAGTTTAAATTTATTTCCTTGCTCGTTGAAGCTTAAAGCTAAATGAGCTTTTTCTTATGTAAAAGGAAACGATTTTCATACTAAGAGGTTAATGATGAAGAAATTTTAATAGCCTCGCTTCAGACTAAATTACTTATAATTAAAACTACGTAATTACGTAGACAAAATTAATTATTTTATTTTTGTATTAATGGTAAAATATAATTCAAAGAATTGAATACAATTATATAGTCATCTGTCTTCTTACCAATATTTTAAATGCGAAAGTTTAGATGGCAGGATGGATGAATGGGTGTTTGTGAGAAGCTATCTACAGAACCGCTAAACGCATCTTTTAAATTTAGAACATAGTCTGAAAGAACATATACTAATTAAGTTTTTCTTTAATTGCGCGCTGACGGAGTTGCGGCCAATAGCTGCCATTAAGAATATTTTAAAAGCAAACATTTATTGCTAGATAAAAAGGTTACCAAACGACCATGTTTTGCAAACTAGGTCATTACATCATACGACATTTCGATCGCCTTTCAGAAGTAAATTACATTATACGCAAACGAGTCGCGGCACTGAATCTGAGCAATGTTAATACAGGAAAAGCTTTCGAAATAACTAGAGCTTAAAATGCAACGAAAAACACTTTAATAGGAAAAAAAATCTCTAAAAGCAAGTACTTTGAAGTTTTACGAACGCGATTTTACTCTCGTTGGAAGTTTTTAATGATTTGATGTCAACCTACAGGAATACCTGTTGCGGAATTTTACTTTTCATACAGTTAAATAAAAAAACAAATCTTTTGATTCGACATATAAAATTAAGAAGACAAATTTAGAAAAATTCACGTTACGACATTTAAGAAAGATACGATATCATATTATTTCCTCCACATTAGATCTTTTTTTTATATTATAAGGTGGCAAACGAACGAGCGGCCACCAGAAATCGCTGAAATAGCGAAGTGACCGTTGCCCATAGACATACGCATAAATATTTCCATGCATCCTCTCATCCGGAAAGTTCACTTCCACTTCCCATCGTTTTCTTAAGAAAAAGGGTGGGAAGGGAAAGAGGACTAAATTAGGCCTCCGGGACACACACTCAGCAGACGAAACACGGAATTGCTTCCACTTCACGCCTGTCTTCTGTGTGGTCGTGGTATTTCACCGGGCGAGCCGGGCCAATTCGTGCGAAGATGTTAAAGCGGGCTCTACCAATGTTAAGATCTTTTTAGAATTTAGCTTTAGGATCATATAATAGCAATCTAGATTTCAGAGCGATTAAGTCAAAACTACTATCATAAATTTTACATTCTAATAAAAGATTAACAACTACTTCCCACTTTACTATTCAAACATATATTAAAATCATAAAAGCGTACGTCGAAGTAATGTTACACGGCTCATAAAAATCCAATGCGCGTTAGAAAATCGACTTCAAATAAAGTTTTATATTGCAATCTCGAACTGGAATTCTAGAAGTTTCAAATCGATCCAATATAAAGGATTGGAGATTCATTATCCAATAGTTCCCAAGGAACGTGACTTCTCTTGATGACGACGGAACTCCAGTTCCCTTGTGCCAATAGAATTTCAAGTAGACTTCAAAGTCTGAGTTCTAAATTACTCAATAACGATGAGAAATATTAATAAGAAGACTAAAGTAATGTTATTGAAACTTTCGTGAAACATTTAGTATTATATTAGTGCAAGACGTGAGCCAACCACGAATCCAGCTATCACAGTCAAACGAAAGACCCCCGATGGTTCAAACTAATCGGTACATACGCCCGACTACATATGAATTTAATCGTAATTTAACTTAGTGCCTACAAATAATATGAATCATCATCATCATCAGCTCACTATACGCCCCCTTCGAGGGACTCGGAGCCTACCCTAAGTTCAGCGTGATTAGGCCATAGCCATAATCACGGCGGCCCATATGAATCATACTTATATTATAAATGCGATTTTTTTGTTGGATGGATGCTTGTTATAAGGAACGGCTTCATGGATCTCAATGAAATTTGTCATAGATGTAGAACATAGCCTGGAAGAACACATAGGGTACTTACGGTTTTTAACGCGCGGACAAAGTCGCGGGCGACAACTATAATATAAAGATACAATTCCAACAAATATTAAAAAGTAAAATACTAGAGTAGAATTTACTGTTTCATTTGTAACACAATGTAAATATTAAGCATAATATTTCAGAACGGGAAATGAACTTCAAAGAGCGAGCTTACATCAAAGAGGAAAATTAACAGCATTAAGTATTCGAAGTTTCCGCCAACGTTATTTCACTTAAGTAAACAAACTAGTGGTGAATACAAACAGGTTTATATATTCGGATTATCAATTAAAGTCAAACTAAAAGTAGAACAAAGAAAATTATATGTTTTAGGCAGGTTTATCGACAGTCAAAACACGGTACCCGAGGCTTAATACAGAATTGAAAAGTGACCTTGGGTTTCTGAGACTGAATTGTCTGCTTGAAATATAATTTTATCTCTATTTTGTCAAAGATAATGACAAGGATAACGATATGTTTTAGATAGAGATTTTGGTCTCAGAAATCAACAGTTAAAGGAGCAAGGCTTAAGCTAAGTTTAAAGCTTTAAGCTATTGCTTTGCTCGTTGGATTACTAAACCACCTATGCTTGTAGTGTTCGTATCAATAACCGCAATGGTAGCAGATTAAACACCTAGAACACTTCACTGAAAGCTTTGTATAGTAGGTGAGATCTTACTTTGAGCTATTAGCATTTCGATTCGTGTTGATGCACGAGATCCGAGAGTATCGAACCACAAGCTAGATTGCTTGCTAGTAAGGGATTATGAAACTCATGAAATAGACATGTATAGATCATCATGGATAAAGAAAGATAAAGAGTATAAGTGTCGTTTGGATTTTGTCCCTTTCTTTGCTACTAATATTTTTACATATGAAAGTCAAATCGCAAGGCGAGTCGGTGGCACTGAACGTGTTAAAATATTGTACCACAATAATAGTTGGCCAGTTATCATTTTCCCCAAAAAGAGTAATTAAATAAAACAATAGAGTAATAAAAATTTTCACTTCATTCGTAATAACGTACATAAATTGGTAGTATAAATTTTCCTAACAGGTTACTGCATTAAAGCCTATAAATCTCTTTTAACTGTAGAGTTATTCGTCGGAATATATCACGCGTTAAATTAATAAATATGATAGTACTGGGAGTTATTTAGATCGTTTTACATCGCTGTCATAAAGGCCCGACTGAATAAAATAGCGAGGCTATCAACTGTCACTCTCTGTGGTATAATACGACCGTTTTGGTAATGTACGTATACGTTGAGCGGTCTGTATGGCTCCAAACTTGCATCACTACGGGAGCTGTCAGTGTAAATCACTTATAATTATGCACTGTCCGATATCAGACTGGACAGCATTCATTTGCGGTATTTGTTTCGTCGTTTCTGATACATACAGTTTGTAGATAGCTTTGTTTTACCAAATACAGCAGTAATATTACTAAAATATTTTTATAGATATTCCTATACAACTTTCTTATTACATTTCACAACCACTTCCAGTTTATTTTTTTAAGAATCTGTGTTTATAGAATAAAGCCAATAAAGTAGCCAAATCAGATTGTGTTCTAATTAAATTAACAGAAAAAACGGAAAACTCACCACAACAAAAAACCTAATTACATCAAGACAAAATGCTATTAAAAATATAAATACAGCGACAGAAAATTAAACTCAGAAAAATGCTTCCACAAAAATACGTTTAGGGTTGTCGCTATTAGAGTTGAGTTTTTACATTTAAAACAGTATAAATTATTCAATAATAAAATAAACGAAAGTTTTATGAATGACAACCCTAATAAAATCCCAACAATTGACTGACTATATTAACTAGAATATTGGCTGAAACATTAATTACTCTGCTGTAAAGCTTCGAGATAAACGAAATTCAGAGAAGCGAAACGAATTTTTTTATCGATAATCCACTGAACTGGAACAGGGCTGATTATATTGTTTCATTATTAAGATACTTTGGGAAAGTTATGCTTTAATTTTATTAAATTTAAAAGAGAGTTTCCACTGCAGAAACGCATTTATAAAACATGTTATATCTGTTTTTGTTTAAACAAATAGAAAGTGAACGTGCCTTCAAGAGTACGTAGACAGACGTACAGACGTAGACAGTTCGTAATCATTTACTAAGGTAGTGCCACATCACCATAATTAAAGGTAAAAAGGTTAATTAATATACCAATGGTGAACTAAGACATGTCCATAATATTTAGTTAAACATATTAGTATTTAGTTAAACAATGATCTTTCTAGATGATATATTAAATCGTGTCGTTCCATTTCTGAGCAGCCAGTCATCCTGATTCGAGCAGTCGAGGCACGTACGAACTTGTGGAATTTCTCATTCACTCAAACCTATCTCCGGCACACTCAGAGAATGTAGAGTAAGAACTTTAAATAGGAAATTCAGACCGATAAGACTTATATGACAAACTTTATTTCTTAAAGAGAGAGATGTGTTTTTGCCTACCCATCTAGGTTAAGGACATGAGTACATGTTAATTTATTAAAAAAAGTAATTCACCATTTTATTTCTTTGTTACATTTTCATATAATTTTATAAGCCTAAAATATAATAAAACAGAATAATGTTAGAATATTTAAAAAAGGACACGCTGAAATAACTTTATAAGCATGAAATTAAAAATTAATAGCATTAAGCTGGTAAAATATTTGACGTAGCCGGCATTGTTTTGGTCTTAATTTACCAAGCTCAGACTGACGGCAACTTTGAGCATCGCCAAAATAAACGGATTAATTTTTTTTCAACTTTTTTTAGGACTTTAAATTGTATCTGGAATTTTAATATTACATTATTCTGTTTTAATTTTTTAAGCATAATATTTAAGGTAACTTTTTAAAAACATGTTTTAATAAAATTGAAGATATGGATTAAAATTAAGATTAAAAACAGACAAAACAAACTGATTGTTGAAATAAAAATTTTCTAACTGTAATTTTTTTCACCCATATGATGAAAAAATAGTCCTTTTTAACGTAATTTAGTTTAGACAGAAGGTGCTTTAAAAATAATTTTTCCATTCCTTAACATTTTATTACTGAAGCCGGTCATAACAATGCCTAGTTAAAGCAACAAACTTTGTCACAATAAGTACAGGCTACTAAATTTAACCTCTGTAGTGCTATCAGTTCAATAAAATCAACCTTTAAAAGGCATTGTTTTAAACGACAACATTTCTAATTCCACAAACAGCTATAAATAAACCCACGTTAACTTGAACCAACAATGAAGCTAGACGAAAGCTATGCTTTATTATATGGAACGACTTAACCTTAAAAATTAAGACGTTTTAATAGATAAGAGTGAGCACACACTTAAATGTGTGCACATTTGATAGTGAAAATTGCAACGACCCTGTAAAAATAATTACAGTCACTGAATATATCTTTAGGCGTTACTTGAATTTTCAGTTTTAAGCAAATAGGCTTAAAATTTAAACTCTAATAAAAGCCTAAATTTATTTGTTCATAAAGAAAGATGGAACAATACTTAGTGTTGTGAGATACGAAATATCTCGGTGGTACGCGTACGTGAAACTCTAAATGCGGCTAATGGACTTTAACCACGCAAGCTTAAAACTGAACAGGGCCTAATTTAAATAATATACATCAGCGTAGGTGCCGGCGCGAGATAAGCATCTCTCACGCTAGAGGGAGGCGTCGGCGTTATTATGGCTCAGGGAAGAGCGGTTCAAGTCACAAGCGAAAGCGTTTTATAAACATAGGGAGAGATGATATTTTTGCTAGTCTAAATTTAACAGCTGTCTAGTGTAGAGTTGTAATATCATTATAGTATACTTATAATGTAAACTGTATTTTCACGAACATTTATATCAAAATACAGAGGTTTAGAGCATTATTATGCCTAGTAAAAGATATGTATTCATTTGTTTATTTAAATTGCCTTGTTGTTAGTGCCAACTATATTATATTTATTCAATTAACTTTTCTAATTACAATACAAACATCTCGTTTACAAATAGAGAGACGTGCTCAAACTAGAACACTAAGCATCCATTTATGTAATAGCAGCATTGTCTATAAACATAAGCAATAACAATAGAATTCTGTTCAATTTTCTTAATTCTCTCACTCGTTACCCTCGTTTGAAGCAGGCTTGCTCGCGGCAATCTTTAAGATACGAACGTGAAGAAAAAGACATTTAGAAGTTTGACGTGTACTCATGTAATTGCATTTATTCTTGCTAAAGAAATATTAATCAAAAACAGACAAAAAAGAATTTTATAGTTCCTTTTGGCTCTCGATTTACGTATCCTTCAGTATATCATAAAAAAATTACATCTGTTAAAGTTAATACAAGTTAGAAACAGTGAAATATACAATTTTAAACCATTAATTTTGATATTTCATTTAATCAAAGCGGTAATCCAACAATCTAAAACAAAATAATCTATTTTATATTGATTTAGAAAATGGATATTCTCAGTATGTAAATACTACAAAGGTTACGAATGTATCCGTCAATATTGAAAGTAACTAAAGCTTCATAAATGTATCACTGAAAGCTGGGAGTATTACGTAATGTATCATCACATTTGCATAATTAAAATATATGCATTATACACAAACTATAAACAAAATAATATAAAAACTAGCTGTTGTAGCGACTGCGACTATGTTCTACATCTATGTCAAATTTTAGCGAGATCTATTCAGCCGTTCTGGAGATACCTTCAAAGGATACTTGTTTCAAGGATCCATCCATCCCAATATTCGCATTCATAATATACTAGCTGTCGCCCGCGACTCCGTCCGCGCGGGATTTAATAAAGATGTTGGCAGATTCTCAGACCTACTCAATATGCTAACAAAATTTCATGAGAATCGGTCAAGCCGTTTCGGAGGAGTATGGGAACGAAAATTGTGACACGAGAATCTTATATATAAAATGTAAGATGTGATGTATAAACAACTATCAATTTCACTGTAAGAAGTAGGTCATGAAAATTACAGAAAAGTTTAATTAATATATTCCATTTGTGACAGAATTTCATTAACATATTAATTTATATTTTAAACAACTTCCAAACGTCATTTCGATATTAAAATCGCTTTGTATCAGGGCATCCATTTAATTATCTCACGATATTTCATTACAAGCGCTCGAAAATATTTTGCATATTAACGGATACATTCATATTAATAATAAAATACCCTTATATTAAGCTAGAGCAGCAATAAATTAAATTTATTCACTAATTAAAATGAAGTACATCAATCCGCGTTGTTACATTTAGTTCATATATTTTTTTTAATTAAAAAATTAGCAGATATATGTTAATTTACTAATATTTCTTGTACCATTCCAAGTAAGCTCTATGCTTGTGCTAAGACATAATTAACGACATACATATTCGTGCCCGGATTTGAACCCCCGAGCTCGTAATCGGAAATCCGCACCCTTAACCATTAGGCTATTGGCGCTTCATGGGTTTAAAATTATCATATATGTATTTAATATTTAAATAATGATACGGATTCCCTACTCTCTCTTGTTAGTTACATTGGTAATTGTTACATATTTTCTTTATCAACTAAAACTTAACATTCTCAAATCTATCGACGGTTGCTTAGGCGTTGAATAAATCTTTAAAATAATTTTAAAGCATTTCTTTACCGAAATTTATGCATTTTCACGTTCAGAAGATAAATCCTCGTCACAAAAAGCTGATAAATCTCTGATCAAACTGAAAATGTTCCGATGGCGACGCCCGCTCGCGAACTCTAAAGTTATAAAGTAGCAACCACTCGAAGCGAAGATAAACTCAGAAGCAGGAAGGCACCGAAGTGTCCTTGAGATAAGCTTTGAGAAAAAACTCGCTGGTATAATAAATAAACCACAAGCGACGCTGTTGTTATTTAAACGATAATGTATTTCTGAATATTTTTATTTATGGATTTTAAGTCAAGAAAATAAAATTACAGCTTATTTATAAAATAATTACAATAACAACACTTTTTATTGTAGTTTGAATTGAGAAAGGGTGAATCTTGTTAAGTACCTATACACACGAAATTTTTGGCGTCAACCCAACTCATTTAACGAAGAAACAGATTCAAACAGACTGTAAAACTGGCTGAACAACTTCATTAACATATGTTACGTAACTTAAACAAACTCGACAAAGTAAACTGTTCTAAACTATCAATGTGTAATATTTATTCAATGACTTAAAATATATAACAAAATTATATACATTAAAAATTAATTTTTATTTACTTTTAAGAATCTAAATTTTAAGTTATGTAAAATACAGGTTTTATGCATTTTTTATGTTTTATTTTACAGTTATGTTTTATTTAACACGTTTTGAATTAATTCTTTCTCTTGGTTTTCCCTTCTAACTTGGACCACACTACTCCGGAGTTTAAGGAGGCGTCTCTTTAACGAACATAATCTTAATCGCATTGGCCTTTTCGTTGGTAAATAATTTAATAAAGGAGCAAATAACGCTTTAATAGCTTAATTGTTGAAATACAAGAGCTTTCTTTGTTCAACTTATTATTTAATGAATAAAATTTTCCTACGCCATTTTTAAGTCTGCTATAATATATAATATATATTATATATTATAAGCTTTATTTAATAGTACATATTGTTACAGTAATGTAGTAACACGATATCAAAAAGTAAATAAAATTTATCAGTTTGTCTTTTTTATTAAAACATTTTTTTTGTAACTCCAAATTTCCAATTGTCCAGTTTCATTTCTTAACAGTATTAAAAAACACAGCTCCGTCCCTTTTACATTATTCTTGTAAATACATTTTAAGTTTTATATCATTATAGACTTTTATTGCTACGTTTTTATAAAGTATTTCATCCTACGCTCAGTAAAAAAGAACATTTTCAATTTTAAAAGCCATTCAACACCCGTAAAGTGTTGTAAATTTAAATAGACCGTACTTTGAGCCTGAATTTTTAAACGCGCGTAAAATTTTTAATTTGGCGACTCTATAGTTTTATAGTTCCAATGATAATTTTCAATAAAAACATTATCTTTTCTACTAAAAATAAAAGAATGGACGATAAAATTAACTTAATATTACTTTATTGTGTTATGTTAATTTATAATTTTAATATTATAATTTCAATCTATTTTCAAAAAAAAATATTACTTTACCACATCGTTTTCTTTTATTTCATAAAGTACATCTTACAATATTATAAATGCGAATGTTTAGATGGATAGATGTTTGTTTGAAGGTATCTCCAGAACGTATAAACGGATCTCGATAATAATTTGCATGCGTATAGAACGTTATCTGGCAAAGCACATAGGTTACTAATTATGTTTTTTTTTTAATTCGGAGTTGCGAGCGACCGCTAGTATACGTAGAAAATAACAAGTTCCGCTCTAATATGTAGAGCACGTATTTGAGGTCTTTATGAAAAAAACGCGTGACTATGCCAGGGCCGCACTAGACTATTAGAATTTGCGAGTGATGCCTTAATGAGAAGAGACTTTACAAGGGCAGTAAAAACATGTATTAAGAAATTTTATTAACATCTAAATAAAATTAAGTACATCTCTGTATTTATTATACTTTGGGTAAATTAGTCTGGGTGTTGAATATGAAGTTTAAATCTCAAAATCACGTTAGCTATCGGAGAGAAGCACATAAGCTATTTCTTAGCAAAACATTTATGTATAAAAAAGATAAATTATCTCGAAAAATGCTATAAAATAAAAATTGTTTACAAAATTTTACATTCCTAATACAAAAAAGACAAAAACCGTTGTTGTAATGTTTAACCGCATTCGCGAATGTTTTCCAAGTGAGGAACAGAATACCGTATAATTTATTATTAAGCGCCCGCTGCGAAATGTAAAGCACAGCAAAATTAGCGCAATATTTACGCAAATAAATGAGAAAAGTTTCACTATTAACCGCAAGAGAAACTGCGGAATCAGATCCAGCGCTTTACGCTACACGGCCCGACAGCGAACACAGAGCTGAATTGGTGCTATTCGCTACAAAGTACTACTTTTGGAGGCGCCTCATTACGTCGCTTATATTGACTTGAAGTAAGCGACCTTCTACTCGTTAATTAGTTTTAGCAGTCTTTATACTCCAACTTATTATATTTTTGGCTTAATATTTACAATAATGTCTTAAGATATAAAATATCTCACGCCTATAAAGGTTTAATAAAGATAAGACAATTATGGTAAGACTTATCCCGTATACGTTTTAGCGTCCGACTTATTTTTGTAGTTTATCATCTACTAGCAGTCGCCCGCGACTCCGTCAGCGTGGATATATAAAAAAACTTAATTGGTGTAGCCCACCCGTCCACATCACATCCATCTAAACATTCGCATTTATAATATTAGTAAGTTACACAAAAAGCAGCTCTTCAAGGCACAAATTAAAAAAAAATTGTCCGTCTCCTGGCTCTAAGCTACCTCCTTACCAATTTTCAACCATATCGGTAAAGCCGTTCTTGAGTTACAAATAGTGTAACTAACGCGACTTTCTTTGTATATATATATATATATATATATATATATATACATAAACATATGTTTAAAATTGTAGTAAATGAATAAATGATCGTCGTGTTGTTTTAGTGTTAACAAATTGAACAAATTTATTTACAAGCGCGTTTTAATTTACAAAGAACTTTTATAATTATCACACTTTAATCAAGAAACGTTTTCAACTAATACCGAGATTTTAAGAACAGTCGAAACGTTTTAATAACGCTCAAAGCTATCTAACTCTAGAAGGAGGACGTCCGAGGGAAATCTCTTTAGAAGTTTCTCTTCTCTATTCGGTAGGTCATTACGATGCGACGGTACAAAGTTTTAACGACGCAACCTGAAGCCATTCCGAGATAAGATAGGACGTAATAACCTACAAATTGATTTAAGATCGCTAATGACATAGAATATTTACAAAGCAACGATAAAAGAGATTATTATTATAATATACTATTTTTATAACCTGTAAATATTAAAAAAAAACAAAACAATAATCTTGTCGTCTGATGTACATACGACTTTTGATTGATTTTAAAAAGAAGGAGGTTTTAAATTAGTTTGTTTTTTTTCTGTTTCATTTTTACCTACCAGTCAAAATCTTTCTTTGACTAATTTGCAAAGTTGACCATGGATTACTTTAATAATTTGTGTTATTTTATACTTTAGAAACGCCTTATTTTCTGTGGTAAAACAGACAATTAGTTTTATTACAAGTATAAAGGCAATGGAAACGCAACGTACGAATATATCGAAACGTAAAATATTTTCTTTGCGAAAACAATTTTGCTTATAAAGAAATTTCGTTTCATTTTGATTGAATCGGAAATCTCAAATGGTACATTTAAAGTCGATTGTTACAATAACCGTTATCTGAGAGGCAGAAGTTGTGATGCGGCCATTTATCTCCCAGCGCTCTTGGGACGCTTAGCCGTTTGACACAGACTTTGATTGCTAAAACGTGAAAAAGAGCTTTGAAGTCGAATAGCCAATATTGAATGATTCTTTTGAATTTTGGATTCGAAAGTACTATGGAATAATACGTATTATTTTTTATAACAATTAATTTTACTGTTTAAAAATCTTACTTTTAAAGAAATTATATTTGTTTTACATCAAATTATAATTTACATAAATTCTCGGTTTGATTTACTTTTTTATTAACAATAATATTTACGTAAAACTTATAATGAGACGAAACTCTCAACAATAGCAAAGATTAAATTAAAAAAAAATTAAAAATCTGTTTTTGTCTATAGCAGAGAGTAGATTTAATTTGAACTTCATAACCATTACACTATTTTAGAGTACTTTAAAATGAATCAAATGGATTCGACACTTAATAATTGAAAACAGTCAACCACTGAACTACTCTAGTTCTAATTCATTATTCAGTACAACCCCACAATCTGGGCGAGCATAATTTATGAAGCCATATTTCTCGAGCTTTTACTTAACTCCCGGAGGGTCAATATTGCTAAAGCGTCCTCGGAACTACACTCTCAGGAACTTAAGTTTACAAGTTCCTATTTAAGAAACTCGAGACAAGGAAGGCTGAGATTGTTCTTGGGCCTTTGTTAAAAATTACTTAACTTTCTATTAACTTACAGAATATTAAAAAATACATAGAGCTTAAAAAAACAGAGTACACAGTTCGATTAAATATTTCAGTTAATTACCAAACAGAAATACAAGATTTCTTGAACTCAAAATTACCAAACGCAGTAGTAACTATCTATCTATATCTATATCTATATAATTACTAAAACTGAAGTGAAACAATCATATGTGAACATTATGTTTATACTGAACAAAAAATCTTGTTTGTCTCTCTTTCCGTCCGCAAATCCGCGTTTGTTTTAGGTAATCTCCCAAATGGCTGAACCAATTTTGGACTTATACTAGAAGAGTCGATGTATTTGGGATTAACATAGGCTACTTTTTTAATTTCTTTATTCCGCGCTTACGAAGGACACCTTTGAAAATGTTTAAAAGTGTAAACTATATTATTTTGCTGCAGTCACAATAAAAATTTTCCTCTAACAATAAAGTATATGTTTTAATTACACACACGGTTAAAGGGTAAAGGCTAACAAGGAAATAATTCTCATAGCCTAGCTCTCCTCTATTTAAGGCAATAAACCGTTCCCCACTTTGGCTCGCACCGAATACCGCCCATATATTTCAAAGGTATTCTCGCATTTCAGAGGCACTGAGCTATGTGACGTTGTTCACGGTATTTTGTTGGAAATATAAAGTATTTTCTGCTACGGATATAGGAGTATGGTATTGTAGTAAAGGCTTCGTTCGAAGACCCCATTTTCACTAGCCTTGCGACATGCGACATTACATTTGTGGAAATTATATCTAAAACTTAATTGAATCAGTACCCTAAATGCTATGAATCAGTCATTTTATATTACGCTTAATAAAGTTAATGGTAAAAGTACGAACATTCGAACACGTGCCCGTGGATTCGAATCTTAGAACTCAGAGCTTAATTGGAATAGTTGCAACAAATAAATACTTAGTAAATTAACAAAAGTCTATTATTTTAATTTTAAAAAACCCGCTTCAGTATATGACTTAGACTCAACTGTACACTATCGTAGTCTATTAGAGAACACGTCTAGTGAAGTGTGGGTCGGGAATCCATTCTGCCTACAACGTCACCAAGCGGAATGGACCGACGGCTAATGTAATTGCCGACCTGACGTCCACACGTGTCCATTGTATCTGCTCTGACGTCGACACGTATTGTACATGTCGATTCAATACCAATTCATTTAGAATTGGAGGACGTTTGTTCCCGATAATAATTGTTAAGAACATATATTCGGTAAAATATACCGAGAAGGGAGGACAAAATGCATTGACTTCAATCATCTTACTTCTTATAAATGCGAAAGTTTAAATGGATGGATAAATGGATGTTGGTTAGAAGGTATCACCAGAACGGCTAAACAGATCTCGCTGAAATTTGTCGTAGATGTAGAACATAATCTGGAGACATAGGCTACTAATTAAGTTTTTTTTTCATTCCTCGCGGAGTCACGGGCGACAGCCAGTATTGTTATAAAACATAATTAAACAATTTTATTTGTAGTCAAATTCTAAATAAATGACACCTTTGTACTTTTGTAACTTCACTATAAAATTATTTTAAGCCATTCTTATTTAACAGGTCTAAAATAAATCAGACGCACGTGCCCCCACATTGTGCATTCACTGATGAAACCAAAATTAAACAAACGCTACACTAAGCCCGCTTTGATTATAATCAAATTTCCAGTCTGCGTGCACCCTAACATAACACTGAAATCCTAAACTAACAAAGCCGTGTACTCGACGTGGATGAGGTGCACGAACTAATTTCCACTCTAAGGGTACGGACACACTAGGGTTTATCGTATGCAACCGCTTTATAGTCAAATAACACGCAATGCAGTCTGCAACTGTTTAAATTAAGGTACGCTTTTACTGAGTTCTTTAACCTTTATACATTTATACAGATAACATATTTTCCTGTTGGATTACGGGTTAGCATGTATACAAGACCAGAAGTACTAAGGTAATACGAGAATTGTTTTTTTTAAAAAGAAAATAGAAGGTTTTTGGTAATTTACTAATATTTCTTGAATCATTCCAAATAAGCTCTAGGCTTGTGCTAAGATATGGTTTACGACCAAAGTCGAATGGCGGAATTCGAACACTCGACCACTTGATCGGAAATCCATTTCCTTAACCATTAGGCTATTGGAGCTTCAATTGTAAAAATTATTTCAAGTTTTTTTTCTTTGAAAGAGAGAACATCGTAATTGCAGTAAGAAGACAGACAAATTTTTTTAACGAAAATTATCAAAAAAATCAATACAAAAGCTTATAACGAGTGAAGCTTCCTCATCAGAATGAAAATTTCGCAAAACATTCACTTCGTTTGCTCGTTGTAAATAACTTTCAGCACGCCAATTGCAATTGCCGCCCAGCGCAGCGCAGCAATTGGTACGCCCCCCCCCCACTCCCGCATGCCCCTTACATACACAAATATAGCCTGAGCACACTTAAATATTTTCATTATTATTTCTCGAATTAAAATACATATGAGAAGATAATCAACTCACGTTATGTTGGGCCAATTTTATTGTTGTTTTATTATGATTTTTTTTTAAAATACCTATACAACGGTAACACAATGTGTTTTTTTTCTTACTATATTTATATATTTTTAATATCGTAAAAATTTTCTAATTCATTAGAATGGATTATTTGATTTTTATACCATAAACCATACCTTTTTAGTAGAGAGTCATTTGCAGATTTCCGTTCGATATAAAGTTATTAAATTTCAAAGTTCATACTAAATTCATTTTACAAACTATATTTAACAATACTTCATTAACATAGAAATGAGAAAAATATATAAAACATTCAGCATTCCCGCAAACTTCCATTTAAAAGTACGTAATAACAAAAGGCATTACAATTTAAGCCCCTCAGTGAGATAATGTCGACTTTAAAGATTTTCATTTCACGCGAACGCCCGCGAAATCTTACTATTGCAGTTTGCGCCCAGCACAAGAGCTGGAGACAAAGACTTTTTACAGAAAAAAAAAAAAGTTTTATAGAACTATTTTAATTAAACACGCTTTGTTCAGCTTCCAGAATCTAGCGGGACAAATCTAATGTAACACATAACCTCAAGGATTTTTGTATTTAAAAAAAACTGTCCGTTAAAAAAAACTTCAGAAATTTGCTCGTAATATTTTTTTTAAGATTACAAATTGCTGGCTATCTATAAATTGAAAAAAATGGCATAAAAACAAGAAAAAACATTTACCTAATCAAAGAGACAAAGTGACCATAAAACGAGCGATATCACCAAATATCATTCATGTCGCAACCAAAATCGCTGGACGATTTATATCCGGGCTGACCAGGTAATACCCGGGTGTATCGGACCAGAATGCGGTCGCCCGGCCGCCCGCCGCTGCCCGGGTGAATGTAGATAAAGGGCGCGTCGACCCGGATATGGGAGTAATCTCTTGGCACAATGCAGTGGCCGATGCATTGCGTCTTTTTAATTAATTGCGGTAAAGCAAAACTTACTTTGATTAATTTAATTGTTTAACTTTTATATAAGGCGCGTCAAATAAAAAACATAGAAGCTAAATAATATTTAAAGAAGAAATAAGATTAATAATTAACAAATAACATATTAAACATGTAGAAAGATTTGTTCGTTAATTGAGACGGCATTTGTATATTTGAGTGATTCCGCGCTCCTTAACTATCAAATCTGAAACTTCCAGTAACGAGAACAAAGTAGATAAAGATCTTTTAAAGGTAACAAAAGATAAGTAAAATCTTGAGATAAGCTCTTCTAAGAACCGTGCAAGATTCGAAGATGAAGTAAAATAAAAATAGTTTCCGGAAAAATGGCGCTCGAGCAGAGTCTGATTTATATCCGGATCGAATCAGCCGAGTAATATCCGGGTGGCTATAAGCGGATCGAGTCAGCAGGTGGAGGAAATTAAATCGAAACTCCTTTCTATAATATGTGATACATATAAGAGGAATAATATTATTAAAGTAATATGATAATGTTTTTTTCTTAATGCTACTTTACACTAACATCCCGGCCTTCACTCGGGTTAGTAAAAAAATATATCTCTATGATTCTTTGATATTTAATTATGAAATCTTATTAATATTTTAAATGCGAATGTTTAGATGGTTGGATAGAGAGGATTGATGTTTGTTTCAAAGTATATCCAGAACGGCTGAACGGATCTCGATGAAAATTGGCATGGATGTAGAAGAACGTCTGGAAAAACACATAGGCTACTAATATATATTTTTTAATTTTGCGCGGTTTAGTCGCGGGTGACAGCTAGTAATGTTTTATACCAGCATAGAAGTTTTACACAACTAAAAAATAGTAATTTTGTCTGTGATTTAAAATATAACTTAAGTCATGTCTGGCCTTCATTTTTTCGTCTGTGATTTTAGGCCGAATAACTTAGTCTTAGCCTATCCATAAAGCAGAAGCAACAGCGGTGTTATTTATTCAAGTCGTGTCGGCTCTGCCACGCTTCAGTTTTATAGCTACAATAAAAACTAAAGTAACTCGTCCATCTGAGAGATGAGATCCTTAATGTAAACCTACAGTGACATTTTTGACGAGAAATAGTTTATCACGTATTATATTTATTTAATATTTTCTGAACTAGGCTCTTCATACGTCCTCTTTATTAAATCACGTTTTAAGGATTGTTTGGAGTATAAGTACTGCAGCATCGTTTATATTCAGTAGTCGTTAATTGGTCACTAAGAGAGGCTTTTGCCTTTTCCCTACATTTTGCGACAGTACCCGTTGTTTTTAGAGATCAAAATCTCTATATAAAACATATTGTCATCCCTGTCATTATGTTTGACAAAACAGAGATAAAAATATGTTTAAAACACGGAAAGTAAATAAGTTGGTAAGCTGTTACCATTTCTTTATTATTTAATGTTAATATTTTATCTTAAAATTCCTTAGCGAATTACTGACATTCTGGTTGTGTTATTTAATAATTAATTTAATAGAAGCCGGTTGGAGAGAGGAATTTCATAACTATTTTTAATTATTTCCCCGCGCTCGAAGCCATCTTGAATATTTATCCCGTATGATTCATATGATACGTTAATTTACTTTAATATCTTAAAGCAAGATATACTTTTATATAAAAACAGTCAACTTACGGATAGCTTAAGAGTGTTTTAATATAATTCTTTGAATTTCAAACAATCAATAAAAAACACTTTTTTTTGCTAGTATATGTGCTAAGACTAATATTGTTATCTAGTAATTAAGCCAATAATCTAAGCATTTACGTATTTAAATACGTCTACATTTTTACATCGAAAATAAGTTACAAGAAAGATAGATAGACAGAAGAGATAAACCATTTTTTTTGTAACATAAAATAATAAAAATTCTTCCGACATTGAATGCAAGTGAAGCAAGGAATTGCAGGAATATTCTGCAGACGATTACCGCTATTTTAATAAAAGTCTACAGAGAAACAAAAAGACTAGAAGAAATTGAAAATGCAACAGTCGCTTTGGTTTTTATTATCTTTTATTCCGACAACGTTGTCTGGCTTTGCGATAAATTGTAGCACTTTTTATTGCTTCGTCATTTTTAGTCGTCTGCTTTTTTGCATTTGTGGGGGAGTATTTTGAGAATCCATTAAAGTTATTGAGTATTTCAAATATCAATTTCAAATGTACAAAAACTATTTGGTCAGTTGTAACATATTTTTGAATTTATTTAACATTGTCTTTGGGTATCAATTTTAAGTGTTTGACTAAAACCTATTTGGGTAATTGATTTAGTTTTTTTTTTATTTTGTTTTATATTTCGTACACCAATTTTCAAATTTCGAACTAACGCTGATTGGTTATGCTTTTTAATTAATTGAAAGTTATAAATTATTTCGAGCATTATCAATATCGAAAATTAAATTTTATATATTTGACAAAAAGTTATTGGATTATTTGTTGTTTAAATTATATTTTTATCAAACAAATTGATGTAAATTATCACTCTCTTTGCGGCCAAATGTGAGAGTTTTTTACATTTCCTAAGAAACGTAAAAAACGCAGACTATAGTGATGTATAACGCGTGCTAAAAGATTCACGTGTAAATGAAACAATTCACAACGCTAGGAAAGGAAAATGTGGAAATACACAACATTTTTTCATTTCCAGAGCGGACCGACGGCTTTAAAATTTTTAGAGCCGACAATTCCCACTGCTATTACGTATAATGACAGCCAAGACAATGGAATAAGCACGTAGCGACCCACTTAATTAAAAATGCTAATAAAAACCTCTGAATTTTCATAAAGAAATAATTAGATTAAATAAAATCGTTTCCTTAGTAGGATCAAGTTTAATAAATAAAGGGTCTTATACAAATTAACCAGAATTTAGAGGTTCATTATTCATTTATTTTTTTTTATGATATTTTCGAAAGACTTATTTTTATCATCTATATTTTTAAATATTAAAAGTGAGGTTAGGAAACTAAAAAGTGTATTTTATAAATGATATAAAATGCTTTAGTAATATTCACAGCACGTGTATCTAATAGGGAGTTTAATTGCAATTAGTACGAGCTCACACGAAGATATAAATTGCAACTTGTTTTTGCACTACGCTGAGCGGAATATTCTAGATTCCTCTGCAAATATGCTTTAGAGGAATTTATGCTAGTGTAGATTAAATTAGAAAAAAGAGAGCATTTCTATTTCTTTTTTCGATACAATTAATTATATAAAAACACTTTATAGAAACTCTTAAAATTAGCATATTTAATTAACTAGCAAATTAAGAGAAATGACTGAGTGATAAACTATCGGTTTCTGACACCCAAATCTTATATATAAAATTCTCGTGTCACGATTTTCGTTCCCATACTCCTCCGAAACGGCTTGACCGATTCTCGTGAAATTTTGTAAGCAAATTGAGTAGGTCTGAGAATCGGCCACCATCTATTTTTAATCCCGCGCGGACGGAGTCGCGGGCGACAGCTAGTCTTATATATGTTTTATATTGTTATCTTTGTTTTTTAAAAGAAAATGACAGGTATGACGATATGTTTTATACAGAGATTTTGGTCTCAAAAACCCAAGGTAAAACACTTTGATTCGTATTCTTTCGATGTCCAGCGTGGAGATGTTTTACCAATATGTAATTCTTACTAAGTCGATCGAATCTATTTAGTCTTTAAGAGGTCAACATGGATAGGTACTCTGATGTCAATCGATACAAAGAAAAACTTTAAAGTTGTAGTAGTCATTACTAATGTAGCGCAAATATTGCATTGGTAAAATAAATTCCAAAGAACAATTTTATTAACTAGGGTGTAATGGTGAAAACGTTGAATTGCATTTGTAGTTGCCAACTGGGCTGGAGTATTGCCAACATTGCCTTCCGAACGCAGACCTTTACATTGCTAACACTTGCCAATTTCATGTTTTCTTTTTGCCAAGAACACGTAAAGTCCATTTCCTCTGTCTTCTGATTCACAATTGAATTTTAAATGTAATTGAACTTTGTGTGAAGTTTCAAACAGTACTAATGTTTAAATAAATGCCTTGCTTTATAGCTGATTCAAGGAGTACGATTATTCTTCTTCTTTCTGTACCAATGACTATTTAATACACAAAAAGCAGAAGAACTAAAGTAAGAAAATTAACAAGCCACTGCAAAACGGAAATATGAAATTACGTTTTGAAGTGGCGAGACATTTCTGAATGGAATTTTTCCCTTATTGGTCGACGGCCGGCGGAGGACCGGAAATGAGTTTCAACTCCTCCCCCTTTCTCCCTAAAGAGGGGGCTCAGCTCTGTTAGCGCCTCAGCCACAAAGGACCAACTTCATTATTAGCCCATTGGAAAAACTGTTTCATATTTAATTTCTTTATATTACTTTTCTAAGAAAGAAAAGCCGCGGCAACTTTTTAAGTTGAGACTAAACTAAAATCACTCGAGTCGATGTCACCAAAATAAAATGTAACCGTCTCCACTGCCAATACATCTGTACAAAACAATTGTTATCCCTGTTCTTTCCAAACAGAATAACAAAGATGACTATATTTTTGGTAAGGCATATTACTCCGTTACCGTGAGGATCCAAATGCTATAAATGGAATAAAACCAACGGATGTTTACTATGCAGAGTACAAAAGCAATAATGCTCCTTAAACCCTATATATCATACAAAAATGATTGCACGAGGAAACCGCAGACAAGAGCACTACCGAAATCCAATTACAAATTCAGTGCACGGTCAACGCGGAGCCAATAAATTTTGTACGAACAATAATGGCAGTAAAAGCTGGATATTTAACGAAATATGTTTTGCGTATCATGTACGATCAAGGTAATTTAAGCCGTATATCAATTGCTTAAGGTTTCTTTAATTTTGCAAAAACTAATTGATTCCGTGCTTCTCTTTTAGTATTCTTAAAATCTATGATCACGGTATGTCCTTTATTCACTTAAAGTGAGCACATTTCCTAGAATGGAGTATAACAATTCAATAGATAACAGTCATGTTTATTGATTAGATCTTCTGTTGTTTTTGCTATACCTTTTATTAAGTCACAAAACTGCTCTAGCTTCTTACCAATACTTATTTAGAAAGGTTGGTTTTTCTTTTAATTATTTATTATAGTTATAGATTTTGCGTGACAAAGAACGTTTTGGATACAGGTAGTAGCAAGAGATAGGTCGGGTATAGAGGCACAAAACGCCACGAGCCCTCGAGCGCCGCCGCCGCGCCGCGTGCCCTCAAGGCCCGGCAGTGATTAGAGCGCGCTAACAAAGCTTTAAGGGCCCTTAACCTACATGCTCCGTTTGCGTCGCTCACACTCCCCGCGGCCGCTGCTACCCTGGTACCCAGAGAGACCTAATCCCCACCTTGAACAATTTTTAAAACTGCTTTACTTGTCTATTTCCCTCAGTTAACCCTCCCCTAAAAGCAAAAATTCGTCTTGCACCTATATGTATACAAATTTGGCTTCAAAATTTTTCAAATTTATTTGCTTAGTATGATTTTTCTTTTATTCTAGCTTAAGACCCTAACTCAACAATCAATCAATTAAACTTTTTAACAAAAAGAAAACTTTCTTAGAATTACAAATAACACATTCTGAATTTTAACCTCTGACCGTAACCATTCAATCACTTAGCTAACGTAGCTAAAGTGTTTTAGTTGGAATAAAACACCTTGATAAAGTTAAATGGAATGAATCTAATAAATGGAAAAGGTTTTAGAAACCTCTTAAATCTTATCAAACCTTTTTAGATTCATCAAGTTAATAAATAGTTGTGCGACCTATGTAAAAGGCAACATATAACAGTTTACTCCGCATTTGGTCGTAGGTTTATTTTACTTTAAATCTAAAAATAGAGTAATATAACTTAAATTATTACATAAAAATCATAATCTTATAAGTAAAAGGAAATCAGATAACTACACTGAGATTTTAAATGATAGCTTTTGGCTGCTTTCCGAATTCGAAGCGCTTGACGTTACTTCAAATAGGCACAAAATGCTACGTCTTAAGCCAGTCCTTTTATAGAGGTCAGTGGATGAATAACAAACAAATGTGTTTTATCTAGTAGTTTCAGTAGCAGTAAATAGTTGATACAGGTTAAAAAATTAATAAGAAAAAAACATTGACACCCAAATAAATGTAAGAGAAAATTCTATTTTCCAAATATTACAATACAAATTGCACATACGATTCGTATACGCTTGTATACCTTTTAGTAGTAATAAAAAGGCGTATAATACACCGAGAATTGTACCAGGGTAACAGAACGATACGGAGTTCACATATTGAATACTCGATATTGATTCTGGAATTGCCGTGTGGCATGTCGTCGCGTAATAAAGTGGTTATCTCTGATCGTTTGGTTGGTAACGACTGTACCAGGTATACTCACGTGCAATAAAACGACAGTAGCTGGGACGTTGCTAAACGATGTAATTACTCGCAAACTACCCGAGGTGGGGACTTTGAGTTGATAATTTGTTCCTAAACTTGGTTAATATCTCCCTTGACAACGTAAATTTATTATGCCGCGGATGAGTCGAGAGAGAATGCACAATGTCAAAAGTTACAACACATAAATTATCAACATTGTACCCCCCATTACATTTATAGCGTTTACTTTAAATATATTCGAAGCTCTAATAGCCAAACGGTTAAGGGTACGGATTTCCGACCCCGAGGTCGGGGGTTTGAATCCCACCATTCGACTATTGTCGTTAACCATGTCCTAGCACAAGAATAGAGCTTATTAGGAATGGTACAAGAAATATTAGGTAATTTACAGAAATCCGCTATTTAAAAAAATAGAAAAAATATTTGAGGGCAAAATTAAGTAGCAATACAAAAAAACAGTGTCTACCAAAAGAACTGCCACAAATCTTAATAAGATCCTTTTAACCGATTTTAAAAAGGGATTATTTCTTAGTTAGTCTTAATTTTTTCAAAGTACATCGAGAAGTACATACAATATTTTAAAATTGATTTGATAATCGATATCATAGAAGACACGATTATTCTTAAATAATTAGACTTTTTATGAACTATGGTTCTTTTTCTTGAACAAAAATCCGAACCATTTACATGTTTCATTGTAAGAAGTCGTAAAATATCACTTATCACATGTGTAATGTCTTTCATGTGCTCTCGGTAAGTAAATTTTCTTGGAGAGTTGTGCGAAATTCAGAGACGTAGCGCAACCATTAGCAGGCGCGCCGGTGAACGAACGTTTCATTGCCCTTCAAAGGGATGGCCATTAGATACGTAATAGGCACTTTAAACTTCTCATGAGATTAATATATTCACTGAATTAATTATGTACGCGAAACTCTGTATATTTAATTTTTGCTTTTAATTAAATGATAATGCCACTCTCAGAGTTAAAAGATGATTATTTAGAAAGTCCCTTAGCGTAGGTTAAAATTAAAGATAAATGTAAAGGATTCTGAAAGCGATTATGAAATTCTAAATGTGGCGTTATTGTTTATAGTACGGTTTGAGCGAATAAATTAATACGAATAGAACAGAAAATTATTTCTTTCGCTATCCCTCTCATTTTTATATCAGAAAACAGAGATAACAATATGTGTTTACAGGTTTTAAAGAAGTGAAAATGCATGATAACATTATAAAGCTAAATTCAGTTAAAGTGTAGCGTAGTGCAAACTGCACCGCGGGAGTAAACTATCTAATGGGCGTCGTAAAATATTACCAACGCCATTCGAGCCGGTGATTTAAGCTTTATGATTCGTGACGTCGACTGTATTTTACTATTCAACCATTGTTGGGGGCGCTAGTGGCGCGGCCGGGAGTGATCGTTAACTGTCATTGTTACAGACAGTACGTCTGCTCCATAAAAACATCTAAATGGTACACCGTATAATGATCTATAAAAGTATCTAATAAGATTTTATTATATATATTTTAAATAATAATTAATTTGGATTTCTTAAAAATCCGTGTAAAATCGTGCTTTACATGGATTGATTCAATGGCTTTTTTAACCTTTAAAAAGATCTGAAACTATTTTTTTCTTTATTAAGACATAAAGGCAAGATACCTTATTATTTTTAAACCATAACCACTTTCTTACTAATATGATAAATGCGAATGTTTGGATGGATAGATGGTTTGTTAGAAGGTATCTCGGGAACGGCTTAACGAATCCTGCTTGAATTTTGTATAGATGTAGAAAATAGTCTGGAAAAACCCACAGGCTATTTATTAAGTTTCTTTTTTAATTTCACGCGAACGGAACCGCGGTCTTCAGCTAGTATATCATAAACCATAAGCCTGAATATGCAGTAGCATAGGTTGTAAATCAATCGGCTTAACCGGCCGATAACCATGTATTCAGGTATTGACAACCAATTATCGTAGTTAATATATTGATGGCGTTAATGGCTTGCATGCATTAATTGCTAGTTTACACGGACCAACATACGTGCAATTATAATGTAGATAGACATTAGTTTGTTAATGTAATCGATACCTATACATTGTGTTTGATTTGTTATGTTTCAACATAGAGACAACACAACACAACATATTATATGAGAAGAATAAAAGTGTGTTACACTATTATTAATCGTATTATTTATTTAAATAAGTCTGATATTTAAGTAGTTTCATTTTAATATAATTTGACGATTTGCGCGGAATAAAAAAATATAATTAGTAGCCTATGTGTTCTTCCAAGTTATGTTCTACATCTATGCCAAATTTCAGCGTGATCTATACAGCCGTTCTGAAGATACCTTCCGTACCGTTCAAACAAACATCTATCCATCCATCTAAACATTCGCATTTATAATATTAGTAAGAAGTAAGATATTTAATATTAATTTCAAATTAAAAGTATAATGATTACCTTTATTATTTGTGTAACATATAAATACATTTGTGTCACTAAAATTCCGTAGATTTTTTTAATTCACGTCAGTTATTACGAAAGAAATTAAAAATGCTGCAAATGACAATTTCCCCGTACCTATTTACTGAGTACGAAATGTACAAAGCAAGCAGGTTTGGGGCGAGCGTGCATTTCAAACTACAAAGCTAATTACTTCAAATTTATTCCAGCTGTGACGTCACATACGGAGCTTTTACCTTGCCTTATATTTGACGTAATAACATTAAATCATAAACAGAAAAATATGTTTTATGTCTGTATTTTGTTTTATTAAAAGTAACATTTTACTCTAATTTACTTTGGACGCCATTCCTTTCAACGTTTTTTCATAGGGCGAAAAGATTTTAAAGCAGAAAATAAATTTTTCTATTAGTATTTTGATATTAGATTAATTTCAAATCATAATAAATGTTTGACGTAACAAAAATATCATTAGAAATGTAACCATTTTAAGCATATTAACATTGTTACGAACGGCATAAACAAAATAGAGCAAGCGATGTGTATCGATTTTGCACAACAATGCCAATAAACGTATTGCAATCCGATTAGTGACATACACTCCGTACACAAACAGCCAAATCCGGAAACTTGGCATTGTGGACATGCCACGCTCAAGTGACTACGTATTCAAGCGTTTGGCCAAATGTTTGCGGCCAACGATGCTTCAAATGTAGGCCAACATCCACAGAATGGGATGTAAGCCAAACACGAAGACAATAGTCCTGTTTCGCTCAATGGGCAGCGCAAACGTCAGAGTTTGCTTACTAATTGTACTAGAAAATTACATTACTAGAATCTCTACATGCCTACTATATTAAAGTCGATTACACAGAACAAACCTTCTATATCAACTATTGTCGTAAACCACATCCTAGCACAAGCATAGAGCTTAGTAATGGTACAAGAAATTTATAAAAGTCTGCTAATATTATTATAAAAAAAAACAATTGTGACAGCTTCGGACACGTTTAAGAAAAAATGTTTTTGTTGTCTGTACTAAAAAGTTAAACTATTCCAACAACCACACAATTGTACCATTTGACGAGATCAAATTGAAGATAACATTCACTCAGGCGTCCCGACTTCATCAAAATAAATAAAAACAGCGCCCTCGAGTAAAATACACGGCCGATAAGAATACGCAACTAAATTATTCAACCCCAATTTACTCTCCTACGAGGTTTAAGTAGCTTCAAAATTCATTTTTCACGGGATCAACCTCAAGACTCATATACGAGATTAGTTTAACTCTATATAAGTGAATCGAGGTCTGTCGCCATGGCAATTGGAGCAGAAGGGCCCATAGTACGCTCCACTGAGCATTCCATGCGCCTATGACTCAATTAGGCTCCAACATATACTATTTTATGATTATTAAGCTTGAAGGTTACGTTAGTGAACGATCCTTGACTATTCAAATTTAAATTAAAACATTTTTTTTTAATAAATAATTTCCTGCCAATATTTTTGATACGTATTCGTAACCTTTCTATGATGATAAAAGAATTATTTCTTTTTAATATGCGTTTAATTCCTTATTTAAAAATCAGATCAGATAAATCATCTACTATTCGGAAATCAAACTTATAAATCGAAAAAAAGGAAAACTCTTTACAAATCAAATCCCAATTTTACAAAGCTTGAACGTACTATAAAAACTATTTTAAAATTTAAAGCTAAAAATTTAACACCGAAATAACTTTTATATTTAGTTGCACCTCACATTTTCCATTGCACATTTCGCGTATAAATCACAACTCGCTGTCATTTCCGCTTTTCACACGATGTACTGAGTTGTGACGTAATCTTTATTAAATAACGCGATTTGACGCCGCCATTTTGTACTTACATTTTTGCTCGTAAAAGCTTTTGATTTTAGTTATACTTAGAGGATACCACAAAGCTTCTTTAACCATTTAAACTTGGAAAGTCAAACCCAAATATTTTTTCTTTTGAACTTTTTAAAGGTAGTATAATTAATTTCTACTTTGGCAGGATAAAAATCTCACTGACGTATTTTTTTTTAAACTAAACGTAGTCTATTTATACAGGACTATAAAAAAACAATCTGTCAAAGAGCAGAACATTTTTATTACTATTTCGTGTTTTTAGTGTTCCGTAACTCATAGGAAAAAAACGGGACCCTTATAGGATCACTTTGTTGTCCGTCCGTCCGTCTGTCAAGACCCTTTTTCTCAAAAAACGCGTGAAGGTATCAAGCTGGAATTTTTTTACTTATTTTCCTTGTTATACAAAAATAAAAAAAATTATTCATTATCAAGTAAGCAACTTTGAGAACTAACAGAATACAGCCTACATTAAGCGAAAACTGTAAATCTTAAAGACCGTGTTTCCTTTCAGGATTTGTAGTGCAGGAACAAAAGTCTGCTATCGCATTGTTTAAAATGCGTACATCTCTATAGTATAACTACCAACTGTTAAATAGAGTAATGATCCAGAGAATGTAAGCACACAACCACAGAGTATTTAAGTAAAGAGATGTTAGAATAATATACGTTTAATAAGCCAAAAGCTTCTGCCATCACTATTGTATCTTCTTGTTAAAATATAACTCTTTTTGATATTTAATACCGAAATAATAAAAGAAAATTATTTATTTTATTAGAAATAGCATTAAAAGTTACAATAGAAATATTTTAATGCTTCGTTCAACAAAATTCCAGACACATAAAATATGTGTATTCACTTTAAAACTTTTATAACTGCAGACACAAAACAAAATTTGAAATGTCCCTGTCAAAAGCTGGATCGAGATTTGATTTTCGTTCTGAAAATTTTATTTTCACTTATCACTTTTATATATATAATTTTTATATTTGTATTAAAGTTATGTACACATTTAAAAGGAAAAATTTAAATACTCGATGCATAAGGATGTTCATTTCTACGCTCTACTCGTCTAAGCCCGTCTTAAGTTTGCATAGCGCCATCTAGCGGAGGCAGATAATGCTTCAATGAAGCATTCTATATTTAACAAAGAATTTCTCTTTTGCAATTGTACTGGAGATTGAAAATTAAATATTAAAAAAGGTTATTTCAAATAGAGAAATATGTTATCCTAATGGAATTACCATTTGGAGCTAGTCTATCACGATCTAGGATAGATTGAAGTTTACTTAAGTCCGAACCCAATAATCGATCTGAATTATTAATGGGTCAGAGTACAAAAATAGATCAATCGGCTAATGGATATTCTGTTATTACTGCGATTTTTATTAGGGTTAATATAAAGTACGCTAAAAAAACTTATAACCAGCTATGGATGGCTGATGGCTTCTAAAAAATGTGGTCTTATGTCGATTAATTAAAAAGCATCACTTAATTATAAAGATCTTTATGATACGTTTCATTCCAGAT
The DNA here is from genome assembly GCF_000836235.2 of Papilio xuthus. NCBI lineage: Eukaryota > Metazoa > Arthropoda > Insecta > Lepidoptera > Papilionidae > Papilio > Papilio xuthus. The sequence continues at coordinate 2,000,897 of NW_013531711.1, read as the reverse complement.
GCTAATTGCTGTAGATGACCTCTATACAAAATTTGACAGCCCTATTCAGACCGTGTCAGACAAAGGCTTTAGCCTTGCTATTGTTCTGCGATGGACATATTAATACAAAAGCTTATGTAAAATGTACTTATAAAATGTATGTAAATGTATTGTATGTATTACTAGCTGTCGCCCGCGACTCCGTCCGCGCGGAATTCAAAATAAAAAATAAACTTAATAAGTAGTCTATGTGTTCTACCAGACTATGTTCTACATATATGTCAAATTTTTTCGAGATCAGTTGAACCATTCCCGAGATACCTTCAAACAAACATCGATCCATCCATCATTCGCATTTATAATATTAGTAAGGGTAAGATTATTCTGATGTCTACAGAGTTTAAATTAATACATAAACGTCATTCGTAAACGTCGCATAATTTGCGCGTGAATTAAATTTATAATCTTTGAATAGACACAGCTATATATGTTCGTCCTTTTCCCATCGTTTTCTAATTTTGAAATAGAAGCGCTTCATTAGTATTAGTATTACACGTATACACTTTATATACAATATATATAGTAGACATGAACACAAAGCATTCGCTATTTGCTCTGTGAAATCAATAGCCTGTGATATCGGGAGAGCTATTCATGGAAACGACGTTACTTGATCAATACAAATACTCGAAGCTTCTTTATACTCTGTGTATATAAGTACTATGTACTAATAATACATAATATTGAAGCTTGGAGCAACGACATATGGATACGAAGTAGCTTTTATTTTCCGAGCTCTTTGAGTAAATACCGAAGTGCATTCTGTATATTGTGCAATTCGTAAGAAAATAGCTTTGTAAGAACTAATTATATATAAAATACTAGCTGTCAACCGTGACTCCGTTCGCGCAGGATTAAAAAGATACAGTAGTCGATTCTCAAACAATCGCTCAAGATATTTCGGAGGAGTGTGATACTAGAATTTTATATATAAAATGTTGGTGTCTACTGATAAAATTACTATTCAAAATATATTGTATGTTATTTTATAAAGATATATGTTATCTTATTACTTTTTCACAAAAATGAACGAATAGATTTACCGTTTCATCGATTCAAATAGGAATTACTTAAAACGAACTCCACAAATTTACTTTACAAAGAGAAATTGCAATCCTTATCTTAATTAAAAAAAGTGGACGGAAAAATTCAATAACACGAACAGCATTTGAATTAAAATGTTAGTTGCGATTAATTACTTTTCAGTGTAAAGTTATAGCAACAAGGTTAAGTGCAACTCTCTCCGCTCTGCGAACTTTTAATCCAGCAAAGTAGAGTTTGATTAAAGTAATTATTTTTTAATTGTACAAAGTTATGCTTTATTAAATTAAATAAATCCATTTTCATCTAGTGCCTCTTAAACTAAGAGTTTAATGTTTTTTTTTATTGTGAACAACTCAGATTAAGTGTTCTTTTGCCAGTATTGTTTGTAGTCTCGCATAGTATGAAACATCTCAGAAAATTTTTTCTATCACTTCATTAGGGTTCCGTACCTCAAAGGTAAAAGATCTGTCATCGTGGCGATCTTTGGGGGAGGCCTATGTCCAGCAGTGGGCGTCTCATGGCTGAGTAGTAGTAGTAGTAGGTAAAAAACGGAGCCCTTATAGGATGACTTTGTTGTAAGTCCGTCTGTCTGACAAGACCCTTTTTCTCAAAAACGATTGAAGGTATCAAACTGGAATTTATTTTTATTATTCTCTATATTATTCATATAATTTTAGACAACTCTTTTTATATAATATTCATTAATTTGACTTTTTCTTTGTTCTAAACGAATATACTTTATTTTATAATACTATAAACAATACATTGTAGATAGACGGCATAAATAAAGACGCAAAAATTGGGCATAACAAATTGGAAGTCCGTGACCAGAAATAGACCGAGGTAGAAATAGACCGAGGTGGAAAAAGTTGCTGAACCAAGCCAAGGCCCACAAAGGACTGTAAATCTAGAAGGAGAAAAAGAAATTCATAATATACGATAATCTTGCTTTGACTATTTGTTAAATAAATACGCTAACACTACTTCTGATGAGACAAAGCGAAATATCGCGTATAAAATCTAACATATTTTTCTGCTTTTAGCTTATATAATTTAATATTGCGCTGATAATATCGCTTTGAAAATGGACACAAAACACGCCGACGGCAAAATATTTCGGAACAGACATGCTAGAATAATAAAACAAAAAAAAAACCGGACACAGAGGTTTATTCCCATTGGTTGAACTGAATTTATTTCTAGAAGCTTTAAGTAGTATTTGAGTATACTGTGATTACAAAATTCTGGACCATAAATATGTTTTTAACTTCAGGCTTTTCAAAATCGTATTGGGACTTCTGCAAACCAAATTCAATCGAAGAGGCTTAATATGCATTGCTCATTTTAGTCATTTTGTTTTAAATAATCTGAATTAAAAAAAAATCTACTGAAACCCAAAACTTTTATAAATCTTGTCTTATGTTTCTTTAATATTGATTTTATTTATGTTTCATTTGTGCTCCTTTTAAAGACGTACTACGTACTTGGTCCGTCGGCAAGATGTTTTAAATTTCAAAATTCTCTTTTAAACCTTTTAAAATGGAATTAAAATGGATTCCGTTTCAAATAAAAATTACTTTTAATTCAGGCTAAAATTGGCAGGAATTTTCTATATAATGCAGATGATTCATATACCTGCATATTACGTCATACCTGCAACGTTATCTAGACATAGCTTCAAAAACATAAAGAAAATTATTTCGCTTCTTAACACTTTGTGAAATCGTACTGTTTAATGTTCAATATTTGCGATTTACGTAATGATATTTGTTAAACATTCGAATAAAATTAAACGAAAACAAAATCACTTTTATGTTTTTTTTTATAAAACGATACGTGATTCGATTGCAAGTAAATCGCATTAAAATACCGTCCTCCAGTCGATAGTTGCCCTTAACGAGGCAACTATGAGAACTAAGTCACTTTTAATTTAGATACGGTCCCGAACAAAAAGGTTCAGGCCCCACATTTACATATTATGCGCTCTAATATTATTCATAACAAGTAGTTCTGGAAGCTTCTAGAATAATTTCGAACATATACGAGGAATTTTCTTCATTTATGCTATAGTTTTGAAACAAAAATTACAAGAAGGTACCGTTTCAGACCACACGAAAGTGCCGACGGGAAATGAAAATGTACTAAAAAACCAAAAACAACAGCTATGAGTTGTACCGTAAGTATGTGGTACCGTCGTTTTTAAATAAAAGAACTCATTTTCCAACCCTATCATAATATATTTCAACCAACATGCAAAGTAAATAAATAAACGTTCAAACCACTCGACGCTTGTGTCAAAATCATGTGGCAGAGTAAGCGTAAATTCGCACTTTGCCGTCGCATTTTAATTGAAAGGACACGAGTATTACGCAATCTTTACAGAGGTGCTTACGTTGAAAAAAAAAACCGGAACGGTCGAGGTGTTCGCATCTAAAAACTTTTATGGTATCCGGCGCTGTTTTCAGCCGGCCACGCTATTTAACGCGAGCCGTGAAAACATTACCAAACGTTTAATCGATTTTCGACTTAGTGGAGCTCACACGACGACACATCGCCACGGGTCGCCTTCGAGACGCTAGAATCAACCTGCTAAAAGGAGAATCTTACCTGGCTCGCATGCAGCACTTCCAAAAATATGGTAAAAACACTTATAAAAAGCACGGCGCGCGACATAGTTGCGGCCGCGGCGTTCTCTTCCTCGAACCGACTGGTCTCTAGTGACGTTTGCTCAGGACGCCAGAAACCTGCGTACTGGTCGTTCGGTACGACACCGTACGCGTACCTAGCGGAGTATATATCGACCCTCCCGGGAGCGAGAGGGACGGAGGACGGAGTGCGCAGGTTAGAGAGAGAGGAACGAGGGAGGATAGCGCACGCGCGGTGCGGTACAACGCAACACAGGCGAGGACTCCCTCCGCAGCTGAGCGAATCACGTTCGCCACCGCCTTCTCGTCTGGATTTCCCGGTGATGAGCCATCATTTTAGATAACGACGAAAGCTAATATGTTTCTTAATTACTTTATTGTTTCATATGCCGATCTTCCCTCTCAATATTCAGTACTCGTAAGTTAAAAGGTTCGACTCGACAAAATCAATAAACTGGAGGCAGCGAAGCGAACACTTCTTTTAATTAATACGAATCAATATACGATGAAGCCTTTAGTAAATGCTACTAAATAACAATGTGATTAGCTTCTAGAAGTCTTTAGTGTTAAAGACGAGGACGTAGAGATAATTGGCTGAACTAACTGCATGCACATAACGATTCATATTGGTTGTCCAGGGTACGATTCCTAATTTTCAATCAGCGTAGATTAATACATATAAAGATTCTAAGCGGCTTGACGGTCGGTGTGAGGAATATTAGTGACATTCAATTCGTAATTTCCAGAGTGTCATATGGATAATCATTAGGACCTATTGCTGGTTTTATTACGACACGATTTTTACCACTGTGCTGCTCTATCGTTTTGGATTTGTCTGTTATATAGAAATTGACCCAGATAATAACAAAGTTAATGATCACACTTTGAATACCTAAATACATACTTAATTTGCGCGTTCAATAAGCGAACCAGAGGTCGTTCTTTTGTGTGAGAATGAAAGGGGTAACCTTTAATACTGACGTATCCTGCTCATACGTTACAAACAAATTGTTAAAATTAAAATGATATATTCGTTGTACAAGCATTTAACATACGATTTGCTAACGTTTACACAACTGATCGGATATAAAGGCTTCAACATGTTACGTGCTTAATTTGTGAAATTAATTAAATTGAACATAAGTTTGGTTGTCAATATTGTTTAGAATAATGTTTTGGTGTCCTAGTAATAATATTAGATCCACTACACACCTTCAGTTTTAACTTTCAGTTTTATTGTTACCGTGCGTACATACGCATGGTTAATCATATGTTACAGATAATCATAATCATATGTAACAAAAGTTACATACATAGTTGCCTACATAGGCAAACCTTTATCTCTAACTTTTCGACTACTCAGCTGAAACTGTACGTCTGTATCCGACTTTATATATTACATAGGCGCGCTGAAGTCTTTACCGTAAAGAAATAAGCAGATAGAGTCTATTATTTTAAAACTGTCACTAGAAATAAACAAATTGTTCATATTTTATTCGAAAACTTTTAAAAACATAAAGTTTATAAATTGGTCTTAAAAACACACATACTAAAAGAATGTAAAACGTGTCATAACATGTTTAAATTCAAACATAATTCATACGTTTGTGCAAAAATTAACAAGTCATAACATTTATCGGTCGGTTCTTGTGTCCGGATTGTGGTGTCAGGTGTTGATTTAACCATTTATCCTGACTAATGTGAACAATAATCTTGAAATTTAAAAGATAAGAGTAATTGTTATACAATGAAAGTCTCACCATGGTTATTCACTAGCGATATATTATTTCTATGTGGTCGACCACACAACCTAGTTTACGTAACTCCCTTATTTATAATACGAATAGCTTCCAAGCTATGGATATGAGCCAAACAATACATTTTATTGTTGTTTCTACGACTCACTTCGTAAGCTATTACCCAGAATTGTGTTAACATGTTACTTCTTAATAATATTATAAATGCGAAAGTTTAGATGGATGGATAGATTAATATTTGTTTGAAGGTATGTCCGGAACTGCTCAATGGATTTTGATTTGATTTGGCACACATGTAGAACATAGTCTAGAATACATAGGGTACTTATTAAGGTTTTTTGTAATTCCGCGTGACCGGAGTCGTGGGCAACAACTATTATATTACATTAAAACAATACACATATTTTATATTTCAAATATCATACTAAAGGTACACTTAATGTTGGAAAATTAAAAGAAACATGTACAGTCAGTTGCATAAATATGTATTTATAATAACAACTTGTATAGGTCTTCGGTTTCAAAAATGCACATGCATATTCGTAAGTAAAATTTATGGTCGGAAGCGTAAAGATGGATAAGTGCATAAAAATTTTGTAAACCGAAGGCGTATACAAGTTTCTAAAACTTTGTATACATATTTATGATGCTGACTGTACATCTAAATCTAGTCGATGTATACGTAAGTAATATCTATTTATTTTTCATTTATATTATAGAAGTGCTTAAGCATTTATTTTCTTGGTAAATAGTCGGTTACTCCTTAGGACTAATAATATATTTATCCCATATCATTGATGTACGAAAATATATCTTTTTTTGCAATATAAGTAAATAATGTATATGAAGTTTGCAAAAATGATATTTTCAACTCTCTCACATAGAGTGCATTGTTAACACAAGTAATCGGATTTTCGATTTCCTTCGCTACCAAAGCCATTGTCAGATTTCGCTTCAACGACATGTGCGGAGCATTTACTCGTTGATACCTTTTGTACTACAAATAATAAAATGTCCCCCATATAGTAATTACATTTTATTATAATACTAAGCTGGAGCCCACGACTTCTTACGCGCGGGAATAAAAAATAAATAGTAGCCGCTTCTTATACCTAATAAGTCTTATATATAAAATTCTCGTGTCACAATTTTCGTTCCCATACTCCTCCGAAACGACTCGACCGATTCTCATGAAATTTTGTGAGCATATTGAGTAGGTCTGAGAATCGGCCAACATCTATTTTTAATCCCGCGCGGACAGATTCGCGGGCGACAGCTAGTAAGCATATAAAATGTCATAAAAATCGTTCATGCCGTTTCAGAGGAGTATGGGAACGAAAATTGTAACATGAGAACTATATACATAAGATAAACTATTAATAATTTAATAATTACATTGCTTGTACTATTGCAAAGTATCATATTTATTTTTTTTATTATAAAAAAATATATATTTAATTTTTATTTACTCCTCCCTAGTAGGAATGGCGACAGGCAGACGGCCGGCCGTAAAATTTAATCCCAAAACATTAAGGTTTATAAAACCTTATTCTCCGACCCCACTTGACTGGGATAAGACCAGAGAGATGAATATTCTTTTAATAGAAATATTTCAGCAGTGGATTTCATAACAACCCTATACATTATGCGCTTCGCTAATATTTTATTATACTGAGACATCTCAATACAATAAAATATAGCAAATCGCGTTGTCTAGTCAGCAAGCCAAGCGATTGAATCTGCAGTTAGTCTCTAGAATGTTCGAGATATTTGCATACGAGATGACGTCACTGGCCAGACGGTCCGGTATTTAGCCGTGCCGTATTATAAAGAGCTTTGTGCGACCAAACTGATGCACTTGAGCACTCACGATCGATTCCTGTCCCCGGACATGCTCTCGTAATGCCGTCGAAACTAGGACGAGAGAAATATTACATAAACGCTCTGCGTCAGTACCGACCAATTTATATAACATATACTCGTATGCATTTGGTACATACCAGATAGCCTGCATCCTTGGAACTATGTAGCTATTTAAACTTTACATATTAAAACAAAGAGTTATTTTAAAAAAAGAATAAGTAACCCTATGGTACAATATAAAGGGGCATAATTATTGGTTCACATTATACCAGTACAGTTGGCCAGTAGCACTAGCCAGACTCACTAACGCCAGTGTGCGCTGTTATGAGTGCTACTGTCTAACTGTACTGGCATAATGTAAACCAAGCATAAATATCTTGAATTTGCGTGGTAGCTATTAAAATCAGATTTAAGTAGAGTATTATGTGTGGTAAAAGTAATTACAATCATTCATGCTCCTGTCATATCTGACTTCATTACCTTCTTACACATATTTAAGAAAATCCATCAAGAGCTTCTTTATACAGTTTTCTTTTTCCCTTGCAACTTAACTTAAAGATTTGTGTAAAAATGTGCCAAGATGTCTGCCATTATTAGCCATTTCAACTATATCCCTAAAGGCCCTTCACTATTCCGTGATAACCGTCAAGGGAATGTTTCACATAATATCAGCTATCAAACGGAGCATCTATCGCTTGCATTGATCCCGTGTGCCACGCCACGCTCGAGGCACCCACACTGCCGACTGGGGATGTACTCCCTTCACACAAACCAAAAGATAAGCCTTATCTTTTATTTAGTGCATTGTAGATTCTTGATTATTTGTAGATCTTTGTGGATAGTTTAGATGGATGTTTGTTAAAAGATATCTCCGGAACATCCCTACGAATCTTAATGAAATTTGGCACAGATGTAAAACATAGTAAGAAAAACAAAAAATACTTATAAAGTTTTTTATTTAATAAAAATAAAATTTCGATATGTTATTTTTTTTGTCAACGATTATCAATTGACAATTGTTTAATACCTAAATGGTTTTTAAAATAAAACGGACAATTTTTAATAATCTCTATTTCTAATCTTCGAATGTAACAGAATATAAATTTATATCCTAGATGACAAATATTCAAACCAATATTGCTGTAAATATTGCAACGTCTAAAGCATTCAGACAAAAAGATGAGTTTTGTTGAGTTAATGCATTTTGCAAACGACTAAACAGTCTGTTGCTTTTTGCTTTAATGGTAGCGAAACTCTTTGACCTGCTAGCGAAACTATCTAAACATCTCTTCATGCATTCAAAGAGCCACAATTAACTGATTAATGTGGATATAAAATGTATAGAATTTACTGACTGCAGCGAGGTTTTATGTTACTACATTCATCTCGCAATGAATTATTTTAATTTTCAATCCAAACTAAAAATTCACATTGTTACATATAAAAACCAAAACTTTTGTGTTCACTTCATTGTTGTATTTCAACTTTTCAAAGAATATAAAAGTATTATAAAGCAGACTTTCGGTACATTCAGTTAATAGTTATTTCATCCATATTTTGCTTGTATACAAAAGTAAATATTAAGAAATATACATTTTACACAAGATAAATTATACGTTTCATTAACTCTACAACTGATATAAAATTAAATTACGCTATTAATTAATTTATTTTGAGTTAAAAGCAAATAAAGAAATTATTAATATCATTGTTAAAGATGTTACAACCGTGCTATGTTGCATTTCGAAGTTATAATAGTTTACACCATGCCAGTACAGTAGGACAAAAGCGCCGACCAGGCATGAACTGGTCGGCTCACTAGCGCCAATTAGTCTTTGCATTATACCAGTTGTATACCAGCTAATTTTAAGAGTTACTGTACTGGAATAATGTAAACCAAATATAAAGTTGTAATAACACAAAATGAAATCCTGAATAATAAGATAAAGCTCATGCATTACATTTTAGAAATGTATGCTGTTGGGAATATTTGTCGCAATATTTGACATTGTTGCTCATTGGAATTAGTGTCACTTTAGTAGATATTAGAACAATATCTAGTTTATAAACTTAATATCTTTCTTCTCAGGATATTTTAATTTTAACTTCATATATGGAATTTATTGACAAAATGTAATACGTATAAGAGGTGTGCCAGCATTGCGACAGACAGGAATCCGTAATCTGCACTATGAGTTGTATTGTTATAAAACTTGCTTTACCTTGAGTTCTTTGTTTCGTTTCTAACCTTTATGAAAAAGGATTCCCTTATGTTCATTTTGTATAGTATACCATACATACAACTTTATAAAAATATACGATCACTACGAAATAATAATTATTAACGTAGTTTTTTAACTTGGTTTTTTGCTTTTCTTCAACAAAGAAATCTTGCCACAATAAGGGTTAAATAGGCACTAAATAAGAGTAATGTTATTTCTATAAATATAAAATATCTGTTAACTAATAGTCTCCTATTGGTGGAAAGTCAAAGATTTATTTTGATTGAAATTATTATATCTTTATACATTTTTTCTCAACATTAACTATGTATTTTACGTTCATCGGTTTGCGCAATTTCTTTATGTATTTGATTTTGTCTACAGCGTTAAAAATTCATCCTTGCCACATAAAATAAAAAGAGTAGAACGATATTCCTTTCAGAGTTTCACGTTATGGAATAGAGTTGTATTTAAACGTATAAAACTTAGTCGACGAGCTCCGTGCAAATGTCACGTACCACTGAATATCTTAAAGAAACTTCAAAGTTTAACCTTTAATGGTCTCAGATAAAGGCTTACGTAACCTTAGGGATGTCGGTCGGATTTGACGAAACTTTTTTCTAGAATATTCTTTCAGATTTTTCTCACAAACCCTATTATTTTTCTATCAAACTTTATACTAAATTAATGACAAAATTGTAATGACGATGTAAGAGACTTAGGATAATACCACGAAAATAGAAGAATAATATTTTTTTGTCATTTTTAAGATTCCGTACATCGAAAGAAAAAAAATAGAATCCTTATATGATCACTTTCCGTCAAGTCCGTCCGTCTCTCTGTCTTTTTCTCTTTTTATCAAAAACGGGTGAAGGTATCAGTCTGGAATTTATTGACTACATTAGGTAAACCCAATTGCAGATATGTATTTATGAAAGAAAAAATCACGTGTTAGAGTTAACTAAAAAGAATATTAAAACATCTCGTATGTCGAGTCACCGACGATATGAAAACACTGCCAATTTCCCTTCAATAGAATGCAGCCGCGTGCAAAGCGTGCACGAGTGCTCCCCTGTGTTTTCACCCTACACATTGACAACACGAAAAAGACAAACAAATCTTATGATGTGTCATCAAAAAATAACAACAATCTTTCTGAACTGACTATCGATTCTTCTGGACACTTTAACCAATTTCCGACCCTAAAACTTAACATAACCTATGTCAAAAATCACATTTGCTCTAAGCTTAATCTATGATAAGTTTATATCCATTACTCTATGTTACACTTGCAGTTTCCCGCGATTTCTTCCGTGTGGAATTAAAAAGAAATGAGAAAAAAACATTCTGTAAAATCGGTTCTGTAGTTTCGAAGCCTAATCAATGCAAAGAAACAAATCTTTCCTCTTTATAATATTAGTGACTATAAGTTAGTAAAATAGTAAAAAGTAAATACACAAGTCATAGCAATTTGTCATAAATATGTATTTAAGGGACTTCAAAGGAATTTTTTCATGTTTGATTATGAGTCATATTTTAAAAACGAGGGGGAAATTTCAAATTTTATACGCCCAAGGGAAACGATTCTAAATTTTTTGTTTTCTTTGAATAAAACAAAAGTATCTAAGATAGACTATGTTATTAGTTTTGTTTGTTATATACAAAAATGCAAATCTTACCTCATTGTAATTTTAAGTATAGATTAACTGCCAAAGTTGGTGTTAATAATCAGACACTAAGTTAACCCTAAGTGTTAAGTTAGATTTAGTTATGAATATACATATACTAATCTAACTACTATTAAGAGATATTATATTCTTAGTAATTGTTAAGTCGCTTAATTTTATAAGTCAAATATTACCCTATTTCATTTGTACTCACTTACCCTTAATGAAATGACGTTACGAACACAGCAAAATATATTCTAACAAGCTTCTATTACTAGAATAAAGAGCGAACAAAAGAAACTATGACGTCATATTTCTTTTGTTAGCCTCTTCTAATTTACTCTTTTTAAGTGACGTAATACATACGCAGTAATTTGCCCTTAACTTTATTTTTAATTAAAAGATATTTTGAGGCAAGCTTTAATGATATACGTGGCACAGTTAATTTCAAGCATCCGCAAAGGAGCGCTGGAAGTTTCTAGTACAGCTGAACTCTTGTGTAATGACGTCACGAATGTACAGCGTACGTGTAACGAAGGTCTCTTTGAACATCTAATTTATAAACTAAAAGAATTTATTTTATTTTGTTGTGAAAATATAAATTTATTAAATATTTTAAACAAAGAATGGATTAAAAACTTCTTATATAACTAACAACATAAATGACAAACCTTTATTAGTCCAAATAATCTGTTGAAAAAAAATAATATTATATATTTTTTTAACGATCGCATTTCGGAATATTTTTCTTACTTTTTTTAATATTACCAGAATTTAAAAGGTAATTTTCTTTTACATAGACACTGACTGCAGTTGTAAAATAACATTTTATAATTAATTTTCTTATTAACAAACATTTGTATATGATATTTGCCAAACACCATGACCTTTGATCAAACGCGAACGTATCGACCCGCGGGCGTCCCTTCTACAGCCTTGCATTGAACGGAGCTATTAATAATTCCCCTTTGTGCCTCGACACTTGCACAATAGGGTGACTGCTACCCCCTTGCAAACGTGCCACTCCCGATGGAAGCTGTTGTGCAAAGTGTGAACAACATACTACAAGTTACGTATATTAATTGACCAAGTAAATTCTAAGTTAACTATTATAAAGGGTGTTTGAAACAATTGAATAATGAATAACAAACAATCATTTGATTTGAGCAGAACAATTATTTTATATTCGCGAATTTAAATTTTAAAAATTTCGAAATGTTTCAGTAATAGGTTAACTAAGTCGTTATTTGAGTGATTAAGGAATCATTTAGTTGGCAATTCTATAAGTTCGACATTATGACTATACATTGATATACAGGACATGAGACCATTTAAGAATTCTGAGTGCGATATCAAGGAATGTTAATTTTCGTTTTATTGACGTCTTCGAATTTCGCTTTTTTAAAACGAAAGTTCAAGGTTACGTGAACAAAATCGGATAAAATATAAAAGCTTATTTTTCGTCTAACTTGAAAATTAAATAAAATATTTATTAAAATTGACAGCATTGATGTAGTGCTTTGAGAAACATTTTCGACTTGAGCCTTGACCTGGCTTTTGTTACAAAGAAATTATATAGGTCACATAAAACTTTATTAAGACGTCTTATATACTTACTGGCAAAATATCAAATGTTAAAAAGGAAACCTGTTATTAATTTAATTCCTCCGATGTTTATAATATTTTAAATGGATGGATGGATGCATAATAGTTTGTTTGAAGATATCTCCGGAACGGCTCAACGGATCTTGATGAAATTTAATTCGAGCGCGGCTAGAGTCGCGGGCAACAGCTAGTATTGAATATATTATAAAAGCCAAAGTTAATAAGCGTCTTTCATTGTATGTTCATACAATTCCTGTGGTTAAAATTATGTTTATGATTCAGTTTACAAAGAAAATCCTATTCTATTCTACTTCTTATATGTCTATTATCGCAGGCTTAAGTGGTAGCCACGTGTAAATCAACTCTGAACCGATTCAAAATTCAGCTTACATAAACTTTTGTCATTGCAGTGTACTATATGTTTGTCGACGGACAGATCAATCATTATGCAGTTTCAATTTAAGCTAAGCGTGAACCGGTTCTCGGATCTACTTCACACATGTGAACCGTGAGCTGATCTGCAGATCATCAATTTTAGTTGAATTACTCATGACTGTCGTACTCGACTTATATTACTCCAGATCAGACCCTCAATATATTTATAAGAAATTAATATTTTTGTAGTAATTAAATTATATTGAATTTTTTTAATTCAATATTACGTAAGAAATTTAATAAATAAAATTTTAATTAACAACACAGGCTTTTAAATTGAAAATAATGCCATCTAGCGGCAACTTTAAAAAATAAGACGAATGTAACTTCCGTAGTTTATGCTGGAATATAAATTTTTGATCTTTTTATAATAAAAATATTATGTCAACGTAAACTATTGTTTTCAAAATTATTAAAAAAATCTCTAATCATAACTAATGTGGATAAAGGGAAAGCAGAGAATACATAAATAGTCACTTTTATTTAAAAAAAGAACAAATTGGATAAAAAACATACAAAAAAACTATTTCCTTACATATTTACCATCTTTTCTTATTTTGTTAAAATCTAAATTATCACAGGACATAAAAAACTAAACAATAATTACAATAATAAAATATTTTTTCTATAATTCAAATAAAAAATTAAATAAAATCTTCAGTATAAGCCACATACTCTGTTCGCAGGCAAAGCTTTATCTGTAAAAAATAAAAATACAATCATAAGTAACACAAGAAAGCAATATATTGTAACTTTTTTAATATTCCTTAAATAAACTAGCGACCTGTCCTTCACAACCAACAACATTTATTTTTGAAACATTTTATAATAATAACTAGCGGACCCGACAGATGTTGTCCTGTCTACACGTCTTTAAATAATTTGAATAAATTAATATGAAGTTAATATTTGATGAAAATTGTGAATCTAAACCATTCCCAGATCCCCTTGAACACACACAAAAAATTTCATCAAAATCGGTCCAGTCGTTTGGGAGAAGTTCAGTGACATACACACTCACAGAAGAATTATATATATAAAGATTACCAATATATGGATGGATATATGGATAGATGGATGTTTGTTAGAAGGTATTTAGTATAGTAAGAAGTAAGATGTATCTTACACAGGAGTAATGAATGTTGATGGAAAAAAATATAAAAAAAAAATCAAATTCCTTACAAACATACGAAAATACATTTATAAATGTAATAGCAGCGTGGAACTAACTAAAAATATAATTAGTAGTCTATATGTTCATCCAGACTATGTTCTATATGTATGACAAATTTCATCAAGATCCATTCAGCCGGTCTGGAGATTGCTTGTAACAAACATCTATCCATCCGTCCAAACAT
>NW_013531711.1:1972287-1978463 GCF_000836235.2 Papilio xuthus | reverse complement strand
TAAAGGACGCCTTGTCTCGTCTCATTTTGTTGTTATTTCTTGTTAGGGATGTATCGTAGTGTACCAAATCGGATTTAAAAATTGTAAAGCTCTAGAATTGCGTAGGATAAAAGCACAACCAGTGAAACTCTATCTTAGAATTTAATTTAATATTTAACTTTTTAATCTTATCTTATTTTTACATTAAAAAATTACTTTTTATATCGAAATTGCTTGCAAGCCTTAAGAATAATTCGTGTGTAACGTGTATATTTTTTTGGTCCCTCAAAAATTAAACCCCTTTAAAAGCTTACATCTTATTTGTTGTAAACAGAAATGACCTTATGTTGATCGTAAAATGACTTTGCAGTAATTTAAGTTAATACCCTTTCAAAGTGATTGCTAACCTTGATATGACTCCGGATCTGACTACTGTTTAATGCAACTGCAAATTGCAGAAAAACCCTTACCTTTATAGACATCTAGCAGTTGGAAGTATCACTTAGATGGGAACCACGCATAATATTTTTGGAAAAAAATATGTATTTAGTTCACTGGCGTTTTGTTTTACAAATAATGTAAGAAAATAAAAATTACCGAATTGCCTAAGACCTAATCTCGAAAGGCCAATTTGATCCGATAATTGGTGGTCATTTTGCATTTCAATTTCGATTTTAATAATAATCGATTTACATTTCGAATGCATAATTTATCTTTTAATAATAATAATAATTGCTAAATAAACAAAAGACAATCAGAACAATGTTTACGTGGATCTGATTTGCCCGTGTTTCAACACGACATGAATATTTATAATAGCAGACGCGCTGGATTGTTATGTTGCAACTTGTAACATGAAAACTCGTACATTGCTATATTATTTATGATTTTTTCTTTTATTAAATCTTATTTATTAGTAATAATATAAATTCTAAAGTTTAGATGAGTGTTTGTTACCATAAGTTCAGAACGGTTGGAAGGATCTGAATGAAATTTAGGACAAATCTGTTTTTTGTTTCTTATTCAAACAAATTGTTGCTAAGAATCAACCTTCGTCTTCAGTTTGCGCACCATTTTACATTATAAAAATTATTACTAATAAACTTAACAGTTAGATGCAACAGTTTTGCAAAACATTTATATTAGTAGCGTAAAACATGGATAGGTAGCTTATGTTTGGAGTCCGATAGAAATTAAAATTTCTACTAAAGCTATTTACTCTTACTGACCGCGAAATTAGGTTAATTATTGAAACAATATGGCTGACACAAAATACACAAATCAGGTTAAAGTAGGTTCCGGACTAGAGTGTTGTAAGTAGAGCACAGGAAGGAAGTCTCCTGATAAAGCCTAAGTCATGGCAAAGACTAAGTGGGGCGATGCCAATCTGAGATTCAACAATAGTTGTAAATATGAGTCTTAATTTCTATTTCTAATTAGTAGTCCATTTACAATCAAAGCGATTTGAGAGATGGTAATTTTATTTTAATCCCATAACGTTCTTTACTTTGTTTAAAGGTTTCCAAGATGCCGTCACTCTTGGAAGCACTAGAGCGTAAGTACGGCGCAAAGGGCGAAGTGAACCCGTGCATAGACGACATGCCAGTCGCTATCTTTGTGCCGAAGCGGTCACCCCGGCTGAGTGTGCCCACCTTACTGGTGCTGAATGACTGCGATATAGACTGCGCGGGAGATGCCGGTGCACTCGCAGATAAATGTGCTGATGTCGTAGAACTGGACCTGGCGAATAATAAACTTACAGAATGGCAAGAGGTAAGGATACCTAGTACCTACAATGTACACGTGGATTAGGACTTTAACATTAGCATGAAGTATTAATAGCAAGAGTCTGATCATCTTCTAGTTCTCCATTAGTATTTGAACATACTGTAACATTTGAATTAGAAACACTAAACTGTGCATTGTTTATTATTGGGGGAAATACATATGTGTTCCGTCCTTAATGTTATCACAAAATGTTCACATGTTCGAGTTGCAACACGCATCGTCTTGTCTAACATCTGTTCACAGGATTGTTACAACATCTACTTGATGTCGACTCTTCCGGAATATTGTACTCTACATTTATAATATTATCAGTATCAGTTATTACACCAACAAACATCACCTGAGTCTCTATATTTTCAAAAACAGAACAACGATGAATAACATATTCGGAATGTTTGTGTAAGCTACAATGACGGGTTTTCTTTGTCTGTAGGTCTTCGCAATACTCGAGCAAACGCCACGGGTACGCTTTCTAAATCTAAGCTTCAATCGGCTCTCGGCGCAAATCCAAGCAGCTCAATCACTTCAGCCTAAATGGGATAGCTTAAGTCACTTGGTCTTGAACTCTACGTACGTCGGTTGGCCCAGCATCCTCGGTCTACTCAAGTCTCTGCCAGCTCTCGAAGAGTTGCATTTGAGCCTCAACGAGTATTCTTACGTGGACTTAAGCGGGAAGGAAATAGACGAAAAAGACCGTTGTGAAGCATGCTCCCGACTCAATGTAGACTTTACCGAACCCGTGCATGAACAATTGAAGAAACTCCACTTTTCCGGTAACCCCGTAAGCAGTTGGCGAGAGATCAGCAAACTGGGATATGCCTTCCCGAATCTGGAAACGCTGTTAGTCAACGAGTGCCCTATAGCAACACTAGAACCAGACCCGTGCGAGAAATGTGGAGACGCTAATGGGAATAAGAAAAGTCATGATGCTTTTGCGTAAGTTATATCTAAACTATATAATTTCTAAACGATTGAGGCCAAAATAACTCTTATAATAACTATCTTACAAGTTCCAAGATTCAAAGCCAAATTATATATTACGTAGTGACGATATAATATGATACTCATCATTATCAGCTCACTATACGTCCCCACCAAAGGGGCTCGGAGCCCACCCTAAGTTAGGGGTGAATAGGCCATAGTCAACCACGCTGGCCAGTGCGGGTTGGTTGACTTCACACATATCTTTGAGTTTCTTCTCAGATATGTGCAGTATACATCACGATATTTTCCTTCACCGTAAGAACGTCAGATAAATGTACATATGTAAAACGGAAATAGAAAAACACATTGGTACATGGCGGAATTCGAACCCAGGACCTGCAGATTGAAAGTCAAGTGCTTGACCCCTGAGCCACCGACGCTCCTAATGTGATACTGCTTTATCTTAATATAGCTGTCGATCGCAATTAATTGATGTACTCAAGCCTAGAGTATTAAATATGTGATTCAATTACTGTCAATAGTTATTATTGCCCTAATGAACTTTAACAAAGATAGCTTGATATCTCTTAGTACTTACGATATCAAACATTTGCAGCCATCTGCGATTCCTGAACCTAAACAACACCGGACTTGCCACGTGGGATGAAGTCGATCGGTTGGCTTTGTTTCCTGCATTAAGAAGTTTAAGAGTACAGGTGAGTGATAAAGTATTTCAAGAAGGCAATATATTAAAGATTGTGATGGAAACTACGCGTCTGAAAAAAAAAATTAGAAGAAATTCGTGTAATTTTGGTTCTTAACAATAGTATATTTCGTTACAATATAATCCTATAATAATCGAAGTTTTGTCAAATTGAACTTTATTGGATAGGATGGGGTTATTTATAACTAGAAAAAAAACGATGGTCACGGCTCTTAAAGACGATCTAATATATTTAAGTAACTGTAACCAGGAAATACCTAGATGCATGTAAGTAGATAATTTGTAAAAAATAGTAAATTTTTGTAATGCATACTAACATATCTCTTACGTATTATCATTACATCTTAAGCATTTAGTATGCGGAAGTATTACAACCTTGCACCAATTGACTTGCTTACAAAATACCGAAATAACGCAATGCTAAAGATGCTATTAACCAACATACGGTTTGCGGAGGCCGACGTAGAGTTATTTTTCAACAGTTTGATGATTCATTAAGACATAGCCGTATCCACAAAATATTATTTTCTTTTGTATTAGTTCAGTTCTAGTAAGTGTTATTAACTAACAAGCTGTCACCCGCAACTCCGCCCGCTCGGAATTAAAAAAAAAATTATTAAGTAGTCTATGTATTGTTCTAGGCAATATTCTACATCTATGCCAAATTTCAGCCAGATCTGTTCTACCATTCTGGAGATACAATCAAACAAACATCCATCCATCCAAACATTCGCATTTATAATATTAGTAAGAAGTAAGATTGAATGCTCTTCAATAAACTCTTCGACTTTCTTAACCTTTATACATTATGGCGACATTAGATTGAAAGTACTCATCATTAATGTGTTTTTTACAATTATAATTCAACATATTCAACCTATTTGCTAGGCCTCTGATAGAACATGTATGACAAAAGTGGATTGGCAGATTAATACACGTGACTTCAACATTTGTAGTACCCTAAACTTATGATTAATCTTACTTCTTACTAATATTATAAATGCGAATGTTTAGATGGATGTACGTTTGTTTGAAGGTATCTCTAGAACAGTTGCACTGATCTTGCTGAAATTTGACATAAATGTAGAACACATTCTGGATGAACACATAAGCTGCTAATTAAGTTATTTTTTAATTTCGCACGGACGGAGTCGTGGGCGATAGCTAGTACGCTATAAATCTTTTTGTATAAGTAAACGGTTGACTGCCAGGTGTAAAATAAACTGCAAGACATAATGAACATCACGTAACATTGGTAATCTTTATCGTCACGCGCGAGTTGCACAGCTGTAATTGATATGCGTTGAAGTACGTCTATCATTGAGCGGCTATAAACTGTGCTAATGTCCGTTACGTCATCACTCCGGTTTTAATGCGGTCCCCCGGTGTCCGTGATGATTGAATCCAATATAATCTGACCCATATCTATGTCTGGTTATCCGAAGTCTTATGGGTCTTAGGTATGTCCAGATCCTAAAACATAACAAACATTGGTAACCCTATGGTTACGAGATGAAATATAGGTCTAAGAAATATCGCTATTACGGAATATTAAGAAATTATCCACGACATAATTCCAAGTGTGGACTCGAGATTATTCAACAACATCCAAATTGTAGTAACTTAAATTAGGTTACTGCCATTTGAGTCAATGAATGATTACCCAATCGGTTCTTGCAGATTTTTCTAACTAACTCAGTGACCAATTAGCGACTATTAGTGTGAAAATTAGCTATTAAGAATATAAGAACTTCATCATCATTTCAAAAAGTTCTCAGTCGAGTTGCGATTTCAACTATGTAACATGTTGCACAACTATACAGCTTTATAATTAGTGTATCGGTAACCGTACCCTCGGGAGTCCGGGCGCCGGGATTCGGGTGAAGGTCCCACAAAATTAGACGTCCCACTAACGCCACGATACTTACGCAATGGACCAATGCAATCCCGAAATATGACGTCACTTCGACATACCATTTACTACTGATAAGATTAATAATATTTTAATGGAGAGCAAGATTAATATGATGTTAGCTTACAAAATCATTTAATTCACTTAACTATTTGTTATTTAAATAACCAAAAAAACCTGACTGACTGGAGCCATATGACTGTGAGAGGAAGAAAACAAATCATATGACATGCGGCAATCGTTTTGCGTGGTGGAGACCTAATTTTTCCACGTTCCTTTCCCACTACTTTTTTTATAAGGAAGTAATGGAAGGGGTATTGGATTTGACAAAGGGGTGTCGCAAAGTAAAGGGAAATATCCTCTTTCTGTGCATCCACTCTTCCGCCGATTAGGTTAGCAACGCATCTGAAATTGCAGATGCGCCTATGGGCACCGGTCTCGTCCTTATTTTGGGAATTCAAGTGGCCGCTTGTCACCTTATAAAAAATAACAATTCTAACATGAAAATCCGTTACGTTGATAAATACAGTAGATCACAATTGAATTGACATACAAACCCAAATAGTTTCCCGAGTTGGTCAGTTAAAATTATGAAGTTTTTTTAACTCTACTGACCCCTACATTTTGACCAGGATAGAGTTTCATCTAGTATATTGATAAGCAGTACATAAAGTTGCTGTTAGTAACTGGAGTAATATATACGTGTATTTACGTACGTCATATAATTGACATTTTATAGGGTCGTTAGGTTTGTCCTCGACCGGTCTGTCAATGTCGCGTTAATTTGTGACGGCTTGTTTATAGCTCAATAATACAAGGTCCATATTACAATCACCACGATAACAGTAC
>NW_013531711.1:1913832-1969010 GCF_000836235.2 Papilio xuthus | reverse complement strand
TTTAACTTTATCAAAGTATTGCATCAGACGTATATATTTGTATGTCTATTTATTCTCAATGACTTAAGTGAATGTGAATATCAAGAGAAAAAAAGCTTTTCATTTGTTTTCTTCGTCAATAGATAATTAATAATTTTTTTACAAATTTAAATAAAATTGTTACGCGATGAAAAAATCGATATAAAAGCCAATGAATATCCGTTTCAATATCTATATACTTTACATGGAACGCTGAATTCTTTATTTGAACTTCATAACGATATTTTAAATGCGTTCAAATGACATTAAGAGCAAATATTTCTTTGTGTTCTTTACCCTAATGTAATGACGCACCGAATGCAGTTTATGCATAAAATCGAACGTTTTGATATCTCGCACGTCGGTAAATTGGAAAATAACCTGACGGTTTACAAGCGAATGAATCATATTTGAATCCAACGGTCGCAGACGGTCGGCCCACGCGTCTAACGTTTCGCACGGGTCAAATCTGTTGTTCTCTGAACCTGTGGGACGTAAACCTGTTATTGAAATGACCGGAAAATAAATCAGAAGAGACACATTCTATGTTGTAGTCAAAACTTTGGTTTCTATTCTTGATCAAACTTAAGACATAATATATTCTGTTTGTGACTCTTGCTCGTTTCTAAATGCACCTTCTCCTACACACTACGTGAAGAGTAACCTTTTGTTTTATCTCGTAAACTTTTGCGAGCAAACATTTCAATAATTGAATGCAGGTATAAAGTACGACAAGTAATACAAAGCGGGTTCAATAGAGCAGCAATTTATATTGGCGCGGGTGGCGGCGGCGCGGCTTGACCCAGAAACCTCCCCTCCGTATGTTTGTTCATTCCCTTGCTCGTGTACTATCGGAAAATGCACTCCTCTCAACTATATTAATACACAAGACTGCACTGAGAAAATTACAGTACAAAATTTAATAATTTACCAATGTAATAAGGAAAATATCGTTGGTGCATCGACGTATATTTGCGATTTTATTTTTTATATCATAAGGTGGCAAACGAGCGAGCGGCCACTTGAAATCGCTGAAATAGCGAAGTGACCGTTGCCCATATACATACGCAATTGCACATGCGTTGCCTACCTTTATCGACGGAGGAGAGGATGCACAGAAAGATAATATTTTCCCTTTCCATGCATCCTCTTATCCGGTAAGTCCACTTCCACTTCCCATCCTTTCCTTATGAGAAAAAGGGTGGAAAGGGAAAGAGGACTAAATTTTAGGCCTCCGGGACGCACGCTCATCAGACGAAACGCGGGATTGGTTCCACTTGACGCCTGTCTTCTGTGTGGTCGTGGTGTTTCACCGGGCGAGCCTGGCCGATTCGTGCGAAGATGTTAAAGCGGGCTCTACTACTGTTAAATAAATTCAAAGATGACTTTGTAGTCAACCAATCTGTACTCGGTCAGCGTAGACTCAATCCCCTCAGTGGGAACGTGTATAAGCTGACTACTAAGATATTGTTTTAATCATTTAGACCTTTGATAATATTTAGCTTTTTGACTTTGTCATTGCAACAAAAACAGGGTCGTCTAGACTAGACGATGTATAGAGCGTATGAAAACAAACTTGTTTTATTGTGGCTGATCAAACAAGCAAATTGTTGAATTTTTTAATCGAAAGGAAATGAGTGAATTGGAATCGATATCATAATTAATGACTTGGAACCGAACCGTTACTGCGTGACACGGAACTCTATGTTATATTGAAATTTATAAACTGACCCCATACTTAAATGTAACTATTAATATACATTCACAGACTATGTGATGTCCTGACGATTAAACGTTAGCTTCACAATTTAAAATTAATTTCTAACATTTTTTAGGTCAATTTAAGGACAACCCACTACTTCAAAGAACAATCACTCTCTTTACAGAACTAAAATTCTGTTAACCATTTCATATAAAACAAAGTTTTCATGCTCAAAAGGTGCCGATTATCCTATCATGGTATCCAATCTATGACCTGTTTTGCAGACCGTATTTTTACCCATTATTTAAGCCTTCAATTGTAATAACAATAAGCAAAAAGTAGATTGAATTAACATATATAATTTTAAAAGAGAATCTTATTTCAATTCAATAAGTGGTGATTACAATACACAGCTGTGAGCATCGTCTTCCGCCTTCCAACTTTAGGCAAAACAACCTATGAAGGCTATAAACAAGCTCAGTCAATACGTTACTAAGTAACAAAGGGAGACGGTTATTCATGATTTTATTTACAATAAATTTATAACAAAAATAGTCACGAAAACTTACAGATCCGTATGCAGTCTAGACACAAAAAAAATCTGAGAAGTACATGAAATTGTATAGTAAAACATACCACGTAAAAATTTATCAGTTATTCCCTTTCCCTTAATGTCAGGGACATAACGTACTCCGATACTAAGCGTACATAATGCAAACAAGTTTTAACCTTCAAGACATGACGTCATTTTCTTAATTATTGATTCATTATTTAAGGATAATATGTTTTTCTAAACAAAGAACATATAAATCAGATTGTTTATTGTTTTGCATTTTGCCACGTGGTTTATTTTCTTCTAATGTATATTAACCGTCGGATTACTTAAATACAGAGAAGGCTTGCAGTTATATCTTATATTTAAAATTGTCGTGTCACAATTTTCGTTCCCATACTCCTCCGAAACGGCTTGACCGATTCTCATGAAATTTTGTGAGAATATTGAGTAGGTCTGAGAATCGGCCAACATCTATTTTTAATCCCCCTAAATATTAAGGGTAGTCCACCCCTAATTTTTATTTTTTTGACAAACACGAGGACGGAGTCTCGTGCGGCTAGTTTATCACAAAAGTTGTGTTTGAAAATACGCTGTCATACTAGATTTGTAGTTTTGCTTCTTACCTATAAATTAGATAAGATGTCTTAAATCAAGAACTTTAAATATAACGCATTGTAATATGAAACTTATGAACTCAATCAATCGGCGAGAGAAGTGTTTACTCCGTGGTTACATACATAACAAGTATTCAATGGACAAAACCACAAGACCACAATTTATAGATGTGAGGTTTCCATCTTTCAAGTTAAGTTTTAATCACAGAGATCAGGGATTATATTTACAGGTTATAAAATCCTTTACATTTTCGAATCAAAACTCGCTAGTAATTTTTTTTTTGCCAAAATACTGTTTTCAAAATATAACTTTTACTTCCAGATTTGACAGCTGTGATGTCGCCGATTTGTTTGTTATTTTTAAAGCCAGATTGTAATAATTTTATTGTATGTATCAGGGGTGGCCGCTGTGGGAGCGGTTTGAGTCGACGGAACACGAGCGTCGTTTACTGCTGGTAGCGCGGCTGCCGCGCGTGCGCACGCTCAATGGCGGTGGCGCCGTGCCCGTGGAGGAACGCGACGCAGCCGAGCGCGCTTTCATCAGATACTACATGGAGAAGCCGGAGGCTGATCGGCCGGATAGGTATACAAACGCAAGCTTATATTTTTTTCATTGGACACATGACTTAAAATTATATAAGGATCCTCTCCTCTGTTTGATCCATCTCTCCTTCTCTTATGATAAAGGAGTAGGAAGTGGAAGATGACTAGAATTTAAAAGAAGATAGACAAGAACTAAACTTCCTACTATATATCTTACTGTACATACACTACAAAAATATGATATTTACGTTAGACAATTTTAATGCTTACATTAATATGTATATGGAAGTTAGGTGAAGGTCTATCGACGAACGCAGTGGGCGTGGAATTTGCGTAAATATTGCTTTAACCTTAATATCCATAAATTTATGATCATTAACACAAATAAATATCGATAAAGCTGTTATTGATAACGAATAACATACAAGTACTGCTTTTTGGTACTAAACGAATCTTTAAGTGTGTGGAGAATGTTCTTTAGTCTACCCATTTTGTGTAGATACTGGGAGCTGGTGGGAGTGCATGGCAAACTGGACCCCCTGGTGTCAGTGGACCTGCGGCCGGAGAAGCGCGTGCAGATCACTTTCACCTGCGGGGACACCAGCGAAGTACGCACCGTCGACGTTTACAGGTGAGTATTTATCCATACGAGTCATGTGACGTTCCCTTTTTCAATTTTTTAACAATGTATGAAAGATGCATAGCTAACCGTTAAACTCCATTGTCGTGACTTTTGTATTAAAAACAAACTGTTTTTTTTTTATTAAAGAGAAGGGAGTTGAGGAAGATATGTTTGTGAAAACTAAGAGTGGAATGAGCAAAGCCTACGTTCAATATTTTCCCGATTGAGAAATTTCAATAAATATGCTTATATGTCAATCGTCCTTTTTCAGAACTGTATCAGATTTGAAAACTCGTTTGGAACGCCTTGCGGGTTTCCCCGCTTCTAAAATGAGACTCTTCTATGTGGACCAAGAACTGAGAGATACACAGGTGAATATTTTATTTTATACCCATTCTCCATAACAGTATTGTTTTCCAAGTACAAATTTTGTACTATTTATTGGGGTATCTAACTCCTTACAGTTTCAGTTCTATCTTTTTACTAATCAAATTACTAATTCAGACGAAACTAACTCTATTATTTATTTGTGGAGTTTTTCCAGGGTCCGGAGGAAATGAAGTACCCTACGAAACAATTGTACTCGTACAACATACGGTCCGGAGATGAAATCATTATTGACTCAAAGTTCAAACACTCCATTTCTGTCAGTTCTACCGCATGAGACAAACTAATAAACATTTTTAAAGCCAACAAGTTAGTAGAAATAAAGTACCTCTAATTACCATAGTTACCCATAGATTAAAACCTATTTCACACAGTATTAATCAAAAACTTATGTCTAAACTTTGATTATAATTTTCTTTTGTTCCAATTAAAAACTGATTGTTGTAATTAACATAATTTGATTATCTACTAACTATATAAGAGTTACGGGCATAATTAATTTAGTTAAGTTTTCTTTATATGTTGGATTTCTGTTTAATTCTTTCTGCGTAACACGAAATGGTTAAAATAATATTGAAATGGTTGTCACAAATCAATTTATTTTTAAGTTAAAAGCTGAAAGCTTTGTTTTAAGTACATTTTATTTTCTGACTTTCGTTTTATAGATCAGAGAATATTGTATTTTTTTTTTTCATTTTACTTTATTTTTACCTCATGGGGCAGGTGTATTTTATTTTGCTATAAAACTGTGATAATAAATTATAGTACGATGACTTGCGACGGAATGTTGTAACCGAGATCTTACCCGTGGCTAATTAATATTGGACTTATTTTTTTACATGTGTCGTATTTGTAGTGTATTTACATTACGCGAACTCTTTACCCGTTTAAATATTAGTGCTTTTGAACTAAAGTGATACTGACTGCCATTTTTTCAACTTTAAAATGTAACCTAAGTATTAACAATGCTTCACAATTTTCTAAGAACTATTATGACAATTTAAATTGGATTAGCACTTCAAATCACAATTGTAACATCATAAAGTTCATTTCTAATATCTAGAAGGTAGATGAAATATTCTATTTGTCTCTTATAACTTCTCTTTACTAGTAGTCGCCATTTTTGCTCCTCATTTCTATATAGATGCCTCTAATATGTGTAAAAACTGAATTTCATCACCTTTTATTCATTATCTAGGTTTTAGACATACATTTATGTCGTAGAAACAATAACACTGATAAAAGCATAAAATCTTTAAAAAATTAATGATGTACCTAATTATAATATATGTTCAAAACTTTATTAGAAACAATTTTGGAATAAATGAGTGTATAAAATTAGTTTTATCTTTTATTACATTGTTTGCGTCCATCACTGTATGTTTTGATTATTTCTTAGTTGTTTATCCAAAGTTTCTTTCCGTATACAGCAATCATAGAATTTTGAACATCTTCCAAAACATAATTGTAAACTTCTATCCATATGTCCAAGCCTATTTCATGTGTCCTTCGTTTTAAGAAGTTCATCAATATGTACACTTTGTCAATATCTTTTTTAGCAACTAATTTACTCAAATAAGTAGCAATCATTCTAGTATCACACAGTTTTGGTGCTTGCCCACTATCCAACCATGCCCTTAACAGTTCTCGTACTTTTTCCCAAGAGAGGCTCATTAATCCATCTGGGTTTGAATCAGCTCTTTTTGGCTTTTCATCCTGTATTATTTCTGGGACTGTTTGAACTGGTAACTCTTCTTTCACTTGTATTTCTCCAGCAAGAAACTTGTCCATACCACTTTTAGCAATTGTAAGGCTGTTTTTAAGTGATTTAGGAGGTCTTCCTCTCCTTTTTACTGGTGAGGATTTTATACCATGTTTGGGAGATTTATTCATAGATAAGGATATACTTTTCTTTTTCGGTGTAACAGGATTCTTTGTATTATCTTCAACTTTAATCTGATTTTTAACATCACAGCTTGTTCCTGCATTATTTTCCACTTTTGGAGTCCAGTTGTTGCAAGATACATTTTTATTTTTATTCAAAAATTTACTTATACCATTATTGTTCGGCTTTGTAATTACTTGTTCTAATTTAGATATTTGAATTCCTATACCTCTCAATTCTTTTGGATTTATTTTTTGTTTTTTGCAAAGAGAAATAACTTCCTTGGTTATTATTTCAACATCATTAGTGGCATTTGTTAGGTTAGTAGATTTATTAAGAACATTGCAAAAGCCATGGCCCATAAATTTTGCTGTCTCAACAGGTGCTTCCTCTGCTCTGACCATTAATTTAAGTGTGATACATTTACCTAAAACTTTAAAATGTTGCATTCTGGAGTGTACTTCTGCAGATAGTTGTTTTAAGAAGAGAAAGCATTGATCATTTGTTTCAAATCTTATCCCATAATTTACCTCTGCAGATACTGATTTCCTAATTGTATGGAATGTCAATGGATTTGGATCGCGTCCGCGACATTGATCAAATAGCTGTGCCCCTGTTTTATTGCCCAGATGCCTCTGGAGTAAGCCTAATGTAAGAGTTTGTAAAGATCCACAAGTTTGATGACCTAAAGACTCCAACTTTTGGGATGTCTGTCTACCAACCCCAGGTAAGTCTTTGAGTGTTATGCCAAACATGAAGTCTTCTACTAAATCTGAGGTAAGGAAAAACTGCCCATCTGGTTTAGCTCGTTTTGTAGCAAGTCTAGATTGCAATCGATTGCTGCCAAATCCTGTTGAACATGGACATCCAGTTTTGTCTTTTATTTCTTCTCTTAATGCTGTTGCAAAATCTTGAACACTAACTTTTAAATCTTTTAGCAGCTCACTACAGTCAACATACATTTCATCACAAGATACAGCCTCTATATCAAGTGTGTACTGCGCTATTGTATTATACAAGGTGTATGCTACTTCCTTGTACCCATCAAAATCATAAGGTATGGTTTGCAGATTAGGGCACAATTTTAAAGCAGGTCCCATAAACATACCATTTTTAATGCCTTTAGCTCTCGCTTCATATGAACATGAGGCTATTTCACTCAAAGATCCATATTCACTGTCTTCATCACCAACATTATCTACTCTACTTTCAAAAACAATTTCATCTTCTTTTATACCCGTCACTTTACCCAATTTCTTAGCTTGTTTTTGCTTATATAAGTTAAATTCAGTATTTCTATCTACCCCTTCTCTTTTTGTTTGAGGCTTTGATCCTTTAGAATGTGTAACAGCAACAGGTTTCCCTCGTAACTCTGGTCTTTTGCGTAATCCAACAGACACAAAAAAACAGTCCATGTCTATGTGCATAATCACTTTGCCATTATCAAAATTGGTATCTGCCACAAGTGAAGTGCCAGAAGAAAAAATTTTACTTTTAAGTGTAGCACGGGCAGGGAAAGAAAAATCACTTGCATCTCTTAAATCATTAACATGCTGTTTAAAGAATGCCCCCAATTGAGATATGTGATGAAGTCTTGAATTATTATAAAATTCAGATATGAAATTTGGGTCAACTGCTGTTTTTGCTATACAGTCATTTGTATAAACTTTATTTAAGGCAGGTTTTGTGTCTGTTGTAGAAACATTAGTATTTGCACCCAACATTTCATTGATTTGTTTATCAGAATTGTTATACTTTAAATTCAGTTTAATATTGTCCTTTTCATCCTTTATGTGGCTTTCATTAGTTTTAATGTTTGTTGCAGTTAATTTGTTGAAGTTTAATTGAGGTTGAGTTCTGGAGTTTTTATACAATAAATATTTTCTATAGTCTAATAAACTATTAGCAGCAATACTGTCAGATATCCATTCAGGTTTAACCACTTTGGAAAGAGACATATTCTTAACTTTAGTATCAGGCAAATTAGAAGCAATTATGTAGTCATTACTTCGTTGATAAGTGTGATAAACACCACCGTGTTGTGCCATAAGTTCTTTTAGTTCCTCAGCAGATGGTTTTGTAAAGCCATTTACGTAAATTGATACACCATTAAATATATTAGATAATCTAATTACTTCTTTCCCAGCGCAACTAGAAAATTGGGCTTCCAGTTTTGCAATTTTAACTTGCATATAACCTCCACCATCTTCAAATCCATTTTCAGGAAATTTTTCATCCCGCCGCCGCATATTGTTGAAACTAAAGACAGACACTTGTTTTAAAATTTTCAAGTCTTATTTTGTTTTGGTTATTTCCTAGTTTCCCACCAAATATTTTTTTTTTAATTTTATGACCTGGTAACATAGACCTTTAGGTCATATCTTATTTGGCCAAATAAATTGAAAGTTGAAACCTCAAAGAGCAGATATTACAGTAAGGGCATGTCACCTACTATATTAATATAAATTAGAACATTACTAATATTTTGTAATTTTAATATAAATTAGAACAAGACTTTGTATTTAGTCATTTTTTTCTGAGCTCAGATCTAAGAAAAATAATTATCAGCCTAAAAATATTTATGGCTTTGACCCTTCTGTGCATATGTACTCTGTAGCCACTACAACTTCGTGTCGTGTCAATGACCTAAAAGTCTATACTACCAAGTCATAAAATAAAAAAAAATGCCGTGTCAATGTCGTTTGTCAAACACAATTTAAAATTTCAATTTTTCTATTCAAAAAGTCGTTAAAGTTATTTTGAAAACATAACTACCTAAAGTTTTAAATAAAATGTCTTCTGATAATGAAGACGTAATAGTTGCACCCTGGGTGGGATCTTTATCAAGTAAAAATGTGTTAACAGTTGTTGTTATTTCAACAAATATTGAAATTATAGAGAGAATTGCTGAAGCACTTACAGATGTACATTCAAAAGGTACATATAAATGGAAACTTATAATTCTACGTTCCTTCGATTTAGAAAAACTTGTGGAAGTGTCGAATTTAACAGGGAGAATGGGAATGGACTTTGTAATTTTAGCTATGGATACAAATATATTATTTTGCTTGGAATGGACTAAAAATGCATTGAGTCAGGTTGATCCTGACCTTAGAGCTCGTCGTGTTGTGCTGGTAAACGCCGGTGGAGCACCTGTAAACGCAATGGCAGTCAGTGCAAGTGATTTAATAGCCTTTTCCACGGAGGAAAACTTGGACATGTTAAATGCAAATGTGTTTGTGAGACATGAAGCTGTATCATTAGCTCAAAGGCTGTTAAGGTATATAGAAGTTTCTATTGGTGTCGAAACAGGTGTTCCCAATTTAAATATTTGATACATGTGGTATTTTGTAAGCAAAAGTTTAATTTGAATCACATTTAAAAGTTTTTTTTATTACAAAGACTTGATTTCTTGTAATTTATGAGCCGTGTGGGGAAAAAAATTACCAAAAGGTACACTGTGCTTATGGCATATTCGTTAAACTACATTCAAATCCAGACAAACAAGAAATCTCTATAATAGAGGCATTTCCCTCTCCAAATAGGAAAATCTCCATGAGCGAGAAAAATATTGCCATCCCTTGGACTCTTGTCTATCCAAGTCTGCTAATGTAAATAACAAGGAAAAGTCAATAAAAATTATACCTATTAGTATTATTATTTATTATACTTCAATTGTACTACAAAATAATAGGAAGATTTCTACAGTTACAATTATATATTACATAAATAATAAAACAATTACAGCAGTCCCTCACAAAGCTTTCTCACAGGCGTCTCCAATAACAGATATATTCATGAAAAGAGTTATTCAACTTTGATACTTCAACATAAAATCAGTACGGTGAAAAAACCTTAATTCTAAATAAAATACTGCGCAGTAATAATTTGTGTAAATATAAATAACACAACCCTATGACATATTGAATACAAAATTATGTAAAAAAAAATCATTTAATATTCATTATACACTATGAATATTTGCATTATAATGTTGCAATAAATGGTTGAATAAAAGCAAAACTTCAGAGAACCCAACAAAAAAATACAAGAAATCTTTAAATTTTAATTTTGTTATGGTTACATACATTATGGTTAAAGAATTGTAACCATAAAGAATGTCAAATTTTTAAAACTCTAAGGTTCTGTTCTTAGTGTATAATGATTTAATAAACATTCATTTGAGTTGCACTACTGTCATATGGTTAGGTATAATTTATTGTAGACTAAAATATAACTATAATAATCGCCAAAATCTTACATTAAATGTCACAATGGTGACTTCAATAAAAATAAACGTATACGAAAAATGTTTAATATTAGGCAATATCACAACTAAACCGCCCGGTACTATTTCGGACTGAAAGTACACAATTCAATGTATCCATTATTGCATATATAACCCAAAACAGGTGACATGAAATATTATCAATAAAATGTTCATATACTCATTAATAACTAAAACCTTTGCCCTAACAAGTTTTACTATAAGTTTCTATTCCTGGACACCTTAATAAAAACATTGCTACCTCTTTTTGTTTTTCAATGAGAATAAGTGATGGCAATACCTCTTTAGTATATATCTTATTAATTAAAACTTGAAATGGATTGAACTAAAATTGAAGGGAACCATAGAGCTGGGGCGTTAGACAAAGTGCATTCGCTTTGAAGGGATTCTATAACGAACATAAAAACATATAGAACTGACAATAACTTTTGATAAGTCATGTGATTGTCATATGTCAATTTCATACATTTTTTTTAATTCGTTATGGAATTGCTTCGAAGCAAATGCACTTTGTCTCACTCTACTAATATATTTTAAAATATC
Source organism: Papilio xuthus (assembly GCF_000836235.2). NCBI lineage: Eukaryota > Metazoa > Arthropoda > Insecta > Lepidoptera > Papilionidae > Papilio > Papilio xuthus. The sequence goes on along the minus strand of NW_013531711.1, from coordinate 1,957,852 downwards.
AAAATTACCTCTACATTGATTACTATTCATGAGACAACATGAAGACACTATTATTATATTTGTTTTATATTACATAAAATAACTCTGTGTAATTTAAATGCAAACCTTTTTTGGGTTATACAATTCATAAAAACTAAAAACCTTATATTGCCTATTGCAAATTAATTTATACTCCTTAATCATAACATTTTGTAAAAGAAAATCGCAGGAAGAAGACTGTTGTGTGAAATTTGTGCAAACATATAAAATGTGATATAAAAAATTCAATAATGTTTAATCAAATAAATAATAGAATGTGTTTTTACACATTTTTTGAATAATATTTTTTATATATAAAATCTTTAAATCACTATATAATTTTTATAATTGTAGTTTTATTAAACAATATTGCAATATATGAATGAGGCAAAAATTGTAACAGAAAAAAAATATAACAAAATATAGATTATACGAAATTGTCATGTTTTTTTTTCTTGTGGATCATCTGAATAAAGAATATGTCAAAGATAAAAATCTGAATTTGTGGTGAAATATACCAAAACAAATAGGCCATTACAACTATTTCTATGGATTTATGCTATTTCTTTTTGTTTTAATATGAAAATTACAAGATTGTCTACTATCTGATAAATATTATCAAATTTTTTGTCATTGATATTTGCTAAAATTCACTGAGAAACTAAAGTGTTCATGGGCCCAATAGAGTTAAATGTTAAATAACTCAAAAATGCATTACTAATCATTCGTATTTGAATTCTTTAATACATTAAATTACGTAATGGCGGCCACTTTCTACCATTTTTATGTCATTTAAAAAACATAGAAGAAACACTTATAGTAACCCAGTACATTTGAACGGAAAATCTCTATTTAGATTAAGTTTTTTATTACGTAACTAATATATAATGAATGTTCAAATTGTACCTTTATCGCCAACTTAAATAACAGGATTACAGTCATTGTTAACTAATAAATCAACAAATATTTATGATTTTTATAAGAAATTAATTGTAAACAATATATTCTTAATACATAGATTTCTTTATCTAATATCGAAATGTTTACATTTAGTGAAATGAAAAATGTATTTTCAACTAATGATACAATTCAGTTGTAAATCTGTGCAAAAAATTTAGTTAACATATTCAATGCCACACAAATAATCCTAGTGGCATTGAAAGTGTTAAGTCCAGTCAAGTGTTAGATGTTGAACACTTAAACTACTCACGTACATAGCTTACTACTAAGTTCCTGTACTGAAAGATATAGTTAAAAACATCCCACTAACACTTTCACAGTTTGTACTACTTTGGCTACTTATGGTCTGAATGTAGTTAAATCTTATATGTAGTAAAGATTAAATATAAGATTACATTACCAAGTATTCGTTTGCGACCGTGTGCCTACTGTGGAGGCACTGCATGTTGACAATTCTGTCAGTGAACCCACATTGGGGGCATAGACTGTACTGATCACACTATAGTGATGGCAGATTTTGGTGTCAATGACTGTGAAAGTGTTAAGCTCATTAAAAGGACCATCATAGTTTTTTTTTCTCATCGCCATGAAAGTTAATCTACATCTGAGATTCAAAGTGCCGTTATGAATTTTGATATTATACAAGTGCAATCTTAAAAGTATAATTTTTTACCAATTGTTAAGCATGCCTTAGGCTTTCGCTGTGTAAGCTAAAAATGTAATTTATACTATGGAGATTCTTATGATATGTGGCTTTTTTATTATAGTTGGAAGTTTTTATTATATAAACCACTATATCATTTAGTGAATGCTTGCTAAATATAGTTAAAACTTACAAGATTACAAGTAAAATTTTTAAGTATCAGAACTATTGTAATTTCTTTTAAATTTTAACTTTATTAAGCATAGATTACTATAAGATTAAGTTCTGGTTCCACTGCGCATAACACAATAAAATTACACCATTCCATATAGGGTTTAAATATTTTTTTTTCACCATAACATTTTCAAAGGAACAATTAATGTAAATAACACAAGTTCTTGTGACTCCTGTTTATTATCATTCTCTGATGAAATAAACAAAAGCATAATATATTGTTTATTTGCGCAATGTAAAAACGAACTGTCCGCCTTACTGTACATTTCTACTGATGTGATAATCGTATGTTACTTATTGTTATCTCTGTTCTTTCAAAAAGAATATGAGAGATGACAATAAGTGTCAATAGATGTCGTTGCAGTCAAAACTCATAGTAATGCTCAGAATTTTCATTGCAGAGAAATTTAAATAAAAACATATTGTTCTATCTTTTCAAAGAGTATTATAGAAATGAAAAAATCTTTTTTTGGTTGTTTTGTCAGCGGAAATTCAGTTAAAGAGATTGGGTGTTTACCATTATGCCAAACGGCCTAATGGAATTTTTCTCTCATTGAGTCGATTGAATCAATGGATTCAAACGACCCAATGGGAAAATTTACCCAAGAGATTCTTGATATGTGTAGTTTTAGCGTAAGCCTGGGCATGTCAACACTTGCATTTCACTGTTAGAGTCCTCTGCCCACTTGCTGTGAGCTACTCCACTCCACACCACCACCCTATCACACACTGTACATGTCCACTATACACTGATCATCTGAAAATAAAAGGAAAATGTAAATCATAGACGCTAGGATTTGAAAATTTTGTTAATAAATTTGACAGTAAAAAATTTGTTATGTTATTTTGTCTAAACCTTGAAAAGTACAGATTTCAACAAAAAAATTGCCTTTTCCAAAAACTTTTGAAGTAATATTTAAATAATACCTGTTCTAATAAGTTTTTTAATTTTTATTTTATAATTCTTAACGATGTGGTTCAGTTTATATAAATTTTTATTCAAAACGCACTAATCAGAGTACTGACCTAGTCGGAGTCTGCGAGGTTGACAACGTCGGTGGTAGGCGGTGGCCTCGCGAGCGGCGGACGGCCACGCGGTCTGCCGCGCTCACCCAGCATGATCTCACGCGCTCGTTGCTGCTGCAGCGCCATCGCCACCGGGTCACGACTGCCGAGACCTCCAGCGTAGTACTTAGCGCCCATCTACATACACATATAGGATACATGATATTGATACAATAGTTTTCAGATATCTAGGCGGCTTTTACTTCGCGCTAGTCGCTGTGTAGAACACAGACGACTTTGGCCGCCACGATATCGTATCGTATGATAGAAACGCATATATTACAAGATAAAACATTACTATTATCACAACACGCCGCTTAAAGTATGTCTTACACTAAAACAGCAAATATAATATGATCTTCCAAGGCAAAGAAATCATTTTAAAAGTCAATTACAATTCCACTTAGATATTATATTGTTAACTCACGCCCTGTTGCTGCTGCACCATTTGCTGCAGGCGCATCTGCTGCTGCTTCTGTTGACGGAGCCACGGCGGCTCGTACTGCAGCCCGCTGGAGCCGCCCAGAGCACCCGCACCCGCTGCGCCCGCGCCACCCGCACCACCACCTGCGGCATAAACAAATATCAATATAATAATTACATAGTACATACACAGGTGTCCATCATGTACAAGTGTGTAAAGTGTGCGGGTGTGTAATGTGTACAATGTATGTACTGTGTACAAAAAATACATCATAATTTTCACTCACCAGGATTCATAACGGGGTTCATCATTCCTGAATTCATCATGCCGGGTGGAGCGTACTTGTATAGTTCACTCATTTTCTGCATTAACTGTAATATACCAGATAAAATATTAATCTTGAGCACATACGATAAATTACAGAAATAAAAAAACATTCCACATTCAGCAAATGAAAATAACTACATCACAAATTAAGTCTGACAACATAATTTTGGTTACATATTTTTGCCAACGGGCTTTTCATTTCAGATTGCAAAAACGTTTGTTACAACAAAATAAATAACATATAACTACAACTACGTAGTGATAAATATTTACTCATACAAAAATATAAAGTAAAAAATATTTGAAAAGAAATACCATTTGACCATACTATTTGGTCACTCTAGCAAGACATGCATACAGATACGATGGCGTTTAGCAAAAAGGATTAACACGTTCACTGCCACGACTTTCAGAAAGTGAACATAGCAAGCCTGTGGCACTGAATGTGTCAAGGGACAGCACAAATATCGACTGTAACTTACGCCATAATCATATCCACCGAACATCTGAACAAATAAATGTTTGTTTTATAAAAAATATTTTAATACTTTTTACTAAAGTTAAAAAAGGTTTTGTGTGGTATTAATCTTGCTTTAACCTTTACACTGCTGAATAAACTTACCCCGGGGTTAGTATTATATATGAGCGGCAACAATTCTTGTATCCGGCTCTCGCTGACATTGTCTTTGCGCAGCATGGCGTCCAGCGCCGCGTATGCCAGCTGTTGCTGTTGCTGCGCCAGTAAGCCGGGCACTGGAAACATACAGAAATTAAATAGGATGTCTGAAATATATATATCTCTTTGTGGTCAGTGTGATAGTAATTGGTATTATATTTCGTCAATTTGCACAAAATACGCGGGGAAGGGAACTGCGAAGCTCGCAACTATCATTTAGCAGCTAAAAAAATAAATACAGACGGTACTTACTCATTCCATTGGGCATAGGCCAGGCGGCAGGGAAGGGCGCAGGCGGAGGGCGATTCTTCTCATTCTCAAAGTCCTCCCAAGCGGCCTTACGTTCCTCCTCGCTCAGCGTCTCCTCCTCCTTGTTCTCTAGCAGCGAGTCGTGCTCGTGGTATTTGTATATCTGAAAATATATACATTTTACAATCATATCTAGCCAAGATCTATCTGCGATTTGGCATAGATGTAGAACATAGTTTAAGAAGAACCCATAGACTACTCAATTAGGATTTTTATTTCCGCGAATATATAAATTTTACTAATGTTTTAATTGTTTGTATCCAGAGTACTTTTCTCTTTTGTATGCTACTGCCGGACTTGATCATGCCGACATTTATAGTGAGCAAAAAAGGCAAGTTTTGGGCTTTAAAACTGTAGTTATGTTTGTTTGTTAGTATGTTACCTGTGCGTCATGCTCGCGCAGTAGTTCGGCAAAGAGCCTATCTTTAGGCAGAGGCGGCAGGGGGCGCGGCGCGGGCGGGCGCGGCAGGAACTTGTACAGCTCGGCGAGGTCGTTCTCCGCGTAATGCCGATCTATCTGCTGCTCGTCGATAACACGCTTCGATATCGCCTGCTTCGTCACTTGACGCTCGTAGATCTTTTCTTCCATCGTACCCTAGAGTAACGTAAATGTAATAACATTTTTTTTTTAATCATAATTATTTTTTTTATTATAGATATATAGATATAGACTTCAGTGAGATATCAAATCCAAGACGAAAAGTCTTTTTTTTAATAATCTGTGTGAACTTACCATAGCTAGAAACCTGTATACATAGCATGGTTTCTTCTGTCCGAAGCGGTAGACGCGGAAGATGCTCTGCACGTCATGCGAGGGGTTCCACGACACATCGAATATGACGACACGGTTCGCCGCCACCAGATTGATACCCAGCCCGCCCGCGCGCGTCGATATTAGAAACAATCTGGAAAATATATTTAGGTTTTTAACTATGTGAGTATTAAAGCATGTTTATTAGCGTGGTTAATAAAGTTAAATTTGTTTAAAGGTGCAAAATTTAACATACCACTTTCCCCCCCAGAGTCAATAATTAAACTCACCTAGCCCTAGGGTTGTCTTCCCTGTTGAAGTTCTTGCACCATATGGATCTGTTCTCGCAGGATATAGATCCATCCAGTCTGAAGTAATCTATGCCTGGTGACCACGAACCTGTACATCAAACGTAACAATATTATTTAAAAGAATCAGCTGTTATTCATCAGCTATCTAGACAACAGTTATCAATAGTCTAGATTTGTGTTGCATTAATCAAGTTTGCTATAACGTAGACTACCCTTAAACCGCGACTTCGTTCGCGCGGAATTAAAAAAAAACTAGATAAGTAGCCTATGTGTTCTTCCATATATTATTCAACATCTATTCCTAATTGCAGCTAAATCCATAAAGCCGTTATGGAGATGTATTTATAATAGGAAAGGAAGAGAGATATGTGGCAAACTACGCATCGGAATATAACAATGATATGAAAATAATCATCTTACCCACATGGCCGCCAAGTTTCTCATCAATGCGTCCCTCTTGTGTTGCCTCATCGACTTTCGCTAAGAAGTGCTCGATCAAGTCCAATGAATATAAAGACTGTGAGAATACCAACCTATGAACAATATTTTTTTATTATTTAAAAACAAAAAAAATGATAAAAATCTCTGAGACATTATGATGGATTAAATGTTGGTTTCTGACACCAAAATCTCTGTATAAAACATATCATCATGCCTGATAACAATATGTTTTAAACGGATGATTTTGGTGTCAGAAACCCACGGTAAATATTGCATTCCTCTGGCAAATGTTTAAATTATTTAAAATCTTTATATTTAGAATAGATTATGTTTAGTTAACTTACAACTTGTCCCCGATGGCCTCGCACTGGCGTAGTATATCAAAGAGTAAGACCAGCTTGTGAGAGTTGCGCATATCCTCCAGCTCGTCATCCGACACCAGCTTCACCCACCACTCCGTTGGGTTCTCATTCTTCTCTTCCAGCATCTCCACTGACTTCTCGTCTTCTTCTAGTTGTTCCGCTGTTCACCAGATACATTTTAATAAACACTTAAGCCAATGAACTATTTATTATATGAATATCAAAAACAAAACCAGCCCCTTATGGGAATCATTTTTTCATTCTTTTGTTTAGTTATAAACTATATGACTAGTTATAAAACTAAACCAGAGATGGATCTATACTAAAAACTTAAGACTTATTCGGGCAGATTCACTTCCATATTGTAACTTAGCTATCTTACAAAACAAGTCGTAGATCAAATTAATGATATGAGAACAAAAATTATAAAAATAAATTACTTGGATTAGCTCTGGTGCCACGTCGCGTAGTCACTTTACTTTTCCCTTTCTTAGCGGCTTTCTTCTTTTTATTCTTCTTATGGCTGTCATCACTCCCATCTGAATATTCCTCTGAAGATTCTGCCGTTGAACTTTCCTATACAAATAATAACCATTATCAAGATTTTAATATTGTTACATGTTTAATTATAACCATAATTTTATAGAAATATAAATAAAACTCACATCAGGTGTGGACTCATCATCAATGAAATCAGCAAGAGATCCTTCGGAGTCTTCCTCTTCTTCCCTCTCCCTCTGAAAGTTGATTTATAATTAATAAAATTTTGTCATCCTCACATTTATATATAAAAGAAAACCTTTTTTATTTTTGAAAATGATACCTTTTTCTGCTGCATGATTTCATATCTCTCTGAATTATATTTGAGCACCAAGGGGTGTGTCCATATCCTTTGCAAGGACTGGAAGTCCGGGAAGAGGAATCCTGATGACTTTCCTGGTAATGGCCTGGAGTAAATTTTAATAACCTGTTACTTTTATATAATAAATCAATACCAAATAGATTTATTGCATTTTAAAGTCCATATAAATAAAAATATTAGTTTTGCTCAATACCTTTAAAAACTACTAAACACATTTTGATTAAACTTTAGTAGGATTCTGAGGCAATTTGGAAAGGAAGTTTTGTTTCGTAAAAATCTAAATAAGACAATGATATTTTTAGGTTATTCTTAATGAAAAATTTTCTTACAAACATTAATTCGACTTTGAGTTTACATTACATAACATAAATGTATTTACCTTCTGGAGTAGTTATCAAGATAATGCTGATATAATTTGATCTGCACTTCGGACAGCGTAATGAATAGCACATACTCGTGCTTCGGAGGCAGGAAGGGCGCCAGCACCCCGTAGTCTCGCCTCTGGAATTATTGAAATTTTACATTGTTTACAAGCACCTTGTCTTGATTGTAAATATTAACAGATTTGCTTTCTTTGATATAACAAATAAATTTTAGCAGCAATTCGACAATTTCCATGAATTTACATTCAGAAACAGATCTAGTGAGATTATGAACAGACGTAGTTGACAATTATTCCAAATTCGAAACAACTGCGCTACTTTCCAGCCAATTGGCATATATGATTACATCTAAGATAAAGTTAAATTCACGACTAATTTGGTCCTTCGTTATCATGTTTCAGTGTTCGTATTTACCTGTACAGCGCCATCTAGCATCTTATGCAGGACATGGGAGCGTCGTTTCATGATGCGTATGTCGTGCTCCGTGGAGTCGGTGTACTGTCCATTCGTGATGGGGTTCACGAAGCGGTTCAAGTACTCGTTGTACTTGCCCAGGAGATTCGGCTTCACGAATTGTACCATGCAATAATCTGCAAACAGAATTATATAGTTAATTAGCTGTCGCCCACTACGCCACACGTAAAAACTTAGTAAGTAGCCTAAGTGTTCTTCTAGACAAATCCATATATCCAAACTTTTGCTTTTATATTAGTAAGATACCAATCGGAAAAAGGAAAATAATAACTAATTTAATATTCAATACTTGTTAAATCTTACATTCTTTAAGGTTGTTTTGAAGCGGCGTGCCTGTGAGGACAATACGGCGCAGCGTCTTCACTCTGTTAATGGACTGTGACAGGCTCGTCTTCTCGTTCTTTAGCAGGTGACCCTCATCACATACCACCATGTCAGGACCTACCGTGCAGATAAAATTACTATTAAAAACTTCATTACTTTAAAATATGTTTTGTAAATAAAAACATACACAAGACAATGTCCGTTTTATGTCTTATACCTTATATGAACATCACTCAATCTCATTTAGTTTAAAAGTATTAAGATTTGGGTTTTAGTTGTTTGAAAATTTTTACAGATGAATAAAATATTATTTTATGTTATCAATCATACCAGGGTCAACGAGGCTTTCCTGGAATGTCTTGAGCATCTTCTTCTTGAACTTCTTGGAGTTGTCAGCTGAGAGGTTGCGGAACATCTCGTAGCCGAGTACGCACACGCCGCCACTCTCGTACCACTGCTGCAGCTGGTACGCGCGCTCAGAATTCTGCTTGTGCCTACAAATACACAACAAATAAAAAAATCATTATTGAAACGTCCAGTTAAGTCGATTAGCACTATCTATCTTGTTGTATGCGGCAAAGAAAATAGTCACATTTCGTGATATAGGATGGGGTATAAGTCTTTTCAAATATCTTGGCGGCTCAGATATTTGCTATCAGTGGCTGCGCATCACACCAACGACCATGGGCTACCAAGATATTTGAAAGAACATCTGTTACTACTATATTAATGTAATTTGTTATTTCTACTAAGCAACTAGCCGCGATAGGACATTATTTTCTATAATTATATCTCAGAAATTAAATCTCTTACCTAGAAAGCTCATAAACATCAACTTCACTCTCTCTTTCAGCGTGTTTCAGCCACATTCGAAACTCATTGACCCAGTTAAGTACAGTCGAGAGCGGACACACGACCAACACGCGGTTCACGCCGGTTAAATCGTTGTGGGTGAGCAGAGTATGTGTTAGAGACACAACCTGGAAACAAGAAATAATTAAAAGATTAACTGGAGGGACGTTTATTAGTTAAGAAACCTCAGTACCTAAATAGTTTTTCGTTGTGGAAATCTAAACTTTTTTTTTTTTACTTTTAAACGAATACCTATGTGTTTTATTAACATGAGATTTTTACTAGAAATATTTTTGAATTCACGGCATAAAATATATTAATTACCACAAATAAGGTCACATTATTTCTGATAATTTGGTAATTCTTAATTCTAAAGTTGTACTTATATAATATTGTTGGGAGTTTATTATACATACCTGTAATGTCTTTCCTAGACCCATACAATGAGCTAAAATACATCCTGAGCCCTTGTTCTTTTTGATCCGTTTCACACTTTCAAAGCAAGCATCCCACATGAATTTGATGCCATTTGCCTAAAAATAAAACAAGATTTTTAATAAGCTGTGAAAAATACACAACAAATATAGGTTTTGTGATAAACTGGCAGTCACTGCTGCTTAGTGTTGATTTCGTTCCTGAGTGTCTAATAAACTATGAGTATCAGTTATTAATATGGGTATTTATTAGTATAATAATTATTAATATATTTTGTTTTACCTGATGTGGTTTTAATTTCTTAACAAGTCCTCTGTCAACTTCAATCAGCGGCTCCTTTGTTTCAGGATCGAAGTCAAGCACGACCTTCTCTAATTTTACTTCATCAGGTTTGCCGGACTCATCAAATTCCATATTATTGTACTGAAATAATATAAAACATACATTTGAATAAAATGTTACAATTGTGCTGGTGAAATTACAACCATGCAAGGGATTAACATTCTTTTTTATGCAATTTTTCAGACTGTGGGTTCCTATTCTTGAAATGGTTGTAAGAAAAAACATTTTGTCATTCTTTTTTCTATTGAAACATACAGACAATAATATGTTTCAGTACAAATTTTTCGTTAGTAGTAATAAAAAAATATATTTTATTAATGAACTTTTCATAATAAAAATGCACTCACCAGCTTTTGACGTTCAGCAATTCGAGCAATTCTTTCTTTCTCTTCGCGCGCTGCCTTTTTAGTTGCCTCCTCTAGTTGATTTTTACCCATTACCTATAGAAATTATATTATTAACATCTCAAATTACTATGAAATCATTTTTTTTAAGTGTGGAAACGTGATTTTTTACCTTACGTATATTCTTTCTGCCATGTTTATTTCTACCCTCATTTTCAGTGTCTGAATCAGAATCGTCGGTGTCATCTACATTTTTAATGCGGCGTCGTTTCTTCTTCCTGTATTTTTAATGTTATTTTAAATATGTACCATGTAAATAACATGTAAAGATATCTTTACATTTCAAATAAAAATAAGGGACCCTGTAAATTAATCTCCAGTGATTTGGACCCCGTGTACCTGACCCCCTTAATTAGTCTATGTTCATGGGTGCTTGTACCACTCACCCGCTTTCTACAGAGGAATTATCATCGCTATCAGCTGGTTTCTTCTTCCTTTTCTTCTTTCCTTGTGGCTCGGAGCCGTCGTCCTCTGAATCCTCGAAGTCACTCAGCTTGTCGCGGCCGCGGTCCCGGTCTCGACGGCGCGACGACCCCGCCTCAGAGTCAGACGAAATCGCTAGCGCTTTTCGACGTCTTGACTTCAGTCTTAAATTTAAAGGAAAATTTTAATAAGGTTGGAAAAATATTTAAATTTTGAAAACATCAAAAAATTGCTTACTTTTCATCTTCAGTTTGATCATCAATGGCTTCTAAATTCTTTTCATCCTGGAAAAAAATTCAACAAAACCTTAAAAAATTCTAAAATCAAATAATTTTTTTCAAATATTGCTATATGGAACAACCACTGTATTTTCAATGATATAAAAGGAATAAATACCTCTTGTGATTTATTATGCGAGCTAGACGAATCACTGTCTTCCAATAAGTCAGCTTTAGCGAGATGCACTCCATCACCATTGAGGGCAGACATTGTTACTGCTGGCAGTTCTGTAAAAATGTTAAATTATTTTTTTATTCATTTACAATTTTTAAACAAGCCAACTGAATTCGCCGAATTAGCGAAACTACACTGAGTACACTAAATAGTTTTAGGAATATCAAAATATGAGGTGACATAACACTGTTTTGATGATACTAACACGATTTCATGAAGTATATATGAAAAGCGGACGTCCGCATACTGTGGAAGGCATTTGGGAAAACCTACAGAAAGAGAAAAAGCCTGATGATACTATGATACCTATAATTGCTATAAATTATTTCTATTACCATACCTTCGACCTCCTCCTCTAAGACTTCCTCGCTGCCAGCTAAAGAGGTAGCGTCCGAGCTGGACTCCGCCTTAAGGAGGCTCTCGGTGGCGATGCGGGGCACTTTCGGCATCTCGTCCTTGTCCGTACTACTGGGCTTCCCGCTCCCCGCGCTCTCCTCAGACGAACTCCGACGTCGCGACTTATGCAAACTCTTCAGATTCGTCAGTCTGGAATACAAACGCCTTTAGGAATATCTTTCATATCATGTGGTTTCTAATGGAGAATTTTTGTTTTAATAGTAAAATGTGGCAAACAGCATATGGACACTTAAATTCGCCTAAATAGCGAAGTGACGTTGTGCGTGCCTTGCCTACATTTTATAGACGGAGTAGGGGACTTACTGGGTTCTTATTCAGATTTCTCAGTTTCTATGCGTATTGCTAAGGGCCGCTACGAAATCCACCTCTTTGCATCCCTCTTATAAAAAAAATTGGGTAGGAAAACAGGACTAAAATTAGGTAATTATAAAAATTAACCAATTTCCGAGTCTAAAGATAGCTGGGCAAGAATACGAACTTACAAAAAATGAAAAATAGTACCAAAATTGTAGCAAATTATCAAGTACTACTCACTCACCTTTCACAAAATAAAAACATGATTATTTGCTGTGAAACCAAACTACTAACTCTAGTGTTTCTTTCTAGAGAGTCTGAAATTTTAGTAACAAACTAAGAGCCATGCAAATATAAAGACAAAAGGAAATTAGGATAGTAAAAAGTAATATTAGTAAAAACCCCTTTAACTGTCCAATTACAAATTAACTATGAATAATAGACCAATTGTGGAATAAAATAAAACACCTTGATTCAATTTATTCAAGTTTATTAAAGTCATATGTCTATTTAAAGTTGCATTTTACATAATTATGAGAAAAATAGCGCTAAAAATCAAATTTTATGCTATGGTAGTAAGCAATAGAGAAAAAAGTAAACTACAAAAAAACTTGTATAAAAGTATCTTATACCACTAATAAGTCAAATAGTTGAAAAAAAAATTGTTTAGGTCAATGCTTTCAAACTACTTTAGTTATATTAGCTCCTATGACCAATGCATTTGAAGACTTTTACATCAATTTTAAATTATTATATCTTTTCTATTGTTGCACGCATTTGCATTCAAACATATGAAAGAAAACATGTTTTATAAGGGACAAGCTATACTTAGCTTAGCTTTTATTTTAATATTTTTAATTAACAACAAAAAAACATATATCTGGTGCTCCTTACCACTTAAGTATTGTAATAAATTTCGAAATTTTCCTACAAACTAAAAAAACTCTTCCATTTAGAATTAATATAAAATAAACTATGAGAGAATAAAGCAAATAGGCTATATCATTACAATCTAAATGTTTTTACAAAAGTCAAAACTTTTTATATTATTGTAAATGGGCAGTTAATTGGGCTTTACAGTTGAAATGACATTTTTTATGTCATTTCACAGTTATTTTCAAACAAATATTCAATCTCCCTATAAATAAATAAATATTTACCTATCAACGACTTTGTCATTTATATCTTGACCGTCTGAATATTGACTGCTGCTACTGCCCAGTTTAGTTCTAGTACCGCCCATCTGCAAGTAGGTATTTTTAATTTTTAATAAGCCCACAATTATATCTAGATTTTTAATTCTTAATGGAATGATATGAATAAATGGAAGAAGTGAAAATCAGAAATATCGGTCACAAATGCAATTCAATTTTCTGTAATGATACAGATTCGGAAATCAAAAAATTAACAATTTTTCATTACATGTATGGTCTGGTCGTACCATCTAATATTTAGTTTTAATGCACTACATATTTTCATTTGTCTTATTCTCTTTTAAAGATTATATATATTATATATAACAATAAAAGTGTTATAAATGTGTTTAAACACTTGGAATTACGAATAAAGTAACTTATGTCTAATTTTTATAGATTAATTGTTTTGCTAATTACAATATATAGTATTATTACTTAAAGCGAACCTTGCGAAACGACGAGTTAGAGTTTTCGTCATCGCTACTATTGCTTGGTTTTATCTTTATTTTCTTTCGAGATTTTGTTTTATCTTCTGTATCCAAATTCTTCTTTTTTCTTTTCCTATTTCTCTTTCTTAATGATAGATTCATATCTTTATCAGAACTTGATTCAGAATGATGTTCAGTTCTATGTTTACTTTTATCGTCTGATATCTCTTTAAGTAAGGAATCTTTTATTTCTTTTAAAGCATTTCTCAATTGCTCATCCTCTGTATCTGAACTTGATGAATATGTTAACAACATTTTTTTAGCGCGCATATTTTCCATGATACGTTTTCTTAATTTTGGTGGGGTCTCCTTTTCACTGTCTTTGTCTTTTTGGGATTTCAACGGAGAACAATCTGAACAATCATTAAGTAATGATGATTTTATTAGTTCCTGTTCTTTATCAAGTTGTTTCGGGCTCCTTTCATTGTCTTTTTTTATTTTCTGTGAACTTGATGAATCATCAGAATCCTTTAATAGTGATGATTTTATTTGCTCTACATCAATATTATCTTCTTTATGACTACTTTGCTTTTGAGAAGTTGTAGGATCACTATGTAATGAATCATCAAGTAATGACGATTTTATGTTATCATGATCATCACTGGGATGTGGTGATTTATTTTTTCCATGACTACCCTCCGATTTATGTGAAGTTGATGAAGCACATGAGGAATCATCAAGCAACAATGATTTTATCCTGCCTACATCATTATGTGGTGATGCATCTTCATTATTTCTATCTCTTTTTTGAGATGTAGATGAATCATTTGAGGAATCATTTAGTAATGATGATTTTATAATTTCTTGGTCAACTGGTGATACACATTTTTTATTGTTTGAGCAATTTGATTTATTGGACAAAGGTGATTTCACTTGCTCTGGCATTTCACAGGACTCCAATGATGAATTTTTGTCTTGATTATCCATGTTTTTTTTAGAGGTTGGAGAATTATTTAAGATATTATCAGATAATGGATTGTCAGAGTTTTCTATTGCATTCATATTGCCTGTATCTTCATCTGAAGAATTGTTCAATAAAGATGATTTCACAAATTCTAGGTCTTTATTATTTTGAGGTAAGTCTTTGTTGGATTCAAAAAAATCTTCTGTAGGACTCTGTTGTGATGGTGATTTAGAAGGTCCTAAATTTTCATCACATTGGGCTTGATTATCATTATTGGTTTCACTATTGTTTTCTGCTATTTTTTCTGAAACTATCTGTTGTTTATCTAAACTTTCTATTGTCTCTTTTGTTTGTGAGACTGAGTTATCTTCATTGTTGCTAAATTCCTTATCAGGACCAAAAGTGTTCTCCAAAAAATTATTTGTATCTGAATCACTATCATCCAGTAAAGCTTTCTTCACATTTTCAGTCACTTCTAGCAAATCTTTATCATATTCATTATTCTCAGTAATATCACAGTCAGAATGACCAGTTGAGTTTTTACTTTTGCCTAACTCTGATAACTGAACATTGGTTCTTTCTTCACTATTACATTCCTCTATTGTTTTTTCTGAACAACTTTCTATAGCAAAAATAATAGACTTGCCTTTTGTTATTTTTCTTAGTTTATAAGTTTCCAAAAATTCTAAAGAAAACTTCGGTAATCTTTGTAAATTTATAGAAAATTCTTTAGGTTTAAATGACTTCACTTTCTCTTTTTGTTCCTTGTATCTTTTATCAGCTAAATCTTGGTTGCTGACAAATTTTCTCTTAGGTTTATTTTTGATTTTACATTCATTTTTTCTTTTTTTTAAATCTTTTAAAACAATGTCATCCTCCTCATCGTCATTTATTATAATACAGTCATCTTCCTTTGGAGGTTTTAGCAACTTGTTTATATTAATACATTTAAGAAAAACTTTTTTTGTACTTTCTGCAGATTCAGAAGAATTATCTGTACTAAGTTTCCCATTTGCTGCGGTATCTGAATTTTTAACATCAGCATTTTTTTCTTTTGTAGATTCATTATTAATACAAGACACCTCTAAAGAACTGTCCAAACATATTGTTGAAGTGTCATTTATCTTCATATTACTGATGTTTTTTTCAAGTTTTTTATTGTCTTCCTCATCTTCATTATCAGAACTGTCACTTATGATTCTTGAATATTTTCTCTTCTTCCTTTCAGTTTTAGTTTTTTTATTCTCATCGACAGAATTAACACTTTCTTTATTAATAATATCACTACATTGTTTTTCCTCACACATGTCTGTGCTTGTCTCAACATTTTCGGAAACATTGTTAGTGGATTTTGGACTTGATTTATCCAAATTGTCTATTTGATCACTTGAAGTTGAAGTTTTATTTGTGGCTTTTGTATTCTTGTTATCATCAACATCAGATTCAGGTTTATGTTTCAAGTCTCCCTCAGGAATATTTTCATCATAAACATTACTAGGTTTTACTGATAAGCTATCTGTATCATTACTTTTTGATATCTTTTCACTCACACTTTTACTACCATTATCACTTTTTGTATTATTTGCATCTTCAGTAAGTTTTTTCCTGTTAATTCTTTTTTTATTTTGTCGAAATAATTTGCAGTCAATGTGCACTGGGAACTTTTTTAACATAGAAGAAGGCATAGCTTTAACTACAACTTTAACAGAGGTATAATGAGCAAGTGAAATCTTATTTTTAATTTTGAGTTGTTTTGATGCATATACAAAATATTCAAAAGGCTCCTTTGAGTCACTTAAACTGCGAGACACTTTAGTGCCGGCACTTTGCGAAGCAGCAATTTGTGATAAAAGATGATTAACAGTGGTTTCCACATTTTCGAGAGACTTTTTTGATAACTCACAAATCGATAATACTTTACTGGCGGCTTTCTGAACAGCGTGTGTATTTTTTAACAAATTCTTTCTTATTTTCTTCTCTCTCAAATTATCAGTGCGAAACTTTAAATTGGAACCAAGTTTGGATAAATATTCCGTCGCCTCACATAATACATCACAGACAGGTAGCGCGTCCGCCATTTCAAAATTACTTGAATTTTCATTTAGCGTATAAATATATTACATGTACGAGGCACGTTCATCACAAATCTTTTTTATTATTCAACACTGGATTAAGTTAATGTTTAATAAACAAACACAAAGACGGACAAATCGTTAAAAACTATCCAGAATAAGAACATTGTTCATGAAAATCATTCCTTGGCGCAAAAATGAAGTGAAAAACCACAGAATATAAACGTTTGTTCCATTTTCAGTGACTGCATATTTTTTTTTAATAAATTAAAATTAAAATCTGTTAATGAAAAAATAAATGTTTTTACATATTTTTGGTTTAATCTCGCGTTTTTATTGTAAAGGAATTAGGAGCCATCTACGAAATTCGACTTTCCTACTCAATAATCACGAACGTCTGCGTGAGGAGAAACGTCTGTTTTGAAAACCTTTTCAATTTGGTCGCGTAATACAAAATCACTACATACATAGTCAAAGTAACTATATAACAAAATAGCGGCAATAGTACGTATATACATACATACACTTTGTATTATTATGCGATAGTTCATGCAAATTTCTTTAATTTTAGGAATATAAGCCAATACATAGGTCAAAGCATTTTATACAGATGTTATTACAATTTGTGACAAGCACAACGGTACACTATAAGAAAATAAAAAATATCAAAGTATCAATTTTTTTGTACTTGCCTTTCATGTAAATGGCTGATGTGTGGTTTTACTGGGTTTGGTCTTAAAAACTGATCTTAATTGTTATTGTGGAACATCATTGTAATCTATTGTGGAACTTAAACATTAAAGTAAATTCATTTTATATTGTTAGACCGAAAAATCGGCAAATTAAGCAAGGTAGGTAAACTATCCAAAACAGTCGTGAAAAAGTACCATAGACTGCTATAGAGGAGATCACAGTACCTAAAGCTTGTATCAGAAAAGAGAAAAGGGCACTGTGCACTTAAAAATTACTTTACTTATGAATTTAAAAAACAATTTAAATTTTGTTAATCGGTTACCGTTAATTGGTTAATAAAATAAAATTTGTTTGAGTATGAAGATTTATCTTGTGGCTATCTATAGAAATCCTCTTTTGGATAATTTTAACGAATAAGTTTTGATAATTAATGTCTTCTTCACTTGTTCAAATGCAATTATAATTTTTCTTCCGTTGTAAACAATATCTAACTGGTAACAGCATATACCACACAAAAAAACAAAAGTTGACTAATTAAAATATTTGACACTAGGTTGACACTGACATACAATAGTCAATTTCAATAATTTTCTCCGATTACAAGAATTTAGTTGTGTAACGCAACATTAAAATTTATTTAACAATGATAGCTCGGTTGTGTTTAAGAAGGAATTTGAATGGCGTTGTTATGCGTTGCTACAACCAGGGTTCAGTTCAAAATCTTGGTTCAGGGTCTTCTACTTCTACCGCAAGTGAAATAAAATCAGATGTGCCAGGACTTAGCGCTGCCGTAATTCTCCCTGCAGCAGAACCAGTCGGCCCAGGAGTTGACCCAAGCAAGAACGGACCTTACAAAGTCCCCGAGTACTTTTGCTACGACAATACTAGTTTCTTTGAAGCTGAAATTGAAATGGCTAAGTTCAGATTACCGCAACCCTCTGCAGTGAAGAAATAAACTACCATTGTTATTGTATTAGTCTGTAGTAAAGTATTAAATTATTTACTGTCTTGATTATGGTGTTCTTTTTTTAATAATAATAAATTTTCCAAGTTCATCACTATTAGATTACATTAAGTTTAAAGTGTTAATACTATTAAAGATTGTTATTAAGCAATTATCTCAGTGACTAGTAATTATTTATTCATCATTATTACCTTAATATTTTCTAAAATAAAGACTGCATTGGATAAATTATAAAATCTTTGCACATAATATATAAAAAGCCTGACAATAGCAATCATTAACAATCCCAACTTTTTAAAAGATTAGAATATGAAAAAATAACATTGAATTGATATTAACATGATATAGGTGATAAAAGAAAGATTAATAGTTGTTTACGGTTTTATTTGAATCAATTCATCCACATATTGACTAAAAGCCTACAACTAAATAACGTAAAATGCAATATCCACCATCTAAATTTCTAGTGTTCATACAATTTAAAAATATTCAAATGCAAATGTTCCACTTAAATTGCCACTGAAGCCGCACCACTTATTATAACCACAGTTTCATCATCGGAAAGAGTGGTCACTGGCTTCAGACATCCAGAACCCTCTTCCTTGGCCTCATGTTACTTCTTTTTTGTCAATTTTTCCGATAAGTCATCAAAGGTAGGATCTTGTAAGTTAATCATAAGGCTGTTGCCGGGAAGGAATACACGGTTTTGTGACTGTGCTATCATTCTAGAAATGCTTTGGGCAGCACGGATTTTGCGCAATTTAAGATAACCTGGATTCATGCCCATTGCTTTACCCAACATTTCTGCAGCTTCAGCTTCACCCTCTGCCTGTACAATCTTTTGCTGACGCTCCTGCTTAGCTCTTTCAACTACGAAAGCAGCACGCTGAGCCTCTTGTTGCGCTACTTGTTTAGCTTCAACTGCAGCTGTGTATTCCTTTCCAAAACTCAACTCAGTGAGTGAAACATCATCCAATATGATGTTGAAGTCAGCAGCGCGCTCCACCAACTCGCGGCGTATCAACAAAGAAACTTGTTGACGTTGAGTAATGAGCTGAGATGCATTAAATTTGGCAACAACTGATTTAAGAACTTCATTGCAAATTGAAGGCAGTACTTTCTCGTCGTAATCGGTACCTAGCTGGCGGTACATAATAGGCAAGTGACGTGCATCTGGCCGTGATAAAACCCTTAGAGAAATGTTGACCATTTGTAAATCTTTTGAACCAGTAGGCGAGGATATTTTTCTGGGACGGGATCTTATGTCGTAAATTATAGGATATTGGAACCATGGTACTCGGAAATGCAACCCTTCAGCCATAACGTGCTGTTGTACACCACCGATTCTATTGAACATTATGGCCCGGTGCCCACCTTCCACAGTAAATACCGATTGAGAAATACCGTATGCCGCTGCGCCGACTACTGCTACAACTTTCAGCCCAATACCAAGTCCGGGAGGTCCACCTTTGGCAAATTTGCCTGCCATATCGTTAAGTTTACTTTGAGCCATTTTCAAAAGTCCTAATAAAAGGAAAAGATATTAATCCACCAATTCAATGATATAACCTAATACTTTTACAGATTGTGCAACAAGGTCGGCTCGGCAAGATGGCAGATCAAAAGCAAAATGAAGCTCAACAAAGAGTACATAAATTAAGCACAGAGAAGAATAAATATTTTATGACATAGGCACAGACAAAATATATTGAAATAAATGCTGTTGGACATATCTGGTCATTACTTTCAGTAACATAGGGCTGACGATATTAATATTACCAAATGTGATTCTCGTGTATACTGAACATATTTCCAGATCTGCTTGGATGTGATGAGTAAATGACCTAAAAAGTTGGGTTCTTAATTTGAGCCCTAGAGTAAGGGGCTTTAGGTCAGCTTTCTTTTAAAAAGTACCCAATTTTTTGTAATCACTATTGATATGATATTTCCTTGATCTTACTTTCATAGCCTCTATTTCTGTGTAATAACTGATTACCATTTTGCCATGCTTACCATTTTAATGCTCTTTGTTTACCACAGACAGCTAAATTACTGAGTTGACAAATTGAGTTTGACATTTTCACCTAAAATTCACAGAAGCAGAAAAAGAAAGCATAATGTCTGTTTTCATTAAATAAAAACATTCAAATGAAGTCTTGATGTTTTCTCTTTATAATAAATAATTTCGTCAAACAGAGAAATAATTTTTAGAATCTTGTTGTGTACAACATAAGAAAGAAGAATGGATTCATGCTTGGGAGTAGAACAGGATTTAGACAAAGCCACAACAAAATTTAATGCTTTAAATGAGCATACTAACAAGGTATTAGAAGAGATCATCAGTCAAGTAGAAGATTTAAAAAACGAGATATCTAAACGTAAGTACATTATAGGTAAAAATGACAAACCAAGGCACATAACATTTGTGAGTAAAGTATATATTGCGTTTTAGTGCCTGTTAAATCCTATATTTATTTTAAGGTTTTTTTAATAAACATCATTAGCCGTCAGCCTTTGTCTGCCTACTGCTGTTCCACAGCATGTGTCACTTTAGTCTTCCATGTCTAACAACTTTCTGCTGTCTGAACAATGACTTTTTTGGTTCACAAATTATAATCAAATAGCTTATAATCTGACAGTTGTGTACTTAATTGTACTGTAACACCTGTAATTCAACAATAATTTCCCTATCTAAACAGTACTGTTATGATGTTTTGATCTGTCATATAAATATTTATTAGCATTGTATACTAAACTATTGTTTGTTATATTCTGTTTTTAAACTTATTTTTAAGTAATTTATCTACTTCATTGATTAAAAATAGGTATTAGAAATATATTTTGTAATTGCTATTCAATAAAATATGAATGCTGCATGGTTCAGTAGTTTTGAAGTTTATTTCTGATACACATAGAGATATGTGATTTTGTTAAGTATAAATTTTATTTGCAGAACCTCCAGATAGTCCCTTGACGCAGACACAAGCAATGATCCTAAGTGATCTGGCAGCTAATGTGAAACAAACAGTATTTCAAATGTCAACAGGTAAGGTTCACAGCGGTTATAGAGTCATGTTTTATCCATTGTCTTAATAATCAATACGAACGTTTAGATGGAAGGACGGATGGATTGTTTGAAGGTATTTCCGATCCCGCTAAAATTTGGCATAGATGTAAAACATAGTCTGAAAAAACACATAGCCTACTTATTAAGTTTTTTTAATTATGTGCGGACGGGGTTGCTTTGAATAAAATATCAAGATTCCATTCAATTTTGGTTCAAGTAAATGGAATTTTAACTCCAAATATGTTATTATGAATATGTTACATTGGCAGTAAATTTTGTTTACAGAACATCGTGAACTGCATGCTACAGTTTCTCGTGTAGGCAAGTCAATTGATCGACACTTTATTATTGACTATGCCTCTGTTGCTCCAAAAGCGGAGTCCTTTTCCTCTGACACAAACAGGCCTATTATGGAGCAGGCTATTGCTCAGCATTTGTATAGACAGGTAAAGTTTATATGCATACATATTATATGCAATATTTATTTTCCAAATAGATAAAAATTCATAAACAATAATATAACAACTTTTTTCAATAAAAATAAGAATTGTTTTGGTGAAACTGATTTTTTAATGGGTTTTAGGTGTTTTCATTAAATATATTCTGTCTATATCAATATTTGTCATTATCATGTTAATACTTGCAGTTATCTAGTCCATTGTTTTTCTATATTGTAAATTAGCTGTTGCCAAAAATCATATGTGTATTTAAAACATAATTATAGCATATAATATTAAAATGATTACCCAAGTGTTTTGTTAATTTTATAGTCTAAATTGTTGTGTATTATGAATTACTATAGGGTTTAGAGGAGGTGGGCGACGTGTTCGTATCAGAGGCGGGGGTGACCTGTGTTGAGCGGACATGCGCGTTCGCATTACTCCAGCGGTGCGCGAGCGCTCTGGCAGCGGGAGACCCTGCACCTGCACTCGCCTGGGCTCAGCGCCGCGCGCACCAGCTCACACACTCCCCGCTGCCATTCGCCTTACACACCGTACAGACACTCAAGGTCAGCTTTGACCTCCTTTTGGTATTTCTTAATAAATTATATATCTATACAATGCTCCAAAAAATATGACTCATATTGTGACGTCATAGCTCTCAAATACAACAAGTGCGTATGATTAGTATAACAGATGTTTGTAAACAATCTCCGACCAAATTAGATTTTATGTAAGTATTTATTATAATACTTTTTAATCGATTTCAAAAAGAAGGAGGTTCATAATTTGTGCCTATGTGTTTTTATTTCTTTTTTATGATTGTCCGATTTTCATAATTCTTTTTTTATTCGAAAGGCATGTCTTTT
Organism: Papilio xuthus; assembly: GCF_000836235.2. Taxonomy (NCBI): domain Eukaryota; kingdom Metazoa; phylum Arthropoda; class Insecta; order Lepidoptera; family Papilionidae; genus Papilio; species Papilio xuthus. The sequence continues at coordinate 1,934,975 of NW_013531711.1, read as the reverse complement.
GGTTCAATTTTTAAAATGTATGTTTTCCTCCTATTTGCATTTCTTTCGTTTTTGTGTTACCAAAGACAAATGTTGTTAGGTGGGTCGCGAGCAAGGCGTGGGCGCGGCGATAGAGTACGCGCGACAGCAGTTCCCAGCGCACGCGGCGCGGCACGAGCGCCAGCTGGCGGCGGCGGTGTGCGCGCTCGCCTGGCTCACACCCGGCGCTGGAAACCCTCCGCCACAGTACCAGCGACTGCTCGACCCACGCGCACTAGGTAACACACACTTTGACCACTTATATACCTTTAATGTTTTTTTTTATTATAATATAAGGTGGCAAACGAACAAGTGGCCATCTGAATTCGCCGGAATGGCGAAGCGATCGCTGCCCTGCAATTCTTGCATCGAAAGATGTGCGTCTCACATAAAGATAATATATTCCCTTCCGGTCCTCCACCAAGCCCTAGGAAGGGAAGGGAGACTAAATTAAGCCTCCGGAAAGCATGCTCATCAGAACGCGGAATTACATCTACTTGCCTGTCTTCTGTATGGTCGTTGTATTTCAACCCGGCCAATCGTTCACCAATAGACTTGTATATAATGAAATTGTATGTACCATGTTTGTATTCCAGGCAGCGAGGCGGCGGAGCTGTTCGTGCGCGAGGCGTGTGCATTGCTGCGCCTGGCGCCGCTGTCCCCGCTGGCGGGTGCTGCGGGTGCTGGAGCACGTGTGCTGCCCGCGCTGCACGACATACGCAACAAGATGTGTCAGCAACACGTCGCTGCTGCCTGGGCTGATGATGAGCTGCCCTTGGAGGTATGATAATACACGCTTAATAAGTTTGGTATAAAACTAAAAACAAAGCTTTTTCACATTTTTTAAGGATAAAGTGGCAAACAAGCAAGCGGTTACAGGAATTCGCTGAAATAGCGAAGCGTCCACTATCTATAGACAATTGCAGATGTATTTGCTACCTTTAATTTAATTTAAGGGACTTTGTTTCCCTTTTATATGGAATATTTCCCCTTCCTATGTGTCCACTCATCTATCAAATATACTCCCCCTTCTCATCCTTTTCTTAAAGGAAAAGGGGTGGGCAGCTATGATAGTAATGTTGTGTGCAGGTGGAGCTGGGTGCGGAGGGCGGCGGCTACCACTCAGTGTTCGCGTGCCCCATCCTGCGCCAGCAAGCCTCCGAGCAGAACCCGCCCATGCGCCTGCTGTGCGGACACGTCATCTCGCGCGATGCCCTCAACAAGCTCGCTATGGGCGTCAAGTGAGACACTAAATTTACACACTTTTTCCACTAAGCGGGCTAGTGGAAATGAAATATTAGTGTCGCTTAGTAGAAAAAGGAACTTAGTATCAGTCAAATCATTGGTAAAATCCTCATCTGTTACCTACACGCAAAAGACAGGAGTCTGGTAAAGTGCTGTCTAGAATTATTTCTAGTAACTGTTTTTTTTTTAAATTTACGAAATCTTTACTCGTGTCTGTTTTTTGTTTTTTTATTTAAATTTGTATATGAACTTTTTGCCTTTTATTTCCAGGTTGAAATGCCCGTACTGCCCCATGGAGCAATCACCCTCCGAAGCGCGACAAATATATTTTTCTTAATCGCTTGAACGCACTTTTATTATATAACTGTAGGACATGAAGCACTTCGTTAATGACACTGTAACATAGCTTACACATAGCATATGTAACATAGAGCGGACGTGTAATCACATATAACTACCGCACTCTTAATGATCACTAAGGGTGACCCTTAGTGTATAGTATATCAAAACTGAGGGACTTGAGTGTGTCAGAAATATGTGGCAATAAAATTAGACAGTAATGTACGATGTTAAATTTTTTTATGTAGATTGAAAGACGCATTGAAAAATGATTTCTGGAATAAATAATTATGTAAGTTTTATTATTAATTCCCTTCTCATTAACACCGATTTAAAGAAAGAAAGAAAGAAAAGTTTTTATTATAGGTAATACAGATTAAACCAAGAAACAATAACTAACATAATAAAATTGCACATAACTAAGAAATTAAATTAGACTCGAGTTACCATTTATGGTTAATGTGGATAATCTAGTGATGCCCACAGTAGGAAATGCATGTATCGTGGGCACCGATATTCAGATAGGTATATAATATTCAGTCCACAAAATTACAAAACCCACACTCACGACATTTTAGCATTTAACAATTATCAGTTACATTTTATCAAGTTTATTGTTTAACAAACATGATAAAATGTCTAAATATGAATTGATGGTTGCTGCTTTAGAGTAACGCCGTTAAGATGTCTAATCTAGTGAAATGTACAGACTTTACTACATTATAAGGTGGCAAACGAGCTAACAGCCCTTGGATTCGCCGAAATAGCGAAGCGTATACTGTCAATAGACATCCGTAATTACGGATGTGATTCTTCTTACCTTTAATCGACAGAGTGGCTCAGAAAGTGAATGATTCCCCTTCCTATGCGTCCTGTTAAATCCACTTTCCCTACCCTTCCTTTCCTTATAAGAAAAGGCTAATTAATGCCATTGTACTGAAACAATGTATGGCATTACAAAATATTTCAGATAAATTTTAAAGCGTCAAAATTCGAATAAGAAAACAGCTCAAAGCGTTTCCATAAAGGTATTATTGAAAAGAAACACATGATGATCCTCGGTACATAATTTATTTAATGGATATGTACATAGACAAAAGATTTTTTAGGACAAATAAAAATTTGGCATAACTTTCAACAATAGCAATAATATTATTAAAAAAAAAGTCGAGTAAGCCGGCGAATGCACCAACATTAAAACAATCATAATTTATTTACTTAAAATACAGCCCGGATTTGCTCACAGCTAAGTTTAACCATAGACAAACACATTTTAAAAATAAACGCCTTTTGTTTATCGAAAACGGGTACATCAAAAGTCGTTTTACAAACTGACCACGTAACTTAGACCAACTTTCACTAAAACTAAAAATAATAAATTAATAATTTAATTTTTCACCTTGTAAAGTATGAGCCGCAACAATTTTAATATCATATCGATATAACTTTTAAACGAAAGGCATCTTTTGAAGAAGTAAACATTCATTATGACCAAACCAGATACCGAATCGTCATACAAAACTTTCACACATTGCAAATAACTTCATCAAAAAATTATAAATGGCATACTGTCAACATTTCGTTTATCTTATTGAAATCTGTCATCCTGACCATAGATTATCTACAGCCGAAACAAATTCACATTGTCGTCACTTTCACTCTCTTTTTAAAAACAGAGATAATAATATTTTTGTACTGGTGTTTTAAAAACGAGTTACTTTGTAGACGTAATTGAATTGCCAATATGTGAAAGTTTCAATAACTCACACTTATATAAACCATACTTCAAGCCGGTACAAGTTCACAAAAAAAAACAATAATCCTTGAGGAAATATCAATGTCATACATAAATACGCGCAGCATCTAACAGCCAAGTACATTACAATTAGGTACTAATTATTGCTGTAAAATTTATCTACATATATATTTTATTAACACCGAAAGAAAGGCTAGTGAGATCGTGGTCGCGGGAAAAAGAACATTTTATAAATATTTATAAAATAAAAAAGATTGAACAAATAATTCTGTTTGATTTATGAACAAAAATCATATAATAACGTTTTGAAGATTTTAAGTATTAATTATAATATCATTTTAAATGGCAACACTAAATTGTAGTAATATTTGTCTATGCGTACTTTTTCCCGGACCCGAAGCTTTCTAAGAGAAAAACAAATACACAATATGATTAAGATGGAAGACGCTCCTAAATACAGCACAAGATGTATTTAAATATTTAGCAATATATTAGATTGACGTAATATCACTTAACAACTAATAAATCTACGAGTTACATAAGTTTCCATTTAATACATACATTATACATAATTGTATCTAATTTTTTGGATTCACATTTCACGGTACATTAAGAGTTTTTAAACATTTGGCACACAATATTACTGTTTAGTAGTAGATAATGAGTTTTTATTTGACGGACACCTTGTGATTATAGCTGATTATAAAGTCTAGTTAACATTATTCCAGTCCAGCGATTGTAATCAAGTGCTGAGTAAGACCACTGGACTGGATTAATATAAACCGGGTTGAAATGTAATAAAATAAATAACATAAATAATACGTTTTTATTAGAAGCTTGTTATATATTTAACTTCTAATAATATTGCTTCCTCTGCAATCAGTCGTAGAATTCAGTCTGACATTTCATACTTTTATAGTATGATACCTTTTTTTGTACATTTTATGAACATTTCAAATTATTTCAATTATAAAAAAACGTTAAATAAAATCAATGCTTTAGTTAAAGAAAAGTTAAATTTAAATAAATTTTATTAAAACTAATTCGTGTACTTAAAATCATGATTTTTTTTTTAAATTTAACAAGTCGTAAACTTAAATTCAACGACTTTAAAACAATATTATTGACCAGACATTATTCGTCTTTAAAAAGTAAAAAAAAATGTGATAATATTTTCTTAGACAATGTGCAATATTTTAAACATACTTCCATACTAGTCAAAAAAATTACGAATCTTTACACTTTAAAAATGTGATAAATACAACAAAACTGACACAGCGGTACAAACAATTCAATTGAACATATATAAAAGAAGAATATCATAATTATATGTTGTTAAGTTAAGAATAGCGAGAGATTTACACTTAACATTAGAAGATGTAAGAAATAGCCTGATACGATCACAAGGTCTATGAACACAAAATACATTTTGCTTATAGCTAGTGCATTCATAAAGTTTAAATATATAAATTACATTTAATATATATAAGATATCACCATTTAAACACGAACAAGTGGTAAGATATATTTTTGAACGCCCTGTATACATTTATATGTCTGTGTTCAGATCACACAAAGGAAATGTTTACAAATTTATTGCTCAGTTTAGAATAATATAATTTCCACCATTCCCATATAATTATTTTAATATAAGAAAGCGAAATAATTTAAATAATTATAAATAGCTTATTACCTACATTTCATAACATTCCCGCTGCTGAAAAAATGGGGAACATTCTGGCAACACTCGGCATCAAAATTCAATTACTCAGCAAAGAAAGACGGAAAGCAACACCGGTGTTTATACTTACTTTAATGTATTCTTAAACGAATATTGTTTGACTAATAGTAAATTGGGGAATCCTAAATGCGGAACCTATTCAACTATTTTCCATTCTTTTTATTTTTAAATAATAATTCATAATAAGTATTATCACATCTATCACTAAAGTTACTACTGTATGTACTATCGAATTCGTCCTCATTTTAATAATCTTTAAACGATGTTATTTTTTTTTATTTGAAAATTTCACTAAAGTAATCGAGGACATTTCAATATCTCGTGATATCGTAAAGAAAATGAATGGAAATAGTTTGAGAAATCTCGATCTAATATACAGGATGTTTCAAATTGTCTAATTTTTATTATTAAATTTATTTAAAACATCAAAGTCTGTATCGCAACCGAAATAAGATTGTCTTTATTGGACTAGAGTATGGTAAACTTTTCCTATACACATTTCAAACTATTTTACTTATTTTTTATGAAGCGATGAACATTTGAGTATTCGTTCTAAGAACGACGTCAACTAAACTTGAGCTATGCCCAAGCTATTAAATTATTTCTCAAAGAAAATCGCATTTTAAAAAGGTAACTAAGTAATTGTCCTAAATAAACATTGAGCATGTAATATAAACAAAGATTAAACGCAAATGACATACTGTGATGTTTAGGTTAACTTCTACATAGATTATCGAAATTATTTTATAAATTTAACAAAAAACAAGATGTAATAGCCTAGACGTAAATTAATTTTTATATATAGGATGTTCTTTTACATAATAATACCTTCCACAAATAATGTAACCGCCAAAGTTACATGCAAATTAACTAATATCAAATAATCAGTTTTATATAATTGTAAACGTTAGATTCAATATTAACCAATTTTAACTCAATTTAACGAAATAAATCCTTATAGAATCATTTAAAGTGGAAAACAAAAGAATTCGTAGTCCTTGTCTTAACTAGGAGAGTAGACCGTCAGACGAAAAAAAAGTAATATTATGCGTATTAAGTCATTTTAACTTTAGTGGTAATACATCGCACCCTTAATTAATCGAGAAAACAAACCAGAAATATTGTTTATAAAAATTACGACATAAAATTAACATACAATTCAATTGTCTTTATGTACTACCACGTTGCTGATAACGAAAGACCAGTTTATTAAATTAGTCTGTCTGTATGACCGCAAAGCCGCGTTGGTTCTTGGTACCTTCGGAACGGGTGAACCGATGTTGATGGGACTCTCGATAGGAAAATAGCTTATGGACGCGGGCATATAATAGGCTACTTTTAGGTATAACGCTAGTTGTAGAGTGATATAAGGGTGCGATGTATGTCTGTCGGAGTATTGTGGAAGGTTTACAGAAGGGTGTATACAAGGTGTTGCGCGTGCGCGTGCGCATACGTAGGCTAGCTGGGCGCGGGCTCGGAGCGCACGCCGGCCAGGTTGAGCAGCGCCTCCGCCGTGCGCCGCTCCTCCCCGCCCCCGCCGCTGTACGAGTGCTCGTCGCGTGCGCACCGCGATATCACCAGGTGCGCAGCAGGCGGCAGCTGTAACAAACCAATCTATTGATATCAATCTATAACTGAATCACTAATATCTATACATATTATATTATCAATACTAATATAATATAAAATGTGTACACACACTTTTTTGTAACGCAGGATCTCAGCAACCACAAGACAATGTAGGCTATAAATTTTCATACTATATAACTTAGGTGTTGAGTAAGTTGAATAAAACTGTTATGCGAGAAAGGGCCAAAAATTGCAAGCCAATAGCAGCAAAGATGGATAGTTGCCATGGTAACGGTAGTAATCAAGTAATTAGTAGATGGCAATGATGTCTTTTGCTGCCTAATTTTATAAGAAGGGGCGGAGTTGTCACGTTGACAGGAACGGGGCAATGTGTTTGCAAGTGGAACACTGCGTAGGGATCTTGACTGTACCTGATCGAGCACGGCGGGGCCATATTTCATGGCGAGCACGCTGGCGGCGGCGAGGTACTCGTCAGCGCTGGGCTCGCTGCGCGCGTCTGCCGCCAGCCGGCGCGCCAAGTGCGGGAACAGCTGCGGGTCGGGCGCGTTCTTGGCCCCCGCAGTCTGCCCCGCCTCCTGTACTGGCACCACCACCGCCCCCGCCTCCGGCCCCGGCACAACTACTGTTCCCGCCACTGTCTGCTCGCACTCCGCCTCCGCGGGTGGCACAGGCTGTCGACCGAACGCCTGCAAACAATATACTGTAAGAAAACTGCTAGAAGTAAAGTAGATCTTTTAACGGACGGAGTCGCGGTCAACCGCTAGTTTTTCATATTGATATCTTTTGTTTTTTTTGATTCTCACACATATGAACAAAAAATTTGTAAAAGCAAGATGACATTATATTACCTGCAATAACGTGGAACGATGCTGTGGGTCCACTGTCCATAGTGAACCTTTGCCGAGTCCGGGGGCGGCAGCCACCTGGAATTGAAGATAATGTTATTTGCAATTAAAAAAATATTAGTATGCTACTGTCAGATAACGTAATGACCGTTATGTAAAGAATTTCACCCTTTTGTAATGAAGACTAACCTTATGGAAGCATTTGTTGAGAGACAGGTTATGTCTTACACTATTCTTCCATCCTTGTGGGGCGTGCTTGAAGTAGGGGAAGTGTCGTATGATCCAGGCGTATATCTCTTTGACGGGCAGAGCGCGCGCGGGCGCAGCCTCTATCGCCATGAAGATGAGGCAGGAGAAGGAGTAGGGGGGCTTGGTGTGCGCGGTGGGGGGAGAGGGCGGGGCCTTGCAGGGCGTGCGCGGGGGAGAGGGGATGCGGATCACTGGGGGCGGGGTTTTCGCTTCTGGCTGCTGTAAGGAAACAATTATCATAAATGATTGTTGAAAGAACGCCAATATATTTGTTAGGGACTCGACTTATGCATTAATGTGAAGTTTTAAGCCATTAGATCATTCGTAAATAATAACAAACCAATACAAATGAAAGTCTACCGACAGACTATACTTATAAACTTATTTTTAACAGCAAAATGAACTTTAATTGAAGATGGAAAATGAAAAATTACCAATATAGTTTTTTAAACATTAAAAAAGGAAATTTATAGAACGTGATAAAATGAGGCTTTTAATATATTCCTTTCGAATACACTGTAACATTGAACTTTGTGCACTTGAATAAACAAAAAAGTTTTATTGTTCTCTAAAACTTAAAGCAAAATTTACTTAGTTTGTTTAAACATTATTTGTGTGAAAAGTATTACGTTTAAAAATTGAAAATGATTAATATCGAATTGAATTCATTCTCTTTTAGTAAAACACAGATTAAAAATATTATATTAAATTACAATAGATTTTTTTCTAAATTACCTTAAGAACAACTTGACTGGTGATCGTCTTTGTATCTTCCAGATCATTTTTGCTGAGGTTGATCCCTGTAACAGAAATACACAGATATTTATGAAAACTATCCAGTTTATATAACTAGAAACAGTCAATTAAATATAATTTCTTGCATCAACTAATATTCTAGGGCAGTCTTTCCAAAAGTGGGCGATAACGCCCAATTGTGGGCGCTGCAGGTCTCAAGTTGCGGGTTATAGTAAAAGTTTCGTTTAGAATTCTCCGTTAATATATACATATATAGGTCACAATAATTAATTAATTTAATTTAAAGTTATAGTGGTTTTTAAATATGTGCAAATATGGGGGCGCTAAAAAAATATTTATTCTCAATGTGGGCAGTAGACAAAATAAGTTTGGGAACCACTGTTCTAGGGGGAAAATACAAAATGGCGGCGCATTGTGGACGCCTTCTGTGAAATTGCGTGGCTTATTCCATTTTGATCGTCCGATTTACATAATATGTATCTTGTGGCTCAAAAGATTTTATACACCTAATTATATCGCATATTCAAAAGAACAGGAATCAAAATTAAATAAACCACTAGTAGTGGATTAAATCCTTTTTCACTAAAGCGACCAGTAGCTTAGTGGAAAATTACTTTTATATACTAAATCGAATGGCGATAACTGACCTCTGAGTAGGTTCCTGTCCTGCAGCCAGCTGAGGCTGGTGAGGTCATCATCGTGGTCTGCGGGTGGCAGGTTGCCGGCGTTACCACATGCCACCCTGCTGGATATATCACATTTCTTTTAATACCAAGTTAGATTCTAATTCCTAAATTATGTTCTATGATAAACATCTTACAATTTCATAATTTATTTTACATACTTAAAAGAAAACTTCAAATTATGACATATTATTAGCTACTAGCGGTCGCCCGCGAGTCCGTCCGTAAAGAATTGTAAAAAAAAACACAATAAGTAGCCTATGTTTTAGATGAATGCCGAATTTCATTTAGATCCGTTCAGCAGTTCTGGAGATAACATCCATCCATCCAAACATTCACATTTATCATATTAGTAAGATGAGACGGTTTCTTCAACTTTAATTTATTTTTTATTTTAAAATATTAAAAGTAAGTACTTATATAATTGTTTCAGTAATATACATCAATGTGTAGTATTGGTTCCTCATAACAAGGTAAATGTGCCCATAAATAAGCAACTGTGACGTAAACAGTTTTCCTTCGATATAATATTGCCGTAAAACGGAATTATATTAAAAGAATCTGCTTTTTGTAAAGACTCAGTTCGTTTTCTAATTTTTCTCTTTAAGTATCTTCGTAAAAATATGAAATTGTACCAAAAAATTTGCGTCCCGTTATAATAGATCAATTTGTTCTGATGCTTGACAAAACTTAGTTATATTTTATAACTGTACAAAAGGCAATGTCCACAAAGATATGTTTGGTCTACAGCTAGTTTTTATCTAAAAAAAAAAACCAAGATTTTTTCGAGTCAAAATCTTATTTAATATTATAATTGCGAATGTTTAGATGTGGGGATGGATGGATGTTTGTTAGAAGGTATCTCCAGAACGGATGCAATAGAACATAGCCTATCTTAGAAGAACACAACAAGTAAGATTTTTTCTACCCACTGATTGAGACGCGGACGACAGCTATTCATTTATACATTTTTAGCAAAAGTATGCGAACATCGATCACGTGTGGCGAAGCAAGGTCAGTCGTCTTACCCGGTCACCTAAAAAACTGATAAAGCCCCGTATCAGACGCGCGACGATCATCCATCATAAACTTAAGTCGCGACACGTCGACTTTAGGTAATTGAATCAGATTAGAAAATATATATACATACATTTCTTAAACGATATCAACCTGCATAGCTTCCTAACGACACGATAAATATACGGCGCCTTCACTTATCTTACAAAAATTTATCTTGATAAAACACAACATTGTATAGACCTTTTTTAATATACACTAGCTACAATAATAACGAATTTTGTACTCGAACGCTATGTACCAATGTGTTTCTCGATTTTAAAATTTTTATGAACATTTTTCCGACTATCTTACGGTGACGGAAAACATCGTGATGAAAGCTGTACATATCGATGAAGAAATTAAAGGATATGTGTGAAGTCAACGAACCTGCACTGGGTTATGGTGGTTGACAAAGGCATAGTCAGTCCAACATGGTAGGCTACGAGCCTCTCTGTGGTAATATGACGACGAAAACAAGGCAAAGTAATGAAATTGTTAAATTGCGAATCGGTTAAATTACTTGAAGGTTTTATAGTAATTGATAGTAATAAAAGCTAAATATAGGTCAAAGTAATAAAATTAAATCAAATTGAATAACTACAAGACCACACACAAACTGTGAAAATCTATTCAAATATTTCACATCAATTCGTTTCAGTGACAAACTAGTGTAAATATATTTCCGATTTGAGCGTGAAGTCGTGTTTAGTTTGCGTTTGTATTATGAAATGTAAACGTTGGCGTACACAAATAACTGAACAAGAACATAATTTGCTTTCTCTGTTCTTTCAAAGAAAAGGAGAGTGACAACGATATGTTATTGTATTAGTGTTTCAGCAATGGAAACCCACTGTGAACATATTCAATCATGGTGGTGCATGGTTACATGTGGAGCACGTGACTCATTCGATTGCAATTTCTTTAAACAATATCAATTATGGACTAACCAAGAATATAAAAATCCCAACCCGGGTACGGGTAAGTGCGCAACGGAATTAATTCCATATTTTTCCGCAGTATAGCGAAGATTTTTATATACCTGAACTGAAGAAAGGCAATGGTAAGGTATTATTACTACCGAATTTCATCGGTTGAGTGTCGCTGTCCCCCATAACCTTCTCCTTTAGTTATTTTCCACCCTGTCATTAACGACCAATGTAAATAGATACATCATACAAAAATATAGGGTAGGATACAGCTTCTTGTTGAGGACGTAGTTTACGACTTGATGACTGTTACAGATAAAGATACTAACGCTGGCTGCGGTGTTTCCATGTCGGATTCATCTGATGGGTCGTCGATGTCGTCGAAGTTGTCGATGACCTTGCCGGAGACCTCCAGGCGACGCAGCGAACGGCCGCTGGAAGCCACATGGCGGGCGATCTGCCGGATCAACCGGCGAGGTAAGGGCAGGGAGGCGCGCGCGGCCCGAGCCGGCGATCCGCCGCGCTCGCCACGCATCGGCGCCATCTGAACACAAACAAAACCCTTGCTACAGTTGGCTGCTATACTCAAGATATAGCTAAATGCTGATGAGAAGAGATATAGATACGCGTATAGTTGTTAAAAATGATGATGAAATACTGCTGCACTCGCCTGTGTCAAAGTTGCAGTAAGAATAACCATACAGACCGAAGATAACCTTTGTCTATAACTTTATAAAAATTTATCAGTAAATTTCTGTCCAAAACGATAGTAACGTAGGGTCGATATATACGGAGATCCTTTAGAGTCGTCTGCATTCCACAATCCATTAACAGATAATAAAATTTATTGCCACATTGATGATATCATCAACATCATACTTCAACATTAGATCATAATCATTAAAACATATGAACTATGCTTCCGTTATAATGACTGCAATCATTAGAATGCGCTTCAACTCAGTCAAGTACTTTAAAGTATAAAAAAAACTATTACATCTACTTTATATCAGTTTAATTGAAAGTACGATACTCATTTGCATTACTTGAAAATGCATATTATCTGTAAATTGTTTTGAAATAACATGGTTATGAATTTATCATTCATTAATAATAGAACTCTCTTTTAATCAAATAAATAAAAAGGACGTTACCACAAAAATTTATGTATTAAAGAACGAAGCGGAAAATCGATTTAATGATAGATTTTAACTCCAATATTTTTAATGATCATGAAAGATATTTGTAAGTTGGCCGTCGCCTGAGTTCGTTAAAAAAGGGAGCCTATCATACGCCCGCGGTCATTAGCTGCCTTTTCGTCCGAATCCCGTCAAAATCCTTCCAGCCGTTCCAGAGATTAGCCGGAACAAACGCGGCTTTGTGGACGGACATACAGTTACATTTTAAAGTTTTTCATCAGCTACGCGAATACATCATGTGTATTTTTTTCAATATATCAAAGAATCTATACAATCCAATTTCATTAATATGTATAGATTCTTTACTTGTTAGAATGTTTACAATAAACTACAGTCTTCGCTTTCACCGTTCGCATTTCTCAACACTAATCATTTCGCTAAAGTTTCTATGGTTTACATTTTATAAGAGAAAATAAAGAATTCCATTTTGAAAACGACGTTCTTATTTTTTCTTCGATTTAGGTCGAACAAGCTTACACTTCAGATTTTTACGTAAAACCTGACGTTTTACAATTTCCTACACGACGCTTGTAGATAAAATAAAATCTACGTATCAATTGATAAGTTAAATTGGACCGCAATATGATACGTTCCACGTTTCTAAACTGTAAAATATCACGATACGTTTATATAACCGTGGGTTTACACTGGCGAAACACATGTAGAAATATTATTATCTCTACTATTCTAGAGAGAATGATAGGGTTGACAACATTGTTTCGAAAAATCACGGTAAACTTAAATATTTACGTAATACGTCTCATATCTGAGATGAAAACGTATGTTTATCTTCACGTATTATCAAGGAGAAGTAACAAAATCAAATAATCAACGGCCTTGTGGAAGTAGGCAACATAGATGCGGATGCGTAATAAAAATCGAGTATTCGATGTTGTTCATTTCTCATTCTATATTTATTTCCGTCGAATGGTAAAATGCTAGAAGGAAATGTGAAGAGTGATGTTGCAGATTTTATGCAATTAATTATTGTTATACCAGACGAACAGGCACATTATAGTAATCATTTGATTTGGCACGTACATAACCAGAGTATTCATCTGCTTGATAAGCCAATTCATACCTTCTAAACTACTTTTTTTATGAAATAAAAAAGATACTGTAATCGGTAATTACTTTTAAGTTACACACAAGGGTTGTTGAATTATGTACTCTGTGGCTCGAGTGAAAGGTGAAAGGCAGCATGTTTTTTTTTACAAAATATCAGCTGGAACCATTATTAAGTTCTAGCTTTACGACAACGCCCTCGTGGATATAAAGTAACTCGATAAGTAGTAGATGTGTTGTTTGAAACTATGTTCTTTGTGTCAAATTTCTTAGAGATCTTTTAAACCACTCTGGAGATATCTTCTAACAAACAAACAACCATGCATCCATCTATCCAAACATTTGCAATATATAAATAGCTCTTTTAATCGGCTTTGTTTTAGTGGAAACGAACCCTATACAATTCGTTTACATTGGATTTTGTGCGAAATATTTGTCTTTATTGCGTTAGGCATAGTTTCAGTAAGGTTAGGTCAATAATTTCGCCTGGCTACAATCGACCTTGATTTTCCGCAGCTTACAGTCTTATTGTTTTTAATAGTGTTAGAAAATTAAATATTATAGCTCTGTATTATATGCGTAAATATGCGGGGGAACATTTAATTTACAATTTACAAATAATTTTGTATTCATATACTTCTAATATTATTTTAATTTAAATACCGAAAACATTTAGTAGGTACTTAAAAGTAATTTTTGTTCGCATATCAAATGCTGCGGTCAACCCAAACCGGAGCCGGCTTTAGTATCCTTTGTTAAAGGAAATAACAACGCCACAAACAAAAAAATACAACTAAACTCTTTAAGAGTATTTAAAATTCTAATGAATCGTCGCTAACAAAGTCCAAACGATTGTTTAATACAACGATAGTAAATATTAAATGCAATTTATTAAAGAAGAAACTGCAACCAAAACGAACATTCAATAGGGCAGGCAGAATGGTAAGTTAAAGGTTAAAAGCTACATACATTGTCGTGTTGTAACTATCCAACGTATTGATTAGTAATCAAAAAAAGGAAGACTGCCCTGTTACTAACATATAAACCGTCCATCTATTCACCAGACACTTCATGCTGGCGTAGAATAAATCATGAATCAACTTTCATTCAATTCGCCGTTCGCCTTTGATGGCTAGGAGTTGAATTGAAATTAGTTTCTTTGGGAGCATGAATAATCCGTAGATAACACATGTTGTTGCATACATTGCGCGTCACTTGACGCCGGGTGGCGTCGACTAGTATATGCCGAGCGTAGGATGCATTCGCTAATAGAATCTCCGAAGGCAAGATTCTATCCTGACTGTAGATAGAATATACCAGTCTTATAAAATTGTGGGAATCACGTAAGATAGATATTTATATTTGCTTTCTAGACAATGTGATTTAGATACATTTTTGGATTTTTAAAGTGAATTTGATAGGAAAATAATAAATAATACCTGGCCATAGTTTAGTACTTGCGACCTTTCTGAGTTTGAATCGTGTTAAGTTTTGACTTGTAGCCACCCCGTTTATAAAACAAGATTTATAAGATTATTATATACAGGTACTAAATGGGATTATTGCGCGTTAAGTATATAAATAATTCGATTACGTAAATCATGAATAATGGGCGATGTTTTATACATTTTACTTTATTACTTAATTAAATCAATAGATCGGAACGCGGTGACATTTGTAAGCTAGAAAGGGCATCTGTGACGTCACGCGGACCGGATGCAGCGCTCTGTTTCCGGAATCGATGACGGTCAACATCTACATACGTATATGAAATACGTAGAACCTATACTTTCACATTTACTCCAACGAGGTATTAATGCTTTTAGAATTTTATTTCTACAGATATAGCAACTCATTGGATGAATGAAAGAAATATCGACGTTCAAGATAATTTTATTTTTGCTAGAAAATATCTCGTTAAAGCAACGGCGGATTACCTCGATATCGTAATTAAATCATACCAGCGCTTCAAAAGCATAATAAAAGATTATTTCCAGTCTCAAAAGCATTCATGAATTGATTTTATTCTACATGTGCCTTTTAATATGATTACTTTCCTTTGTAAATATAATATTTGATTGAACCGCACTAGCTACTCTCGAGAGGAATCAAAGGGTAAACTTTATTGACCTCCACCGTACGTAATAAGAAAGAACAAGCAAATAGCCACGTATAAAAAAAGAAAATGTCAATAAGAAATAAATACGAATCGTGTGATTTAATTTAATTTTCTAAATGAAAGTTTCTTTTGCAAAGAAATTGGAAATGGGATTGGAATAGGCTCCTAAAGTACTGAAACAATTTGAAAAAAAAAGTCTCTGTTGGGAATCCACACTAACCCCGGATGTCATAGACTATATTATTAGATTGTTTTATTCAGCACGAACGAAGTCGCGGTCAACTGCTAACATTCCAATAACATTGTAATCAAATAAAAAAGACTATATTCTTCGAAGTAAAGTTTAAAGAAAATTTGATTAGGCATTTCCATAAAAAAAATCATTTCACTAGATCGGATGTTATAAGTTGACGACATATTTAGAATTCATCATGTGTATGCCTGTAATATTATTTAAAAAAAAAATAACCAGTTAAAACTGATAATCATATCATTACCACATGAAATTCCTACATATTTCGAGTCATTACACGTGGTAATGATAATTAAAAGAACGTCAAATAACCTTATCATAAATTGAGACTTATACAAACATAGTTACATTTAATTTATTACAGTAACATTATTTAACAGATGTAAAAATTATGTAACTTTAAGTATAACAAACCCAAATTTATTCAGTACGGACAATTCATAACTTCAAGACAGAAGGTGTTTGAGTAACAAGATTTGAATTGAATGAAGGTTGAATAATATTTTCTTTTTTCATTATTTGGAATTCATGACAATTTTCAAGAAGCAAAACAAGAACTACACATTTTCATACTTATGCTCTCTCCATGTCATGAGATTGGCTCTATACTTTAGGAAAATGGACAGCCCTTTTCACAACATGTAATGTTATATTTCATCCTTATTACAACAGAAGGGGGCAAACGAGCAGCGGGAACACCCATGGACATCAGCAATACCAGAGGAACCGCAGATGTGTTGCTGGCCTTTGAGGTGGTGATAAGCTGAGAGATGTTTGTTGCAAAATCTTGCAATTACAGTAATTAATTGTAATGAAATTTTGTATACATGTGTAAATACTGTCATAATGCAATATTATGACATCACATGCTAATCTGGTGATGGAGCTAGAAGAAGGCCATAGGAGCTTTGAAACAACACCTTATCATGTTTGGACTTGTTTGAATTTTCTTGATGGCTAGTTTTTAATTGTTCTTAGTATCAAACAATAACTGGAGTTGTGTTTCTTTGAAATGAGAAACTTATTAAACTTTTCCTACATGTAATTAAAAGTAATTAAAAACAATTAGATACTAAAAAAAAAAGTAGTAAATGGACCTAATACAATGACTGTAACTTGTTTTATTGTTTCTATATTAGCAATAACATGCTCAGTTTAAGTATGATTTTTATATCCTGAGAACTTAGAGGTTGTTAAAAAATATGTAGATAATAAACAATTAAGACACCATGCCATCAGTAACTCACTTGTTTAACATTAATCAATCACTTTCTTACACAGCACAAAACTGAGCAAATACAGGTTATAAATGGACAGATTTCTATAAAATCTGCAGACTTCCTCCTCTCTAATTAGATAATTTCTCAATTTAGTACATTAAAAATCACAATGTATAATGGAACAGTTAATCATACTTAATACAAATTTACTTTCATTTTGCCTGAAATAGGACAACCTTTTGGTATAGGTAGGAATTGTCTACCAATGACATTTAAAATATTATAATTTTATTATATATTTTTTTTAAACTTTACTTTATAGTGATGTAATAAAAATTATATATTCGATAAATTAGAATGCAGTTATCATGCAGCTGATTATGTGACCTTGATATGTTTGATATAATTTCATATATAGATATATAGTATACAGGTGGAGGTAAAACCAAGATCAAAACAATTTGTGAATAATTTTAAACTTGAATTATTAAAAAAGCAAATAAATTATTATTTAATTAATAAACTTAAGTCATGGTTTGTTGTAAAATGCTTTTAGTCTTTCCAGTTTACTGAAATTATTCTATGTGATTGTCTTAAAAGTTGATAAATGAGTATTGAGTAACTGGTATATTGTTTTTCTGAGACGGTATATTTTTAGCATTCAAATAGGAAGTGTGAAGTGAAAACTGGGCCACGCTAAGGTCTAGATTCTATTTATAACTGGTTACTCTGATTACTTATTAAAATCAGAGACACTACACACAAAATGTTTAATTATACATAATTATTTGATATCATATATGATTATATATAAAGGTCAAAGAAGCTTAACAAAATACTTACAAGGACAAACAGATCCAAACAGTCTATAACTCACTCACTTGACACAATTATATCTTCATAAATATTCACTTTAAATTGTTTATTTGATATTGATACATCTAGAAAACAGCGTGACTCTCGAAAATAACTACGCGTATCAGGTGATGTGATGTAACAATAATTACCATGTGTTTTTGTATTCATTAGGTCAGCAGTGGCGTCAACAACGTGTTGCTAGGAAACTGGGGTTCAGAGTGCTACCGCGTGCGCGTCGACGTGCGCCGAGCTAGCTACGTGGAACTACGACGTGCAATTTGTGCACGTGCCGACGCGGACCTCAAAGGGACATTACATAACTGCAGGGACCGCGGACAAACGACACGGAGGACATCACTAACACGACCGTCAACCATCCGTTCCATATTTAGATGGGCCGCTAACGTCTGCGTCTTAGCATACATCAGGCGACTCGGTAACATTTTTAGATCCGCGTGTAAACGACACCGAACGTAACACGTTGTAAAATAGGATAGACGCAACGCAATATTATTCGATTAGTATTTAAGGAAGAAATTGCAAAATGCGCATAAAGATATAAAATGCGTAATGCTTACTCTTTTTATTTATGACAGAAATTAGAAATATCTTGCGGAATGATGGGAATATGACGATCAATATGTACATATAATATAAAACTTACCTTATCGATGTCAAGTTAGATTTGAACACAAATTAGAAATTAATAATAATAAACAGCATTCCGCAGCCACCGTTCTTGAAATCAACACTCAACAAACACTTCAACACCCAATCAAACCATAAATTAGAGAGTAACCTACATAAATAAAACATATGACAATTTGAAGTCTATGGTTATGAATAAAACTGACCAAAGAGTATATAAAATAAGAGACGGGACTCTTGACTAATTAGATACACAAACGGAGAATAAAAATTGACATTTTCAATGCTAGCAATATTATGAACAAGTCTACGTTGCTACCAACCTAAAAAAATCAATCTGTCAATTTCCGTTTTGACGTTTGAAAGTATTATTCGAGGGAAAACAATTTTAGAAAAATAAAACAATTTCGTTAATTGCAACTTTATTTAATCTTCTGACTAAAGCGAACATATTTTAAGAACGCAACATAATGCTCATTGCTTTCGAAATAATACCATTATTGTTTAGTTCACCAACAAAATACCCCAACTTTAATAAATGCTTATTTGTTCCAATTTGTTTATTTGATAGATCATATTTTCTGAAAGAACTGGAGTAGTAGTGCCACTCTTGTCTTGAGAAATAGAATAACACTGGAAAGAGATTAGCTCCTCTCTGTTGGTAAAATATTTAGAAAATTGCTAACAAGACAATATGCATTGAATCAAAACAAATCGTCATCATCAAGCTCACTATACGGACACACTATACTCCACTGAGGAGCTCGGAGCCTACCCTCAAGAATGCGACTAGGTCTTATTCAACAATGCAGAGCCAGTGAGGGTTGGTTGACTTCGCACATATCTTTGAATTTCCATGCAGTTATATGCAATTTGTAATTTGAATGTCTGATGGATGTTATCATGAAATTCGAAGAACTCATAGTATATAGTATATAGCGGAGATCGTACCTGGATATGTAAAATATGATCCGGTCAAGCGCCAACTGCACTGCCGACGCTCCAAATAGTCCCCTAATCCAAACTTTTCCTATCAAAACATTGCAAATGTACAAGTCATGTTAAATATTATGTACTGTAAAAATAGAATACAATATTTAAGTTTTACTTCTCAAATAAATTCATAAAATTATCATGAACCTAAAGATTCCGCATTTTAACTCTTTTGTTATTACTATTCTCCATAGATGTGTAACCTATAGATTCCTTAACGAGGAAAAATAATGAGCTTAGGAGGCATATTTTGGCGAAAAGTACCTGTGTTGAAATTTAAATTACTTGTAAGAAAATTGTATACAATCTCTGTTTATTTTTTATTACTTAGTTCAAAAAATGTTTAAGATATATAATAAGTTGTGATATTTGTAAAATCCAAATTTAATAAATTAATTTTGTTTCATATTTTCCACTAAATGGTATTTTTTTTAATCTTTTGTACTTGATACTTAATTCCCTATATTTTAGTATATTTTTATTTTCTATACACTGCATTTCCCAATTTCGAGAAAATCTTATTATGTTAGTGTATATTTTATATTAAAGTCTAATACATATTTCTAAAAATTGTCATAATATTAACATCAAACTAATATAAAACACTAAATTATAATATAAATAATGTATAGGTTACACATCTATATATCAATATTGACATTAATATAGTTATTATGCTAGTGCATTTCCTGCAACATGGTGACTCTTTTTTAGATTTGCGGTTAAACTACTCCATATAATAAGTTATTTTTCAAAATTTAGTTTAGGATTACAATATTTTAAACAGTCAAACTTTGTAGCACAGATGTTGCAGCGACATGCAGTCAGCAATTCTGAAGCAGATTCCTTCATTTAATAATTCTGTAGAACTTGAAGAGGTGCAATCATTCATCTGCAACAGTATGAAATGGTAATTAATTGATTCAAGTCTACAACATAATCAATTTAATTATTGCTTTTCACCTAATTACATACCTTATTTAAAAAAAACTGGTTTTCTTTGATTATATAGATTTCTCCCCATTTACTTACAAAACTTCTTTGAATTCAATTCTCTACAATGATGGAACTCACAAGCCATGTAAAAATGATGATTAGTTTTTACAGGTACAGTTTTGTTGGAACTTTTATTGCCTGCCCATTTTTGTGAAATGTCTATGATAGAATCATAAATCAAATTAGTTTGAAAAACTTGTCATGACATGACCAATTTACAGTTTAATCTACAATATTTGAAACAATAATAGAGAGATATTCTACACACAACCTAAATAATGTTTAAGTTAATTTTTATTATTGAATCTTTTTCATGTTTCGAGCAAACCATATTATACTAAATATCAAGCCAATTTAAAAGGTTAAAATTGTTCAAATAATTGCTGGAAATATGTGCTTTGAGAATTATTATTAATACTTAATATTTACCACTTACCATGTAGAATTTGGCATATGCCTTGTACTTACTTTTATGTTATTTTCATCAATTTTTGTTGTAAATTTACTTTTCAGCAATCAGCAAAAGGTCATAAGTTCTAGTTCAACATTTAGTTCTTTTAAATATGAATAGAATGTAAAATTTTA